>NW_021133086.1:0-389878 GCF_004193835.3 Ostrinia furnacalis | reverse complement strand
AAAAAGATATATCTTTCTTATGTCTTAAAGATTAACGTAGATACTAGTTTTATTGAATTTTCTACAACAGTACTGATCCTCATTATACCAATCATGTATTTTGTAACAAATCAAGCAGATAAAAGTAATCAAGAATTTAAAATAATAGTAGAGATAAGATTGTAGGGTAATGTTACATAACAATGTTTATCAAATAATGTATTTTTATTGTTATGTATTATAGGTACATTGGTTTGTTACCAATTATATTGTTAATTGTATTTATTATTTATGCCATATCTTGGATTTGAATTTAAAGTCTAATATCAAAAGGTCTATGTTGATTGTTGGTAGTTGGATTTTGCCTAGAGAAATAAAAATTACCAAAAAATGTATGTAATTTACATAGTAGAATTTTTCTTACTTGCCATTTTCTTAATGTTTCAGATATGCTGCTGAGCATGGAATTATTGTTGTGGGACCCGACACATCTCCTAGGGGAGTGAAGGTGCCTGGTGATGATGAATCATGGGATTTCGGTGTTAGTGCTGGCTTCTACCTTGATGCCACCAAGGAGCCATGGTCAAACAACTACAAGATGGCCAGTTACTTGAACACTGAATTATATGACCTCGTACAAATAGCTTTCAGCAATGTTGTGGACCCAGACAGAATTGGGATCATGGGACATAGGTATTGGAAATTATGTTTGCACCGTTTGTTAGTTAGTCGTATACCTCGAAATCAAAAAATCCTTGTAGCTTTTCACCTATTCGCATTTCGGCGCGATATCAAAATTTCTGAATAGATTTTTATTCTTGTAGTATAATTTTTGATCGCTAATTACAATTAAAATTATCACTTCACGGGATTTATTGCAACAATATCTATTTTAACGGTAAATAATATTTACCCTCCCGACGTTTCGGCTCGGTTGCACGAGTCATGGTCGCGGGCAGACTGAATATTATTTACCGTTAAAATAGATATTGTTGCAATAAATCCCGTGAAGTGATAATTTTATAGTAAAAAATGCAACATAATAGTTTAAAAGCTAATTACAATTGTATAAAAAAATCATAGTAGATTTACTTTCCTGCCTGTAGGCTTAATAAATAGGCTATTGATAATACATGCTACATCAAAATTTGCTACTGTTGTAAAAATCTGTTAAAAATATATGCTAGTAACAAAATATACTACCGATATTACACGCTACAACAAAAAACGCTATCACGGTGAAATGCGAATAGGTGAAAAGCTACAAGGATTTTTTGATTTCGAGGTAGGTATATGACTAACAAACGGTTTGCACAAATATTGATTGATCTAGTGTTTACTTTTAGTCTAATTTATTTTATTATTCCAGTATGGGAGGTCATGGTGCCCTTGTATCTACCCTAAGAAACCCAGGCCTTTACAAATCAGTCAGTGCATTTGCACCAATTTGTAATCCTACTAAATGTCCCTGGGGAGAGAAGGCTTTCTCTGGATATCTTGGTGAAGACAAGAGTAAATGGGTTGAGTGGGATGCTACAGAATTGGTTAAGAAGTACAACGGTCCTCCACTAACTCTGCTCATAGACCAGGTATTTTTTTTAAATTTCACATAACTTACTTTATACACATGTCACCGTAAAATTGTGAATTCCGTCAGATTATAATCTGACGTAGTTAAATTTCAATCTAACCTAACCTAACCCACTGTTAGTTTACAATCTAACGCGTTATATTATAAACTGACAGAGTTCACAATTTCACGTTGACACATATATGACTAGTATCCTATCAATTAACATAATGTAATGTTTCAGGGAGCTGGGGACAAATTTTACATTGAGAAACAACTGCTTCCTGAAAATTTGGTGGAGGCTTGCCGTTCTGTTAATGTGCCAGTCATACTCAAATTGCGAGAGGATTACGATCATTCCTACTACTACATCTCTTCATTCATCGGAGAACACTTTGATTTCCATGCAAAGATACTCAAAAGTTAAAAAAACCGCCGCGCACTTGTGAAAAAAGTTGACTTGGTCAACTAATCTACAAATCATGCATTTTAAAGTGTATTTACGTATATTTTTGTTGTAAATAATATTTGTCACATTAAGAGATAATAATATTACTATGTTTATAAATATTTTTCTTTTCATTACATACCTAACTTTGAAGTTTAATGTGAATGAAGTAGCATTTAGATAAAATATGGTTAGGTAATGATGATCTTGGTGCAGTCCTGTTGTCCCCCCAACTTGGCCCCCCTAGGGGAGCCAACAGGATTTCGATATCCTGTTGTCCCCCCTGGCTAGGGGAGACAACAGGACTAGATTTTTAATCTATCTTAACCTCTTGACACCAATTATTTATTTTATCATGGTTATCCCCTTCTGAAGCTTGGAAATTTAATGGTAGACTAGATATTTTAAAGAATATTATACTATTTTATTTAGTATTTAGCTATTTAGGACTTTAAAATGCGTGAAAATTTAGTTATTTACGCATTTCTTGCTTTTCGTTTTTCCTATCTTCGATTTTTTAATTTATAGTAAAATAAATGTATGTATCGTACATTTTTTATTCATTGCGATCATCATACGAAAGAAGGGATTTCAAAAACAAGACAAACGATGAAATCACAAAACATTTATAAAGCTAAAAAGGTATATTTCTAACAGCGATAAAAATAGCTTAACTTTTGGAAATCTGTCTTATAGTTTTGTCATAGATACATTTGTTTCACTTTTCTTACAACATATTTTACTATCTCCCAGTGTCGCTTCTCCTGAGCGCGTGGTAATACTGTAGGAACTTGTCGCGGTTCGCCCAAATGTGAGTGCCTCCCCAGTGGCACCACGCTCTGTCAACAATAATAGAAACTGTCAATATTCACAAAAATAATAACATCAAGTCTCCTCTTCTTGCACAATGGGCAAAGTGTGATAATTATTATTTGGTAGGTATACGCGAGTCGAAAAACTATGTTAAACCACGGCACCAATTGGGGTATTCAATACTTACATTCCAAACAGAGCTCCACCAAGATGAGCTGCATGATCAAAGAACTTCCATCCTAGGAGTACTCCAGCTAAGTCCACGCTCATTATAGCTTTTATGGCCTGTAATAAAATTTCAAAAATAAATAATTATTTTTTTGCGTAGATATCTTGAAACTTGAAATAAGACTATGTCCACTACTGAGTGTATTGAATAGGTAATAACTACTTACTGTGCCAGCAGCAAATGTATACATAGGCAGGAATATTATGCTAAGCCTGGTGTCGGGGTACTGTACGCACACGTATGACAGCACCGACATGATTGCTCCCGACTGAAAACAAAGTACACTTTTATTAATTATGAGAAGACAAGAGGTGAAGGAACTGACAATACAACCCGGTCGAGTTAAGAGCGTTTACGCGAAGCGCGGCGTTTCAAGGGGCATCATTGGAAATGATTCGCGCGCGGCGTTTTTTAATAGTTTTCAAATGTTTATAGCAAAACAATAACAATGAATTAAATATCGTTTCAAAGTAAATATTTTAAAGAAGATGTTGTTTTATTATATTAAGCTATTTTTATGTTGAATAAAGGAAGAATATTGGTGAAAAAATCACATTGATTTTTGGGTATTTCACGTTCTTTTGATTTGTGATTTCTTATTGTAAAATGCTTAAATCTAAAAATTTTCTCAGATAACTATTTGCCCAAGGATCTAGTTAAATCGTTTTCACAGTATTTTTATAAAAATTTCAGCTTGTAAACTGACGCTAAAGTGAAAATTTACAAAACCTGTGTGGACTTATCTTGATAGAATTCTTAAATACTAAACTAATCGCAATATTTTCTCAATTAACTATTTAGACGACGAAATTGCCTAACTATTTATGCCTATAACATATTTGTAGTATTACTGGTTAATGATTGTAACGAGTTGAAAAAGTACTGTTTTTGCGCCAAACGGCGTAAACGCTCTTAACTGCCCATCTGGCAGCCGTGACGTCACATCGACGCTCTGGTACGGACGGGGGTGAACGCGGAAGGTGTGCGAGTGCGAGCTAGTCTCATTCCAGCGAGGTGCGCAGTTAGCTCGATCGGATTATTTATTTACTAGCTTTCCGCCCGCGGCTTCGCCCGCGTGGAATTTTGTCTGTCACAGAAAAACTTTATCGCGCGCGTCGCTGTTTCAAAAACCGGGATAAAAACTATCCTATGTTCTTTCCCGGGACTCAAACTATCTCTATGCCAAATTTCATCAAAATCGGTTGCGAGGTTTAAGCGGGAAAGCGTAACAGATAGACAGACAGACAGACAGACAGACAGACAGACAGAGTTACTTTCGCATTTATAATATTAGTTGGGATTTATTATTCATTATTGAGCAATTACATATTTGATCCAAATAGCGTCCTAAATCCTCTTTAGGTTTGTCTAGACACTATTGTTCTCTATACAAATAAAAACAAACGTTTTAGTATAAGCATTCACAACACTTTCAGATATTGTACAAAACATTATTTTAGCGAGTGCGCACTACGATGACGAAAGACTCGACGTTCGACCGCGATCGCAGACCGGTTGGGTACGCATTGTCGTTGTGTGCGTAGATAATAGATTGTAGGTAGCTGACAAAAGATCAACAGACTATTGAGGCCTATGGATTATCAGCCTACTTGAGATGCATTTTTATAAAATTGCCTGACTATAAGTAGCCGTAATGTTGCGACACTTCAGTTTGTAGCAAGCTTCAGACAACATGTCCTTAGGATGCAATGCGATATCTACTAGCGCGAAGTAAATGCGCATAGCGCCATCTGTTACTGTACTGTCCGTCAGAACGAAATAAAATGGGCTATATAATCTATAATTATACATCTCTTAAAGTATTGACGAATACTGAGCAACTCTTGTTTGAGCTTCCAGTAAATGTATCAACAATTTGTCGCCGCAGCTTGTGTCAACCATATTTTTGGGATTTTTCCTGAACAAATTAATTAATAAGTGGTATTTCTTACCGCGCCGAGACTAAGGCCAGGCTGATTGAAGACCACCTTGTATAGGAAGCTGGAGAAACTGCTGATGACACCAGCACTCAAGTACATGGCCACAAACTGCTCCTTGCCCAATGACGCTATTGCAGCTGTTGAAAAAAATATGATAGCATATTAGACTCTACTACTCTACTGTTAGTATTTCACAACAAGAGCCCCGATTACGGTAACTTTTATAACGTCTACAATCCAGACGCGTTTCTGATCCTGCGATACGATTGGTCAAAACAGCTGACGTACGCTGTTGAACGACCAATCGTATCGCAGAATCGAGAAGCGTGTCTGGATTGTTGACGTTAAAAATTACCGTAATCGGGGCTCTGGTCGAGTTAGCTGCGCACCAGGCAGCCGTGACGTCACATCGACGCTCTGGTACGGACAGGACGAACGCGGGGAGGTGAGCGAGCAAGTGGGAGGGAGAGTCGCATTCCAGCGAGATGCGCAGTTAGCTCGATTGGGTTTTATAGGAATACTAGCTGACCCGGCGAACTTTGTTCCGCCTTAATGGCAATAAATAAGCAGACTTTTTTTTATTTCTAACGGGATAAAAAGTATCCTATGTCCTTCTCCTGGCTCTAGGGAGGTACCCTGACAATTTTCAGCTAAATCGGTTCAGCCGTTCTTGAGTTATAAGCGAAGTAACTAACACGACTTTCTTTTATTATATAGATTTGGGCAATATTGGATTTTAAAGGGTTCAATAAAAGCCTTGTCCAGATTTTTTAAGATTATTGAGTGAAGGCCTTAAATGGGTGCTACCTTTGGTTTAATTGTTAGTATTTATATTATAGAACTAATGTGATAAATGTTGCCAAAATAGGATAGATACTCAATTACCTGGCATAAAGCTGTAGAGGACATACATATTTGCAGCCAAGTGTAGGGCTGAATAGTGACTGAATGTAGACAACAGCATTGGTGAACATATTGCACCTGAAAATGATTAAAATTGAATTCCTCTAAAAATTAATACAGTATACAAAACATTCCAGTTATTTTATTCCCCATAATATGGGCAAAAGTTTATTTGCTAAAATATAACTATTCATGGGTTTATAATTTTAAGAAAAAAAATGTACATAATTTATTTACAGGTATGATTGATCATATTTGTCAGTGACAAATTGTCACACTTGCCTCATAGTATAAATTAGTGAATGAAGTACAATAATTATACTTACTGCCCGATGGATTTGAACAGAAGTATTTAACCATGATCGGCTGGAGGGACCTGACCCGCCAGGCTCCAAACACCAGTACATTCGCAGCTAGGATAGGGTAGAACACCTTCTCGCTTTCTCTTAGAGAGTTCCACCATTTCTTTATAGGGCCTGGCTCAGATTTCTGTAATGTTTATTTATTCAGTTAGTTGTAGGAAAATGTAGGACAAACAGCACATCAGATTATACATTTTTGTTGCAGTTGCGCAAGTAAATAGGATGCCTATACATGTAGATACTTTCAATTCTTTTTAAAAGTCTCAATTGTTAATATTTTTATAGGCTAATATTTCTCTATTATACTCACAAAATGTGTCATAAGTTTCTTCTGTTGGGCACTCAGCCAGTTCCCCGGTCTCTTGAGAATCGTTGAGTGTGCCCGCAAGTTCTCATATTCCCAGATCACACAGCCCACAAGACTGGCAGCAGATACCTGCAATAATGTGTTACAATGCAATAATCAATAAACCATCAATTTGTGTAATTCATAATCCAGTTTAAAGCTATTTGTGTTGTAGCAATTGAACTTTCTGTCTTTGATTCATCTGTTATTTTACTAAATTATAAATTAGGATTAAAATTACATTTTGTAGAAAATTATAAGGCACTGTTACTCACCCCAACAGCAAAGAAGAAGGGTCTTACTAAGCCCTTTGCGTTTAAAGGACCGGACTCAATCCTTAAGTGTTCAAGTGGATCTGGTTCCAGGGCCGCGCGCCGCACACTGCGCTTGGCTTTTTGGAACGAATGTCGGAACTGAATGCGGGCATGACCGAAGGAGATGCGGCCTTGGTTCAGCAACACAGGCTTGCTGAAACATTGCATGTTGTTTACTCTTAGATTAATAAGTGTTTACTTAATTTCATTCCAAATAATTTTCTAATTTACGGCATTTTTAAACGCAACCCAGTCGTCGTGGCATTCCTTGATATTGTAATTTAATAATAATCGCATATTAAACGAAATGAACTAATAAGATTTTATTGTTTTGCAATCAGATGATGAATAGAGGTTAGTTCTAGAGGTAAGCTTACCAACTTTTCGTCAACTCCACCGCCGACCAAACATTTCTGCAGAACATGATATGAAATTTAATTGCTTGTATTGTGTTTCTTCTACGTTACATTTTCTGAATTAATTAGGGTGAGGAAAAGTTACAAAATTTTCATACGAAATTTCAAATTCATGACATACTTTGTGTCAATGTCACTGAATCAGTGTTTCCACTAGAACGATTTCCTTTCCCCACACGGCAATTCAGATTTCCCCTTCTACGGACTTTTTTCCCCTCAAAAATTATTTTGCTGTAGTTTTGACACCACACGCCAAACCTAAAATTTATAGTTTATTTATCGTTCTTCTTCTATAGTCTATTGTATTAATATTATTATTTACACAAAATTCGTCAACAAAATCATCGACAGTCGACTTTGCAGATTACTACTATTATTTTGATATAGCTGCACATCACTAGCTATCAATTTCCTTACTGTTGGTACTACTTGTTCTATGGTGGTTGGTCTTGGTACGGTGGTGATCCATTCAAATAAATAATCACAGCTAGAAATATTTATTGCGACGGTTGTTTAATGTGAAAAGAAATGGATCGGTGGCTAATAAATACTGCTGCTAAAAAATCGGTAAGTTTGTGCTTCCATTTTTATATTAATCAGTATATAATTTAGTGCACAATGAAAATCTAGGTTAGAATGTTATGAAAAATATCTAGGTTATGTTATGAAAAAACTGTTTTTTTATGTCCAAGCTGATTGGTAGGCAAAGATTTGTACTACCATTCACCCCACAGGAGCCTTATTCTCGGATTTTCGATATTAAAAAACATGGCGGATATCGAATGAAACTCCATACAAAAAAAAACTGTTTTCATGCGATATAATATATCGCAATTTAAGAAATATCACGGGCCGAGAATTTTAACTCACCTGGATTAATTAATTAATCCAGGTGAGTTAAAAATTTTTTTAATTAAAAAAGTTTAATTCCTTCGATCATTGTTAAGATAAGATTGAAGTGCTAAGAATGTTGCCAACTGGTTTTTTGATTTGAGTCGGGGAAAAATTTTAAATAAATTTTTGCCTGACATTGCTACAGGAATTTAAATTTGAGTGAATGGCGATTGCTAAACCTATCAATAATTTTTCAGAATGAAGAAAATATTCCTCTGAGCTCATCCGAAAGACCCGGCACTAGTACATGCTCTTATGAACTTCAACCCGGAACGAGTTTTCAGTCCATTAGTTATGTCGAGGATCAGAAAGAACAATTAGATTTTTCGAATGCTGCTGTTGAACGATTATTTAGTGATCTAAAAAATATCAAAACAGATAAACGCAATAGGCTCGATAATGAAACGGTTGCATCAATCCTCTGTGTAAAATCTGGCTTGAAAAGAACGGGAACAACTTCTGTACAACTAATGAAAAATCAGTTAGAAATACCACACCTCAAGTTTGTACAGTCTAATGCAAGTGCAAGCGAATCTAAAAAAATTAGACTTAGCATGAATAAAATATAACTAAACGATTTGTGTTTTATTTACAGACTGATCAGAAATATAATAAAAACTTGGAGTTGTGTACTCATTTTTTATTCCAAATTAGTTTACGCTGTCAGCGCATACATTTTTGCACAGAATAATATTTTAGGCCTCAAACAGAATTGAAATAAGGGTAAGTATACGCCACCTGCTCGTGTTGTCGCTTGTCGCAGTTCCTTTCATACGGTAACACACTAGTCCACGGTAGAGTCCATAAATAATAAAAGATTTCGTGTATGAAAAATCCGCTAGATGGCAATAAGCAGGCGTGACTTGTGAGGTCCGTCCGAGTGCTGCATGATTGGATATTTTTGGCATAGCATTGATAGATACTGTCAAAATTCACCAATCGTAGCAGCTAGAGCCATCATTTATCATACGCGAAAACCCTCATTACTTCCGAAAGGATTTATCTACGATTTCCCGCAATTTCCCCTTTTATAGTCTTTCCCCTTTTCTTTCCCCTCTTGACCCTAATTTCCCCTCAAAAGGGGAATTTCCCCTCAATGTGGAAACACTGCACTGAATTGTCAAAACAAAACTGTCACTACACTATAGGCTTTTTTTTACATAGAACGGAAGAAAATGAAAATTAAAAAATCGTATTCAGTGAAACGAAACGTTATTATTAAACATTGCATGCAGTCTTCTTTCTCGTGCGTGATCTAAAATAACAAAGTTCTAACTCAATTTTATTTGATTACTAGCTTTCCGCCCGCGTCTTCACCCGCCGCGTGAAAAAAGGCTGTTTTTAGGGTTTTCCCGGATATTATTCGAATTTTTCTTGCCAGTTGGACTTCAAGGAACATTAAAAAAAAATTGATCCAGGCGTTGCCGCGTTGTTTTTTTTGCATTTTGAACATTTTGCGATTCATTTTTGTATAATAGATTGAAGCAACCCATTTCTTTCATTCACCAGAGGCTGATGAAGCTCTACTTTGGCAGATATGTACCATCCTAGACTGCATCCCACTTAACATCAGGTGCGATTGTGGTCAAATAACTGCTTTGTTATGCATAAAAAAAAAAGAATGTACCTACTTACAGTAAGGCAGCGAAACGACTAGAATAAAACATTAAGTGGTTACGGGTTCATTTCCAGGGCGGATTATTATTACACAAGTCACGAAATTCCGAAATAAGTATGTTGTCTTCTCACTAATAAAATCATTTTCATATTAAATCGAGATTGTTTTGTTGAGCAAACACGTACTTACCTACATATTACCTACGTACATCAATCGTATAGAAATGGTACTTCTTTGTCCTTCAAACACCATGGCTATTTCCCCTTCAACTTAGGTACAGCGCCCCGCTGTTGAGCCCGCGAGGTTTCCTAGGGTTGATAAAGCCCAAGCTCAAGAACTTACGCACTAGGTACTTACTTATTAGTTACCTAGAGTATACCTGTTCGATAATGTATGAAGTTGTATTCCATACGATTTATGTGAAGTTATTACGAGTTTATGTTTTTTAAGAAAATAATAAACAAATAAATAGGTGCCTATACCTACTTTTCATACTTAAAAACATAGTTACTTAATATGTATGCTATAAATTGCTTCCAACTGAACATGGCGTAAAATTGTAAGTAGGTAAGTAGGAGAGTAAGTACTGGTACAACTGTTAGCTTCTAGGCGATCATCCATCAACGTTATCATGGGCGACGGATATAGTTCACAGCCCTAAAAAGCCGGTTATAACAAGTTAGGGGTTCTTTTGGTATAGAACAAACATTTTTTATTGTGCCTTGCGACATAATAGGGGGTACCACGGAGTGGGGTGACCCTTGTTCGCGCATGCCCGTAGAGCTCGCTTCGACGCGGCTACGGCCGTCACCTCAGTCTACAGCTGAGAGGCTACAGGCGATAGATACCTCTTGATTTTAACCCTTAACAAGCGGTTAGGACCATAAAATCCTATATTGTACAAAAGTGAGTACCTTCATAACGTTTCAATTCCTAGTGGGAATCTTAGTGGTCAATTTTTATAGAAAAGCGTCCTCCTCTCATTAAAATTCATGTCAAGGAGGGCTATAATAAAAAAGTGACGCAAGTGCTCATTAATTAGTGCCTCAGATGATCAAGGATGGTGAATTATTGAATAATAAGGATGATGTAACGACGAATTTTATTCAATTTAGTGTCAATTGTGTGTAAAACGTTAATTTTAGCGCGAAATCCACTATAATGGCGTCGGCAAATCGATATAATTCGGACCATGTGGTCACTGCTAGTCCATATGATTGATGAAGTCAATGAATTATCTTATAAGAGAAACATTATCTTATTTGAGATATTATATGATAGTTGTGTAATGTTCTTTTCAGAAATGTTGGAGCCAAAATCACTAGAACCGCACCACCGCCTCGAAAAACTTTTTAAAAACCAAACATTGTGACGCACAATACAAAGCTTTCGAAATTAATTAATATTTTAAATTCAACATTGTAACAATTACTTTTGGAAGCGTAATTATTGTCGGTATTGTATTTAGAATTTTGTCTATTCTCTACTTAGGGTATAATAAGATAGTTATTATTTTTATATGGAGCGATAAATATTTCGATTGTCTCCTGTTTGGAGAAAGGATTGTTGTTACAGAAACTGTGTTGACAAAAGCGAAGCTTATCTGTTATATTGAAATAAAAATAATAAAAAAATGTCGTTAAATTAGGTGCTATTTAGGACTCGATCAACTCTGATTTCCGTAACGAATTGGAAATGGAGCCATACTCTGACGATTTGCTATGGTTGGTGATATGCGGTTTCGTGGTGGCTTTTATCCTGGCGTTTGGCATTGGCGCCAATGACGTGGCCAACTCCTTTGGAACCAGTGTTGGCTCCAAGGTGCTGACATTGACGCAGGCGTGTATTCTCGCGACCATCTTCGAGATTGCTGGGGCAGTGTTGATTGGTAAGTGAAATTTATTATTTTTAATTTCAGTTCAGTTCATTCAAATGAAAGACTCTTGTGGTATTCTTTTCTAATCATCCATTTGCTTATTATGTATTACATTAAGTACCTACCTACTACATAAAATATAAACATAAAAGTAGGTAGGTATTCTAGATAAGACTGAAGTTAGTAGATCTACGTCCATCAATGTCTACGTCAGACCTAGAGTCGCCATTCGGTGTCTGGAATGACATGGGTCGATCACTACGTGCCTATTTTCAGTTAAAAAGTTAATTTTATTGGTTGATGAAGTTAATTATTTTATTACTTTGGGGCTAGCTGGCGCTGTGTGAAATTGTCCAAAGATTTAAAAAAAAATTATAGATGTTAGAGTGCGAATCACCCCTCTGTGTTCCGAGCGGTCTTAAGAACGGAATGACTATGTATTGTATGTATCTATGGTATCAATTTAAAGTTTATAATATCACCTTTAAAATGGTACCATTTTTATTGATCGTCTATTAGTCATTTATTTCTTATGATCGCTCGGAATAAATAGGGTGATTCCATATTTTTGCTCGCGAGTGTAGTTTGTCCCGGGGGAATTATCTAATAATGAAACATATTTTTGGTACTTAATTAGTTTTCGATTTGATCCACACACGCGTGAAAAATAATAAAACCTAAAAGGGTTTATAAGAACCTAGGCTGCTTGTTTCATTTGACAAACATCATTATTTCTGAAAGCTCCACTATTTGCTAGTTGCAAGTTGCAATGCGCCGGTGATAAAGTTTACACAAACTTCACGTGTGTACCTAACAACGGCGGTAGTTGTTTACTTACACGAGACCTACATTATTACGTATTTTAAAGTAACCAAGAAACAAAGATGATTTTTTAGTTAGTATTGATGATTCTAATTGATTTAATAATTGAGTGGGAAAATTGGAAATGTTTTCTGCAGTTATTGTTTACACTTGCCAGTTTTTTCTATTTATTCGTACGATGATTGCCTGCATTGTCTTTATGAAATTTTAGTAAATAGAATTACGCAATCCTGTGCGATTACATAATTAATACCAAGACGACTGACGCACATAGACAAGTGATGTGTTAAGGACAATAATAGGGAAATTTTTATATGGATAATAATATCTGTATTTAGAAAAAATACATCTCGAAAATAAGTTAATGTAGAGTCTTTCAACTTATTGACATAAAACTCTGTTCTAGCAAAACGGATCTTACAGTAATAATAATGCAAGATTAACATTTAATTATTTTATTTATTTTCTAAGTAGATTACCACTATAAAGATTGCCGCAACATAGCGTTTTTTTTACAATAAGCTTTGCCGTCAAGAGAGCCATGCTCCCATATGAAGCAATACATATGTACTTTAATTTTTATTTTATTTACCAATTCATTCATATTTAACCGACTTTAAAAAAGATGTAGATTCTCAATCGACTGTATGTTTTTTCAAGGCTACAAAGTGTCCGATACAATGCGTAAGGGCATCCTCGACGTGAATCTTTATACGGATGGCGGCGAACACCTTCTGGCGGCCGGGTGCCTTGCCGCGCTCATTGCCAGCGCAGCTTGGCTCATCGTGGCCACTGCCCTACGCCTGCCAGTATCTGGCACCCACTCCGTGGTGGGCGCTACCGTGGGGTTCACTCTAACTGCCAAAGGCCCTATTGGAGTGCGTTGGTCTACGCTTGGAGCTATTGGTGAGTACTTCAATTCTCAGACGGACGTTAGGTCTATTGTTTTAAACTGATGCTGTGTGAACAACGAGCTCTATTAGATGGACTTACAGGACTATTCCTATCTCTCGATCCTCACCATTGCATTATTTATGTAGTAAATGTAGTCATTCTCGGGAGGGGGACGAGGGACGCTACCAGTCACTCCCGGGGGAAAATTCAACTATAATTGAAATCATGGACGTGCTTAAGCGTGGAAGCTTAGGTGCAATTGTAAATTAGTTCATTAGTCAAATTAATGTTGTAGGTACGTTACTCAATTAGGAATACTAATGGCACAAACAACCAAGCCTAGAGGTAACTCGATCGTCAGTGGCTAATGAACTAATACTGTTCGTACCTACCCCGAATGACCCTAATTTATCTGCAGTCTCTTTGGAAGTTAATGCGAAGACTACTTACTTGACGATCTTATTTTCTTACAACGTCCATCCACGTACCATAAATAAATAACTATGTATAAGTAACAAATATTAATTAATTATGTAACATTGAATACAGTGGGAGATTAGAAATACGAGTATCTAGTATATTTTTTTTTACAAAATAGTGAGAGTTTGTCCAAGGAGGTGGAGGAGATTAATTGGAAAAATTACGTATCAACCTTCTACTTATTCATAATTTTGTAAACGGTCCCCAGTGGCATCGTGGTTCATCTCACCTGTTCTGAGCGGGACAGTGTCAGCAGCGCTGTACTGGCTGGTGCGTCGGTTCATCCTCCGAGCTCCCCAGCCCCTCACTGTCGGTCTTCGGGCGCTGCCATTCTTTTACGGGGCTACCATTGCTATTAACGTGCTCAGCGTGGTGCATGATGGACCTAAATGTAAGTCACAACATTAATAAACATTTTTAGAACATGAATTTGATTTTTTCCGTTTGAATTTCATTAAGCAGTGTTTTTTATTGTTTTCAGTATTGGGAATGGATAAAATTCCACTGTGGGGAGCATTGTTAGCATCAGTGTCGCTGGGTGTGATAATCGCAGGTTTAGTGCGTGCGTTTCTAGTTCCACACTATCGTAAGAAACTCTCAGCAACTCCAGTCAATTTTACTTTAGGATTATCGAATGGTAAGGTTCTTGTTTGTCTAATTTTCTGTGCTCCTTCTGATCTCAATTTACTATCAAACATGACCAAGTAATTAATCGGTTTCAGAAACGACGCCAGCCAATACTCCAACGCATTCTAATAAAACTAGCGTCCCTCAACGTCCAACGTCGCTGCTCTCCGAAGATGGGAAAGTTCTAGAAGCTATAGCAGAGAGCGCTGAAATGGTGACCCTGAGTGATGCCGACAGGGTTTCCATAGGGGTCAAAGAAATGAACTTACGAAACCGCGCTTTACTAGCCACCATGGATGACTGCAGTATCTTATCAAGGAGCTTAAGCCCACCCAACAAGTCTCGGCTGCAACTGATTGACGCTGATCCGCAAATTAATACTCTAAAGTACATAGATGAAACCCTTAGTTGCTGTAAAAGTTTGGACTCGTCCCAGTTGGCAGGCATGGGCGAGAGCTACGATTCTAGGAACGGTTTCTTTGGCGGATCATGCGACACTATTGCACGTGGAGAATTCGATCGATTTGCGGCTGCTAGAGTAGTTCCGACTACTGTAGAATTCGATACGCCTCCTCCTAGGGTGGACAAGGTCAGTTTGCATCATCTGTTGTTTCTACATACGAATGTTATAAATTCGAATATAATTTCGCCTACCCCTCCTTTTCAAATAATAGCGACAGAAGCAAATTTTGTAGTTAAGCTGTTTTCAAACAGGAGATGTGTAAGCAATAAAGACTTTTCTGAGATAGATCTAAACCCACGCGACCTTTGCCGCGGGAGAAACTAGCTATACTTCGTAATTTGAATTCTATTAAAAACTATTGATTGATACATCATATCAGGCTCCAGAAGGCAGCGCATGGAGCATCGACTGCGACGCGCGGACCACCAAGCTGCCAGCCATAACGCCCAACTCCAGCGCGGCGCCGCTGCTACGAGCCTGCACCCCGCCGCCACCTGCGCCGGCGCCGGCGCCCCCTCCAGACACGCTGAAGCTATTCTCGTTCCTACAAGTGCTGACGGCTACTTTCGGCGCGTTTGCACATGGGGGCAATGACGTCAGGTACGTGTACCAAGCTGCCGGCCATAACGCCCAATTCCAGCGCGGCGCCCCTGCTACGAGCCTGCACTCCACCCCCGCCTGCGCCGGCGCCGGCGCCCCCTCCAGACACGCTGAAGCTATTCTCATTCCTACAAGTGCTGACGGCTACTTTCGGCGCGTTTGCACATGGGGGCAATGACGTCAGGTACGTGTACCCAGGTACCGGCCATAACGCCCAACTCCAGTGCGACACCCCTGCTACGAGCCTGCACTCCACCCCCGCCTGCGCCGGCGCCGGCGCCCCCTCCAGACACGCTGAAGCTATTCTCGTTCCTACAAGTGCTGACGGCTACTTTCGGCGCGTTTGCACATGGGGGCAATGACGTCAGGTACGTGTACCCAGGTACCGGCCATAACGCCCAACTCCAGTGCGACACCCCTGCTACGAGCCTGCACTCCACCCCCGCCTGCGCCGGCGCCGGCGCCCCCTCCAGACACGCTGAAGCTATTCTCGTTCCTACAAGTGCTGACGGCTACTTTCGGCGCGTTTGCACATGGGGGCAATGACGTCAGGTACGCACCACCAAGCTACCGGCCATAACGCCCAATTCCAGCGCGGCGCCCCTGCTACGAGCCTGCACCCCACCCCCGCCTGCGCCGGCGCCGGCGCCCCCTCCAGACACGCTGAAGCTGTTCTCGTTCCTACAAGTGCTTACGGCCACCTTCGGCGCGTTTGCGCATGGAGGCAATGACGTCAGGTACCTACGCACCACAAAGCTACCGGCCATAACGCCCAACTCCAGCGCGGCGCCCCTGTTACGAGCCTGCAGCCCACCCCCGCCAGTTCTACTTTGAATAATTTCTGGAACTTTTGTAATTTTTGAGGATTATGCGCCCCACGTTGGGCGCCACTGTAAACTTATTAGCTGGTCTCGGGGTCGTAAATGTTTTCGATGCATGATAAAAATACGAAACAAGTATATTGGTACACAAACACATTAAAAGCTCACAATCAGGCTTCCCTCTAGTATAAAGAAAAAATTGTAGTTAGCTATTAATATCGGCAGCTCTGGAAAACTTGCTAAATACATTATAGATTTAAATGTCCCTAGACGTCACCAATTAACTAACTAATTTTTCAGCTCTGGAAAATTACCTACTCGTTTACCTTTTGCGAGGATGTGGTATTTTTTTCACCCGAACGTTGATTTTTTGTTTTCAGCAACGCGATCGGTCCCCTCGTGGCTCTATGGCTGCTGTACTCAGAAGGCGGCGCGCACGCCAAGGCCGAGACTCCGTTGGCCATCCTCGTCTTCGGCGGAGTGGGCATCGCGTTAGGCCTATGGCTGTGGGGACGGCGCGTCATCCGCACCGTGGGCGAAGACCTTACCAGCATCACGCCGGATACGTAAGATGCCTACTCTTTAATTTCCTTTTAATGAAGAAATATCTTGCATAAAAAAATATCTGGTGAAGGTCGCTGGAAGAACCTGGATGTGGGCAGCGCATCGTTATGAAAATCTTTGGGGGAGACCTTTGTCCAGCAGTGGACGTCATTTGGCTGACGTTCGTTTCAGCCACGAACGAACGTACGAAAAAATATTATCTGCTCAGAAAATAATCTGCATGAGTTATTATTTAATAATAATATTAAAAAAAAACATATAACCCCAAAGTAAGCACTAACATGCTTGTCATATTAAACATAGTAACACCCAGACCCGTCACAGAAATTAAAATTCATCATTTCAATTTCTGCCCGGCCGGGAGTAGAATCCGGGACCTCTCGGCATATTAGTCTGAATATTCTAATGTACTCTGTGGTAGTCTGTTTCAAACCACTACACCAAACGGCCGGTCGCATGATAGCGATGACGCACCTTTTTTTCGTGGAAGCCGTCTTGCATCCGCTACATCTAGTCTGTTAATTTGCACGCAGACATCATACTGCGCAATATTTTGTCCACAAACAAGTGAAGATAGAATTTGTTAGACCATATGCGACAAAAAACATGACAACAAAAATAAAAATCGAACTCACTCTGAGCTGAGCCTAGGCGCAGACTACCGATTTTTAGTTGGCCGATAGTTGAGTCGGGCTGTTATCAATAGGGTGATGTATGAAGGTGCGCACATTAAGCCTAGGCGCAGACCGTCGATTTTTCGTCGGCCGATAGTTAAGTCGGGCTGTTATCAATATGGAGATGTATGAAAGTGCGCACATTACACCGATTTGGTATCGGCCGATTCTTCATATAAATTAAAATCGGGCCCAACTATCGGACATCTAAAAGTCGGTGGTTCCAGGCCTAGGCTAATTCTTAAAACACAAGCATCTTTACACTTTGATACTTTCCAGCGGATTTACCATCGAGCTGGGCGCGGCGCTGACGGTGCTTGTGGCCAGCAAGGCGGGGTTGCCGGTGTCCACCACGCACTGCAAGGTCGGCTCCGTGGTCTGCGTCGGCTACTTCTCCGAGAAGGCTGTTGACTGGAGTCTGTTCAGGTGAGGCCCATGACTCATTGTTTTCTTCTCAGGTAATTAAGTGGCGACCACGGGCTGGAAGACGTACCGTGGGCAGGCCTCCTACTAGGTGGACCGACGATCTGGTAAAGCTCGCGGGAAAAGCCTGGATGCGGGCAGCGCAGGACCGTTCATTATGGAAAACCTTGGGCCTTTAGCCAAATGAAATCTGCTGGACAAAGGCCTCCCCTTTGTCCAGCAGTAGACGTCATTTGGCTGAAACGAATGAACGAAGTAAGCTTAGGCGCAGACCACCGGAATTTAGTCGGCCGATATTTGGGCCCGATTCTAATTTGTATAAAGAATCTGTCGATACCAAATCGGTGCAATGTGCGCACTTTCATACATGTCAGTATGGACACATGGTATAAAAGTGTGCACATTGGATCGGCCGATCCTTCATACAAATTAGAATCGCGCCCAACTTTCGACCGACTAAAAGACTGTAGTCTCCGGAGAGTCTTAAATACAGGGTGACTTGTAATGAGTGAACATATTTTTACCAAAGGGATTATAGTACAGGCACAAGCCTGGGCATAGGTCAACAATCCTAACAGTTTCCAAAAACTTTTCAATTCTCGAGAACTGCAAGGTCCGAACTGTCATTTAAGTCAGGGTTCATAAAGAATACCGAGAATACAGTTCATGAATCAGTGAACGTATTGGGGATCATTTTTAGAGGGAGTTACTATTCTCTCAACAAGAAGATCCTGAGTATGATTACTCAGCCACTTAAAGTGGCGTGCAAACGTCTCAATGAGATCGGGAATCAGGAAATTACCACTTACTGCAAGGTTACCTTTGTCGCCGTGGGTTCCACCATGTCGTAGGGGAGACTGGGTACGGTTGAAACAATTTTGCTTTTATTGTCTATAATTTTGTTGTTTAATAACCAAGTGACGATTACGATACGTGAAATTGAAATTTGAAGTTTTAGCTATGATATGGCTGTATCATTATAGTTCCCGGGTTACTATTTTTAGAAATATACGAAATTAAAAAAAAAAGAAATTTTGTTTCAACCGTCCCCATGCCAGGGGCGGTTGAAACAGCGATTGGGGTCTGTTGAAATACATACAAATAATACAATAATTACCAATAAAACGTGTTTTGTTTATCATTAATACTACGAATATTAAAATTATGGCAACACATGACGACATTAATCAGTCTAAGTATTTAATATTTCTAAAACATTAATTAGCCTTTGATAAGTAGTAAACATTTAAAAAAATAACAGATACGATAAAATAAATAATATTTCCACATCTAATAAACATTAATAATAAAAAATTATTAACTTTCTAAAGAAAGTTTACGAAAATCTTAATGTTTTTTTCAAACCATACTTTTCCGCCGCTTTCCGCAGTGAATCTCCAGCTTTTACCTCCTCTTATGCTTTACCAAGTCAATTTCCTACCTGGAAATCTTCCTTACCCAAACTCTCGGCATCAACAAAAAATAAACATTAATACATTTTCTGTTTCAACCGTACCCATAAAAAATGTTTCAACCGTCCCCAACCCCACTTTTGGTAAAATATACTTTATAGTTTCGATATTAATAATCACACATTAAAAATAGTTACTGTCCCTTATTCTACAAGCTTCATTATAATCGCAAACGCAAATCTGATCATTTCACATAAAAAGAACAGATAGTATAAGCGTTAATGTCTGAAGAAAAATACTTACTTTGGGTAGTAAAAAACAAAATGGTGTTTTATACACAACGTCAACGCGTTAGGAAGTTATTAGGCACTAAATTCGTGTTCGGATCTGTCTTCCGCTTCTTTTTCCCCTAGGACCCCTCACTCCCCGCGGAACCGTTTACGAGATATTTGCTCTGTTTCAACCGTCCTTTGTTTCAACCGTACCCAGTCTCCCCTACTTTCTATTTTCCATCAAATAGATACGAATTTATGTGAATAAGATAATTTATGGGATCAAAGTTGATGGAACGGGCATGGTTGTGACACATAAGTAGAGATATTGTGACGATGTGTGCCTGTCTGTAGTTAGTTATGACTTTAATCATGATTGCTAAACATTTGATACAATAAAGACTTTCGTCACCGGCCCAATTTATTGATGGATCGATTGATCATTGATGTAATGGTACTTTTGTTCCAGGAACATAATATTCGCGTGGGTGGTGACGGTGCCAGCCGTGGCTGGTATGGCGGCCCTATCGATGTTGGCGTTGGAAGCTTTCGCTGTTTAGTGTAAGCGGCTGTTAATCATTCGCAAGCAGGGTAGTACAATTGTGTTTTGGCGCAAACGCATTTCACGTGTTTATTATTTATTTTTACAACGTTTAGCTCGGCTTTAAGTTATCTTTACGTTGTTAATACTTTTAATTTTAATTAATTATGTATGTATTAATCGGTATGTACGAGTAAGTTACAAGCAAATGTGATTATTTTTCATCAAATGTTACTTAGTTATAATAAATATCCAAAGAGCCACGTACTTCACCATCATTACTTAAATTATCTCAAAGCGCTAAGGAGAAGACATAATATGTAAATTTTCGAAATTTTGTGATTTTATCAGGTGGATTTAGAATCGATGCCAAACTTTGTGATTGTTTTTTGTTTAAATGCACCACAATAATTGTTAACAACAACGTCAAAATGTTATTAAAATAAGGAGATAAATGTAGGACTGATATTGAATTGAATCTCCAAGACATTATTTTTGAAGCATTATTAGGAATTCAATAGTCGTATGTGAAAACTTTGCTACGTATAAAGGTATTAATTAATATTTTCCTATAGCAGGTACCTCCTTGTGAGTAACATGTAACATTCGTCGATGAATTGGATTTTAAAGCTTTCAAAATATGCCTCCTGGTTACAGTCATCATAGCTTGTTACCATCGAGTCACACGGGAGTAACAATGTTACAATTAAATTGAAAAAAAAAAGTCCCAGCCAGTCACACCGTTAGATACTTGTTAACCTGTATTTTCTTACAGTGAGTGAGTTTAGATAACTTAATTATTACGATTTTAAATGTATTTTGTACATTGTATCTTTACAATGAAATTTCGTAATATCCTTGATATTTAATGTGTGACTGGATGGGATTTTTTTCCCAACGAGTACAGTGTTACACCTTTGGGTGTGACTCGTTGGGAATAAGCAACTATGTAGGTAGTTACCATGAAATTATAATGTCATTTTTTCAAAAAATTACGAAATTATTTTGTAAGTACAAATCTACCTTCATGTCATTTATCTTTCTATTTGCAACTATAATTACATATGTTGTTTTGGAATATTTATTTAGCTTTTATGTGAAACTGTGATGTAGTTTATATTTCTGACCAAAAATTCTTTGAATGTGCCATAGAAAATGTAATTAAGTTAATTTAGCTCAAAATCTGAATTTTGGCTATTCTAAAATCTAAATCACTAAGTAGGTAGGTGTTTAAGGTTTCGTCCAGACAAGTCGATTGATTGATGTAATTTCGTTGGAAGTAGTCGGTATCAGGTAAAATGTTCAATGTTAACTCTAACGTGCACGTTTAATTGGTAAAATTCACTAAAATGGCCTATTAGTTAAAATTAATAGAATGTGATCTGACCTTTTAGTACTTTTTAGCGAATATTTTCTATCTGGCATATCGACCAAATCAAACATAGATTGTACCTTAGCGTTTTTATGCTTTTATTTAGTACCTAAGATTGTACTTACCAGTTTAGTTTTGTACTCTACTTATGTACCTTTTATGTTATTAAAGACACTATTCAACTTACGTAGAAACGAAATCAATTTACTACCTAATATTGTTGAATAAACATTGGATAGTTTGAATGTGTTTTAATTTAATTACCCCTCGAGAAAGTTGATTAATGGGCCACACAGGGAAAGCGGATTATTAGACTAATAACCTAATAATATTTGGTCAACAGTTGTTTTTTTAATTATAAAATCTTATTTTTTGATAGACACCTTTGTTTTGGTCATATGTTAGGAATGTAGATGATATTTTAACTAACATTAATTCTAGTTGCATCATATTCATATGATAGAGTTAACAGTAACAAATACCTAATCTTTCTACCAAAAACCAGTTTTCAAGATCGGGTTTTTGAGATAATACGCATCAACAGTGAAATGTTATTAAAAACAACATTTTATCTCAATATTTTATCAGTTACAAAGAAAAGCAAAGCATGTTTTAATATTATGCATCTGCGTGGTATTTAAACTTAGAGCTTTAAAGACCACGTTTAGTAGGTAATATAGCCGAAGGTGGCCGAACCCAAAGTCCCAAACAAACCGGACCGCTTTGTTTTGGTAGCCAGCTGCCGATCCGGCGCGTCTTGCGGCTCACTCACAGACACGCCATTCCACGTCGAGCTCTCGTTAGACGCACGCGTACTGCTCGCTTTCCGCAATCAAAACAGAGAAGACTTGGACAGAAAATAAGGTAAGAACTATTGACTTATTCTATACAATATTGTCTCCATCTCTAAAACGTCGAACAGTGAGTCAATCATCTGAGGATGATACCACGTAGGCTGGGTTCTACGAAAACGCCCGCATACTTCTGGCGATTTTGGTGGTGTGCTTTCAATCTTGTTTATTGACTTTGATACGTCAGTGCGCGTGTGTTGAGGATAAGTTTTCGAAAAATTAGATTCGGTCGACGAATACCATTCCACGTCGTGTTAGTGAAATATGTAGAGCTGATATTATGGCTGATATCGTGAAATATGATATGACAAGTGTTACTCTTTGATTGTACCTACTCGAAATTAAATAATGCATTCGATGCAAAAATGGCATACACAATGCACATGTTATATGAATCAACAAGTGGGGACAGATTTTTTTTACACAAAAAGGCTAATGTTATACGATTTAAATATTATTTAATTTTGTGAAGTGAGGATAATATCTCACAATTAGAAGTCGCATACCTACCTATTTATTTACTTGCCTATTTATTTAAATTTTGGACTACAAATCCATAAGAGATAAGTCTTGTATTTCTTTTAATTGACACGCTGACCTCTTTTAGAGATAGTGATTGGATAGCTCTAGTTTTGTGCATAACATTATACCCAGTAAACAAAGAAGCACTATATACGAATGGAACGGTCTGCGTCAAACCCAGACGAACCATGTAGGTAACATTCGTTATAGCTAGATATTGATTCGCTAAAGTTGGCATACTTCCACAACGGTTTTATATGGAATGCCTATCTAGGTATAGCAGATCCAGATTCTAAAGGAAAACTAGCATTTTATTCTGGTATTTGAATAGATGGTAGGTACCTATTTTGACCAAAATTTTACAAATCAAATCGCGTCTGTCAAACGTTAGATATGTTAATGTCCAACTGTGACCGTGACCGAACCTACTTGGGCTGCTATTGAAAAACTTTGGCTAAAAATATTAAAGTTGCCGTCGGAATACAAATATTTTATCGTGTTCATGCACGAATTTTATTCAAACAATGCTTGTGGATTCGCCTATTGTTTTGGACATGGTTATAATCAGTTCTGACTGAACCCTTTTTTGTGGAAGGAAACAAGCATAACTATTTATTTTATATCTATGAAATAGGTTCTTCCCTATTGTGAAACGAAATCTAGATCTAAATTTACGTTTAGTGCAACAGCCGTGAAAATCTATTTTTGAGCCTAGAATCATGCTTGAGTTTTTACTCCATTCATTCGTACGCAATATAAGTCAAGTAGATTTACGTAATTGCAATTTAAATATGTATAACATGGTTTATGTAGATAATCGAAATACCAAGAAGAACGAGATAATTTCATGAATAATATTAGGAAAATCAAATATGCTGCCGGGAAATATCGAGCTGACTATAAAATACTAACCTAATAATTTTAATTAAATTACTATTAATGCATTCTATCTGTTGTTGGCGTTAACAAATTAAGGGTCATAAATATTATTCTGTACCTACTTGCTGTATGAGTTAACAGCACAGCATGTCTAATAATCCTGAATACATACATGTACATGTTTTAATTAATGACGATGTCTAACAAAAGTTGAATGCGATAACACTTTGAAAACAAAACAATTGCTAATTGTCTTTGAATACCTAAATTAATTTGACCATTTCAATAGTCGACGACTTTGCGGTTGATAGCATGAGTCACGCTGAGTGCAATTAATTGTAATTAATTTGATAGTATTTTGTTTAATTTGGAAAATATTTTTTTCCGCACAGTGGCGATCACGTGATGAACCACGTTACTTCATTGGACCGTCAAATATCTGTTGTTAACTTGAAATAATATTAAATAAAACACTATTCAAGTCAAAACTCCGCTACTTAGACACATTTATTTATTTATTCATAGTTTATTTGTTTATAGTGCGTATTCCATAAATTTTCCTCAAAACTCTTGGTGATTATTATGACTAAGTAATTTAGCAAATTATTTTTAGCAGAGGCATGGTTGTTCTCAAAATTAGTAATATTAAAATACATAGGGGAGAGTTCGGTATATTGTACCGCCGGGTAAATTGTACCACCCTCATATTTCGTAAAGTATTTACTGAATGTCTGTAATTGCAACACTCAGCGATACACAACTAAAATCAATTAATATCGGCCATGTGGTTTTTGCCGTGACAACAAACACGTGTGTTTTATTTTGAAAAGTATTTTTTCATTGTTTTCAAGTAACTTTTGACAATACATGTTTAGATTGTAATTTTGTTAAATTTAATCACAGGGTGTTTCTAATATATTATTTAGAAGCGTAAATTAGTGTGGATTACAATTATTTGAAACATTTTTCGGTATTTATAAACTATATTTTTTACCGATTTTTTAAAAGCACTATCACCTAGTCGGCTAAATTGTACCACATCAAGTTGTATGGAACTTTACCAAAGGATTTTGAATTTTTTTTTAGTAAATCATATTTTGAAGTTATAATAGCGTAGTTATGTTTGACTAACAATAAATGAAAGCAAAAGACTGGCAAGTAGATTAGGTACAAGTGTGCGTTACGATAATTGGAATTACAAAACTTGTACTCAAAATCGTGATAACGTGTAAAACAATATCGATTGCCTATGTTATTAACTACTGTTCCTCTTCGTTTCCTAATTTGTTAAGAATGTAGGTATCTTATAATATTTTGCCATAGTTTTTTTAAAGGCTTGAAATTTATTGAAATCCAATTTAGTAACCCTGTGGTACAAATTATCGAACCGGTTGGCTAAATTGGACCGAAGCTCTGAACTCGTACTTTGTTGATTTGTGCTAAATATACAACAATCATGTTAATTAATACTTATGAAATAGTAAGTTGTATAATGTATCTTTTATTATATACCATGGACATTAGCAAAAACAAAAGAAAACTATGTGTAAAATGGGATTGAAAAAAACTGGTCCAAATTAGCGGACTCTCCCTTATTTGATTTCGTTTGAGTGAAAATGTATCATATAACTTTTGAAATTTCATCTTGGCAGATTCTTGAGTAACAAAAGAAAATTTCAATCTCAAACGAAATCAAATATTCGTTTCGTTATCAAATGAAGCCAATTAAACAAGTAGGTAATCCATATTCCGTAAGATGAAATAAAAGCAAAACCATTTGTTTTAGGAAAAATATGGACGACGACGGACTGCCCCTTTATCCTCAGGTTTATCCCAACGCCAAAGTAAGTTCTAATTTTTATTATCGATTTCCTTCTATAATAACGCGATCACATTAATTACCTATTTTTATTACACCTACATACATGCATGCAATGAAATTATATACATCATTATACTAATTATATTAATAAATATTCCACTTGAGACTGTGCGCACTTTAACTTAAAACTTTTCAGTACTTGAGTTTTTATGTTATCAATATGAATTTGAATTCCTTTGCCACTTCAAACTCAAAAAAATTCTGTTGAGTGCCATATTCTACGTAGAAAATAAATGAATTGAACTTTATTTCATGAAACGATTTAAAACTATGTTCTACTGGTAAAAATGTGGGTAACGTTAACGTTGTCGAACTTGTACTCACGTTGAATAATAGAGGTGATCCATTTTGTTTTATTTTACGGAATACGTAGGTTCAGTTTAGTTAAAGCATATTCAGGGAAAATTTAAGTCAAGAAAAGGTCTTTGGTTGACTGAAGAATGATGATAATGATATAACCAGGCGTTCTGTGATACCTTTACCACTACATTTATATACATCCGTTTCACGAAAAACCCGAAGCTCATAATAATTTCTTTTTGTTGCAGATGGAGCGTAAGGAACCAGTCCCTCAGATGGCACCGGCTGCAGTCCCACCAATGCAGGTCAGTAAATCAGTGTGTTTTTTTCTTGATCATAATGATTTAAATATATACCAATGTAAATACTACGTAATATTATGAAATACTAGCTTAGAAATATATTATAGCCTATATGTTACTGGGTTATAAACAAATATACTGTAAAGTTTAACCAAAATCCGTTTAGTAGTTTTTGCGTGAAAGAGTAACAAACACGAGTTTACATCCTGACATCCATACAAAATTTATTTATAATATTAGTAGGATAGTAGGAAGTAGGATTTATGAACAAATTGGGTATTAAAAATTCTGGATCTAACGTAGGACAGGATTGACGAGCAATAGTAATTTTATTAGATAGTGTATGTAATAATTGCATATACTTATGAATAAATAAGTTTCCATTTTAGTTGATAACAATGAGAGTTATCAAGTAGTTATGGTGATGCAAAAAGTCCCGGCGCACAAGGTTTGAAGTCATCGCTAAAAATAGTTTTTAAAACCCGATGTGTGCGTATAGTGAGCTGCATGCATAGGGACGTGTTCATTTGGCAGATTTTGAACTGTACAATAAGCGAATAAGGTTCAATATTATAATTTAACATTCATGTTAAAGTTGTACAGACGGCCAGGAAGTTTTGGTGATTGGTAACACTAGTACACTATCGTTTCAAGGAACTTACTCTGTTGAGTGAGTAGTTGATAGTACCGACTGTGTTGAGGTTTTTATTGTTCTAAAAATATCCCGTTGTTGGATTTTCTAAACCAGTCTGGCAGCATGCGTAATTAATTACGACTATAGTATACCTATTGCCCAAATCCTTTGACTCTGGATCTAAGGATTACCTAATAAATAAAAATTGAATTAAGTAATTTAATATCGAAAGTGTAGGCACGTGTAGGTAAATATGATTTATGCTCTGATGCACAAAGCCACATGCTGCATAGGCTCTTATCTATACTTATAGTAAGATAACAACGGAACGTAAATATGTAAACAAGTCTCTTCATCCGTTAATTTAATTTTATTTATAAAAATACGCTATTTTATCTATAACATTTCATTACATCATCGCCATGTTTCTATAAATTATTTTGGTTTTAGTTTTTTCTATTACAACGATACATTTTATATTTTTGCCACATACAGGACAATTTGGAAATACATACATACATACTCATGATTTTTCTCCGATTATTTGAAATTTTCGGGTATAGCCTGACCAGGAACATAAAAACCCTGGCATAGAGGCGCGTCAGTTGCATTTGATAGTGCAACACTGAGTACAGTCGTACCTGTGTTAAATTAATAGGCTAACTTTATGTATCAGGATTCAGGATTACGGGCTAATTTGATATTTTCATAAATTAACGAAAAAATATTATTATAGGTAACCTGGTTTAAATAAATTAAATGAAACCATCAATCGAGCTAGTAGGATTTATTTTATTATTCATCAATAATCAAATTCAGAACTTGAATATTCAACTGCAATGTCTGCTCATGAACGCTTCAAACTCGGTACTTCTTTCCCAATTCCATAAAATTCAACACTTAGAAAGTGACAAAAAACTTTAAAATAGGTAGTTGAAACAAACCACAGCTAATTTTCATAGTGGACTGTACTATACGATAAACATGTCAGTCAATTTGACAACCTTTGTTGGAAACATTATTCAATGAAAATATTGTCCGAACCCTTGGTATTTCTCTTCGACAAATACTTTAACACATTGTGAACCACTTTTCTTTCATGACTATAAAAACATTTTAGCAATTTCATTCACAAAATCAATTGCGCACATTTAAAATAAAGTTTGTTTACACTTTGACAGCAATAGACTGACATGCAAGGTGACATGTCAATGAAGTTTTCAGTTACTGTTGCCATTAAAAGAAATTAGTACCATTAGTTTTCCGCAACATGGCGAGGGTTTTTATGTTCTTGGTCAGGCTATAATAATTTTAATACAATTTCTATTTTTGGCAGACTGGCCAGTTGCTAGGCCCAGAGAACACTGTCACAGTGTGTCAGTTCTGCAAAGCATCCATCAAGACTGCTGTCAAGTTCACCACGACGTCGCGCACACACATCGCCGCTGCACTTTGGGGCCTGTTATGGTATGTCACATCCATCTTCCGTTCGTGAAAGGTCTTATTTATGATATATCTTTGGGATATATGGAATAGTTGAAGGCCTTATAATATCTTTCTAATGGAAAATCTCAGTCCATTCGTGTTTTTAGATCTAGGTGAACATACACAATATACCTCTTTCCTACTCAGGTATTAATTCCCTTACATATAGGTAAACTAAGACCCGATTTAATATACCTAACAGTTTTGGTCCTATGCTGAAAAGATTGTATATTTATTATTTTAAAACACTTATCATAACAACTATTAGGAGTTTTTTAAACTTTTATCTACTCTCTTTACGTAAAAGGACGCAAACTGGTTTGCGAATGACTCAATGGCGAACGATGCCAACACCTAGACATACCTATGCATTCGCAACACCAAAATAGTTGTAAAGGCGTTTTTAAATAGTGCGCTTTATTCAGGAAAATAATATTGATTTTTTTTTCAGTTGCCTCTGCTGCGTGCCGTATGGAGTAGAGTCCGCGAAGAATTCGGACCACTACTGCCCCAACTGCCAGCGTTACCTCGGAACCTACGTCAAGTAGAAACAGGGTTTCTTAATACTTGAGCACTGTCTTCATCTCAAGTGCAAAGATAATCAACTGGATCGTTTATGCGCAAAATTATGATTAATTTGATTGACGTAAACGATTATTGCATTATCTTGAACAAAACGAAAATCTAATCGTGGTTAATCAGAGTTTAAATATAAGTTTAATTACAAAAAGCATTTATTCATTGCAAATAAACATTTTGTGGTGCCTTTTTTATTTTAGTGTTACAAATATTATGATTTTTTATATCTTTGAAACTATGAACATTATAAGAAAAACACAATTATAAAGTTTTGAAGCCATTTTTATAAGACTTATTTTGTACTGCGTTTTAACATCAAAATGTAAAAGATTGTGATAATTAAATAAACATACTTATTTTAGAACGTGTTCTTATAATTTTTACCTGTATAATTTTAAAGGACAATGACCAAAAATGTATGGAGTGTGGTCCAAATGTCCACCACTAACGAGACCTATGTAGTAAAATAGTCTACTAAATACTGATTTATTATAACCAAACCGCAATCAAAAATATGCTGTCAGTAAAAAGTTATCACTGAATGAAAATTCATGTTTTTCACCTTTTCATCCGAAAAATGTTCTTGATATCATTCTATCCATCGCACATTTTGGACTAATCTATGCATGGTAATGTCGCACAGTGTGTCGTGTTAGGTTCTCACTAAAAGAAAAAAAAAGCTCAGAAGAAAGACAACAATATTGGAATACTTGGAATAATGCGAAAGGGGTAAAAATAGTCTTATTTCCCCAACTGGTGCGGGGTTATAGACGAATTATATTATATTATACTAGCTGTGCCGACGACTTAGTACGCGTGAAAATAGTTTGAATAATATTTCCCATTTTTACAACATTTGTCTTTACTGCTCCGCCCCTATTGGTTATAGGGTGATGTTATATAATCTAAAACTATCCTTGATAAATGGGCTATCCATAACAAAAATATTTTTTCAAATCGGACCAGTAGTTAATGAGATTAGCGCGTAAACTACTACAATTTTTCATACAGTCGTAACTTTTTACTGACAGCTTATTTTTTTTTCGTCCCATACTGAAAGTTAATCTCTATTTAATGGACTATAAGCCAATATGGGTCTCGTTAGTGGTGGACATTTGGACCACTTTTGGTCATTGTCCTTTAATAAACTAGAGTTGTTTGTTGGCCTTAGTTGTTACAACCTCAGAAGAAAAAGGAGAAGACTTTAATGACCATCTCACGTAAGTGACGTGCATACGAGTATAGCACGAGTATAGGGTTACCCAAAATATAAGTTATATAGGAAATATACATTATTATAGATATAATTTCCATGACGCGTTGATGTCTTTTACAAGTGTAAATAGTAAATAGCATGAAATAATAATAAAACAGACGAAAACTTTTTACTTTTACTTTTTCTTTGTTTTCTGCGTTGATTCCGTTGATCATCGCTCTTTAAAACTGATTAATAAATAGATCAATAGTAAAGGTAATAAATATTATATACTCGTAGAAAAGTACTAAATCATTAATTTAAGAATAAACATAGAAGTTACAGATCCAGGGAAAAATGTAGATCAGTTGCACTCTTTTTAAAAAGCTTACAGGCAAAAGCTTAGTCTACATCTACACTTAAAAACACTGAAAGATTCGTTTGTTTGTTTGAATTGAATAGGCCCCGAAACTACTGACTGCACCGATTTAAAAAATTCTTCAATAGTCACAATAGCCCTGATGAATAGTGTAGGTATTACGAAATTATAAATATAAAAATGAATCGGTAATAATGTATCTATGAGACTGCACTTATTCAGTATTTTTCGAATATTTATTGAATCTGAGGATGACTTATGAAAGCACTAACAATTCGTGTAAACAGCCTTTATTATATAGGAATGTATAATATTATATTTGAGGATATATCACAAACAGCTATTTTTATTAGTCTACGAGTTAGGTATCAAATAATTGTCAAGGTTAAACTTTGTTATGCGCGGTAGGCGCCCCGTCGATACCTAAAGATTCGTGGTATAGACACTATGGTATAGAATTATAGATAGACTATTAATCCTATATAGTGTGTATGCGGTATGCCCGCTATATGGCGATACTGTTTGTTTAGCAGTCTGGCTACTGTGATCGACAGAAACACACGAGTGTTAGCACTATTGCCTTAAATAGAGTACACCGTTATCTTGAGGAAGGAAATTGGTAAGCATATTATTATAGTTAACACTCATATTCTTATGGTCTTTAATAATGATAGTTAATAATAATACTAATTTTGTTATAGTCTTTAACAATGATACAAACACGATTAAAAAATCATTTTACATTAAATTATATTAACAAAACAAAAATCTAGTAGCTCATTTCAGCAGAAATTTTTAGGCACTGATATAAACATTGTTTTGGATTCTTTTATACTTTCAATTCAACGTTGCTATAATTTATTTTCGATACGTAGCCTCAAGTGGGTATATCATAACATTCAAATATTTTGTTAGAAGATCTACTCTATTACAGTTCGCATCATCCACAAGAGTGTATACGCACGTATACGTTTGCCTTAAAAGGCTTGTTAGGGAAAAACATATAGGATTATTGAAAGCTCAGTTACAGCTCAGTACCCTACCCGTTCGCGCTAAGTTTGCCGGTCCGTGGAATGCGCGTCCCCTCCCCCAACCGCGATTAAACGCAATTAATGTGTCTTATTTTACGCAAATACACATTTTTTTATCAATAACTAGCTTTCCGCCCGCTGCTTCGCCAGCGTGGAATTTTGTCTGTGACAGAAAAACTTTATCGCGCGTCCCTGTTTCAAAAACCGGGATAAAAACTATCTTATGTCCTTTCCCGTGACTCAAACTATCTCCCTGCCAAATTTCATCAAAATCGGTTCAGTGGCTTAGACGTGAAAGCGAGACAGAAAGACAGACAGAGTTACTTTCGCATTTATAATATTAGTATAGAAGTAATAAAAATATTTTAAATATAGTTTTTTAAAGTTATAGACGCTTCCCTTCGAGTGACGTCATATCGCCAGCGGTAAACTTAAAGCGAACGGATAGTATACAAATCACCGTCCACCGGACCCAAACGCCAAAACCATAGTAACTAGTCATAAATAAGTTTGACAAGTTCAAGTACCTCATGCCAATGCCATACCACTTATCTGAATGAAGCCAGCGTAAGATTTCAGTCCCTTTAAAATTTATTATGGTATTTTTTTTAAAAAGCACTGTATAATTGTTAACAGATTGTTAGTCATAACGTTGTGGCTGGACATTATTATACTCGCTACCAAACGAAACGGTCGTTTTCTATAATTTCTTCAACCATATCACTTTACGTTTTTCACATTTTACATTTGTGTCTCAGAAAAAGTGTACGACAGTATAAATTATAGTGTAAGTTGCTTAATATTATTTTATTCTTTGGTTGTACTCCTATTGTTATGTTGCGATTGCAGTTATAAAATGTTTTTTCTTAGATGTGTAATCATCTGTAAGAAAGATTCTATAATTTCTTTTATGTATTTACATATTTAATTTTAGTAATGGAAAATCTACACTTCTATAGCATGTTCTTATAGAAAGTTTACTTAAATTATATAGTAATGACAATTACAGTTGTTCCTTTGTTACACAGTAAACTAAGTGTGTATCGGATACATTAACAGTAGATTATTGTATGATAACTAGGTATGTGATAAAGTATGTATAGTTGGTACATACATCTATCTATCATACTTTGTAGGCTTTCAAGAGTTGTTACTTTGTAACTGCATTTACAGCGTACCTAATCTTTGCTACAAAGCACCGTTTGTTCAGTATGAAAATGTGTAGTCACTGAAAATGTTTAAAGTGTATTTTGGTTGTTGAATTTTATGATTGCTCAAATGGGTGACATACTTACATTAATGTATTTTTTATTTACTTTATTCTAGATAAATTCTACAATGGCTTCTGGGGCAACTACGTCAGCGCCAGTACCATCGGCAAATGCGGTATGTAATTTACCACTTAAGCACTATACTAAGACGAGTCGGACATAGGTATTTATTTCTGAGAATACTGACCTACGAGTAAATCGAAGTGTGCGCTATTATTACAGCAATATGCTCAATATTTATCTTCATGTAAACATTTGACAACGACAAATACTTACCTTATCGGTAGGGAAGTACATACCTAAGTGTGATTCTGGAACTTGTCTTGTATTTTTTTAAGCGAAAGATCACGACTTTATTCTTGGAGTTGAAAACTATTTCTTACATTCTCCATTTACAGACAGTAGGCATCCAAAAAGAATAAATCGTCTCGCTATATTTTTGTACAAATTTTTCCCTGTGCACTTATTAATTCTGCCATTTTAAAATCATCAATCGTTAATGGTCAATTTTTGTCAATTTTGTTTATCACTGTTTCTGTAGTAGCGTGTAGTAGCGTAATTAGATTACGCTTTGAGTAAGTACTAGATAGGTATTGAATATGAAAGGTATTGTTGTTATGCAAATGTGGCAAATCATTTTTAACTAATTAAGAAAGCATTTATTCTGCAATGTATGTAAGTAAATGTCGTTAAGGAGAACAAGAACTGATATACATAATTAGACCATTACAGTTTAAATTAAGTGCTACCGTGATAAAATCGCGCGTTGCCAATAAAACTACTTAATAAACTAAAATGATAGCATAGTAGTAGGTAGGTAGGTGTTTGAAATTGCTGACTTGAATAATCTATATATATAAAAATGAAACCCGTTTCGCGTTGTCACGGCATCACGTGTGAACGGCTGAACCGATTTCGATAATTCTTTTTTTTAAATGTTTGTGGAAGTCCAAGGATGGTTCTTACGGAAAAAAATATTAAGAAAATCTCTACGCTAAGGCGGTACGAAGTTCGCCGGGTCAGCTAGTCTTCAATAAAAACCCAACTGCGTAAAAACAGAGTAAATACAAATGAGTAGGTCATCTTCATAGAAACGCACCGAGCGCGGTTTGTATGTGAGCGCGCCAATACGTATGCGGCGCACACGCACACACTGACAAAATTTAGCGTGGATTAGCGGGGAGTTGCGCTGAATTTTGTTAGTGTGTGCGTGCGCGCCGCATACGTATTGGCGCCCTATACAAATAGAAAATTATTTAAAGATTTATAAAGATGTAAATTATTTTCAGGGTCCGTTACTTCTGGGTCCAGAAAATACCATCTTGGATTGCCCGTTCTGCCGTCACCAAATCAAGACCGCCGTGCAGTACACCAATAACTCGGGGACGCACATCGCAGCCGCCTTGTGGGGCCGAATGTATGTATTACTTAACTGTGGTATTAACGCCCGTATTCACAAACATTACTGAGATCTCACAGTGCGCGTGGACACACAGGGTGAGGCACAAACCAATCACAGAGCTCTATCCAACGCTGTGCGTTCGATTTGCACCTTCAATTATGCAAGCATCGTTTGTGAATACGGGCGTAAGTAGTCAACTCAACGTCTTCCTTCAATTTGTAGTCGATTTCGTTACAATAAATAAAACAAATAATGTTTTGCATAGATATTGGCGGTGCGGTGGCTGAGTTTGTTTCGTTTCTTAATAGCTCTTTGCCACGAAGTATCCAAATTGTAGATTGCATTAGGGGCCGAATTTAAGGAGGGAGTAGTTCATTTCAATGATTAGTAATTTGTAACTAGATGAAATGATCAAACAACTCAAAGAATGTAGGTACGTAAAGGTCTAGGCAGACAAAAGACCCTTTGAAAACAAAATGGCGTTGTATATATTCAAAGTAATGAGAGGTAAAGTGCTTAACGAGGTGATATTGGGAAAGATAGGGTTCTGCGTGCCCGACAGGTACGTGGAGCGGCGCCGCCAGCCGCCGCTGCTGACGGTGCCGCGCGGGCGCACGCAGCTGCAGAGCAGGTCGGCGCTGACGGTCACACTGCACACCCTCAATAAACTAGCTGAACGGATTGACTTGTTTCATTGTACTCTGGGTGAATTCACAAAGATGACGCTTTTTAATTTATGTTATTCTTAGGTTTATTTGTATATTTTCATTTAATTTACTTAAATTACTATTGTTGCGTTCCTGTCATATTTCGCTTGTCTATTGTATTGGATTTCTGTAAAAATAGGCTTAAGCTTGGAAATAAATAAATAAAATTCCTGTTATGTGTTACCATAGGGGTCACTTAAAAATTATGGATTGATTGAATTATGGCCCCGGTTTTTTTTAGGTATACTTAATCGGATATTATTTTTTCCAGTTGCTTCCTCTGCTGTATCCCCTACTGCGGGGAGTCTGCCAAGAACGCGGACCACTACTGCCCTAACTGCGCCAAATACCTCGGAACTTATCGTAGATAAATATGTACCAAAAACTTTTTAAAGACTAGGTAATAAGTACTTACCTATACATAGTTTAAGAATTTGCTTAACATTTAATTAAATAAATAAGTACAATATTGTTTAATCTTGCTGAACATGATGTGCTAATGTTGCATTTTAATTAAGATTATTTTTGTATTTTGCTCGCGATTATATGCGTGTTTTCTTGCATTTTCTATTTTTTGTATTTGATAGACATAGTTTAAATTCTAATCATAAGATCAGAGTGGATCCGAGTAGTGTATAACCAGAATGTACTTATTAGAAAAGGGATAAGTTAGATCCTCATAAAGTTGTTACAATTCACGAAGGCGAATGAGCTTTACATGTTTAGTGGCTCGCTCGCTACCTTTCGTTTGTCAAAAGTTTTGATAGACATTACACTATTAGTCCAGTCATTTAAGCTTAAATTAGGTAAGAATCTCGGAATTCGAGATACCCAGCTGTAAGTCTGTAAATACTTGTATATTGACACCCTAAAAGTTGTCTCAAAACCTACATATGGTAGGGTGTAAGCAACTATTAAATTTTAAGGTCAAAGGTCACAAAAATCGCTTTTTTTGGAAATATCTCATTTCCTATGGGTTTTTTGCTATTTGTATTTATTATTAATATTGTAGAATAAAAAATTATCTACAAATTTTGTTCAAAAAATTTTTTTATACGGTGAACCGTTTTCGAGATAGAGGGCGGCCGCTAGTACTTATAATAAATCTGTAGAGGTCAATTCTGTACATGAAATATATTTTCAAAATAACTATCAGGGGGTGATTAGTGATCGATACTGATGCCAAAAATGCAATCAGTAAAATGTCTGTCTGTCTGTCCGTCTGTATGTTCCTTATAGAAACAAAAACTACTCGACGGATTTTAACGAAACTTGGTACAATTATTCTTCATACTCCTGGGCAGGTTATAGTATACTTAGGAATTCCCACGGGAACAGGAATTAGCGGGAAAATCCTTTTGTATGAAAAATCTAAACGCTTAACGGAAGTTAGACGCTTGAAATTTGGCATGTAGGTACCTTAGTAAAAGTAAACAGCAAGGAATTCCCGAAATTCCCACGGGAATTAGCGGGAAAATCCTTTTGTATGAAAAATCTAAACCGCTTAAGTTGACCTGAAGTTATGCAGTGACCGCGCGCTCTCCGCCCTCTATCTCGAAAACGGTTCACCGTATAAAAAAAAAATTTAAAAAAAAATTGTAGAGAATTTAGTATTCTACAATATTGATAATAAATACAAATAGCAAAAAACCCATAGGAAATGAGATATTTCTAAAAAAAGCGCAAGAAACCGATTTTTGTGACCGTTGACCTTGTTTAATAGTTGCTTACACCCTACCATATGTAGGTTTTGAGACAACTTTTAGGGTGTCAATATACACGTATTTACAGACTTACAGCTGGGTATCTCGAATTCCGAGGTGAACTTACTATAATGACTGGACTATATCGTTATGTGCATGTACACACACAAGTAATTATATAAGTAAAGTAAAGTAAGTAAGCTCACTCGCCTTCGTGAGTTGCAAGAACTATACCTAGTTTTTTAAGCTATGTGCCAAATATGTACAAATACTGGAAAGCTAATGTTTCATTTTCTTAAAGGACAATGACCAAAAATGTATGGAGTGTGGTCCAAATGTCCACCACTAACGAGACCTATGAAGTAAAATAGTCTACTAAATACTGATTCATTATAACCAAACCGCAATCAAAAATATGCTGTCAGTAAAAAGTTATGACTGAATGAAAAGTCTGTTTTTTTCCTTTTTATCCGAAAAATGTTCATGATATCATTCTATCCATTGCACATTTTGGACTAATCTACGCATGTTATGTCATGTCGCATGTGGCGCGGGGTTATAGATGAACTTTATTAAATATTATACTAGTTATGCCTACGACTTTGTACGCGTGAGAATTGTTAGAATAATGTTTCCCATTTTTACGACATTTGTCTTTACTGCTCCACCCCTATTGGTTGTTGGGTGATGTTATTTATCTTAAAACCATCCTTGATAAATGGGCTATCTATAATAAAAAGAATTTTTCAAATCAGACCAGTAGTTCTAGAGATTAGCGCGTAAACTACTACATTTTTCAAACAGTCATACCTTTTTACTGACAGCTTATTTTTTTTTCGTCCCATACTGAAAGTTAATCTCTATTTAATGGACTATAAGCCAATATAGGTCTCATTGGTGGTGGATATTTGGACCACTTTTGGTCATTGTCCTTTCAATGATAATAACAATACTCCGATTTAATTAGAAACGAAGTCTGTGTTAAAACATGTTTTGTAAGTGCTCGCTTGAGTGTTCGGTTATTAAATTACTTTCATAGCTTATGTGTTTGCTATGACTATGTACTTACAATGGTAATGTTGTTATTACTTACTTTAAATTAAATAAAACATAGTTTCCCTGAGATTATTTTTTATTGTTTTCCTTAATTTACACTAGTGTTCATGTATGTATCACCATAGGCATCAGTTTTATGTTATTTTTATACATAATTAAGATGACAATTACCATTGAATAGACGTAAAATATGTACTCGCATAATGTACACAAACTTGTTTTTGCGATTTAAGTTTATCATAGTTATTTTTGCTGTTTACGAGAATCTTTAGTTAGAACGACTTGCCATTAAGTGGGTCTGGACATTTTATTCAGCATTTTTGAAATACAAAGCATTATTCTGAAATTCATCCATTCGATTTTACCCGTGTCCTGTTTTAAAGACGTCGCACATTTATCAACCCGGAAAGGGATCGTGACCGTATCAACTCGTGGCGGTCAGTATTCTTTGTTTCACAATTGACAGCGCGCGAAAGGCGATGCGGTGTTGAACCCTTTCTGAGTTGATAAGTCTGCTATGAGCTTAAAAGTTGATCCGCTTATTACGCAACATACTGATTCGTGAGTGCCCTAAGAAGTCTCGCTCTCCTGATAGCAGCGGCCTCTCTTTGTATGTCTTCGCTGTTATTCGCGTTTAGTTCGAGGGCCCCGGCGGCTTTGGTGGCGCGGGCGCGGCGCCCTCCCTCCCCCCTTCGCGCGTGCAAGGCCACGCCCACTTCCAGGAGAGTACCGTCCCATAGACAACCGTAGTACGCGTCCATTGCATCCGCTACGTTGTTCGTCTGTGGTAAAGATTGAAGAAATGTATGGGTTTGAGTTTTCTTGGAAATGTCATTGTAACAATGATGAATATGATTACGAGAGGTAAGAGGTATGATTCTAAAAAACAGATAAAACTCGAAATTAAGTCCATCTTTGACCATGTAGTTTTGGTATAAAATTTTCTCTGAAGTTATGCTCAATATTTTTAACAAGGTAATTTTTGTGGAGAATTGACTTTTTGTAAAGTATTTTGAATTCTTTTAGAAATTATTAGGTTTCTAATATAAATAATTCGTCGTGTATAGATATGTATGAATTGGTAGGTGATAATATTGACCGGTAATTCCCCTTTAATAAACTTTGTGCAGAAAAATATCAAAGGGGTTTTCCCCCTTTAAAAATTGTTACCAGATGCAAAACAAATAACATATTTACCCACTAAACATTGATAAACGCCCATGGTTCAAAAAAAAAAAAAGTAACACTGACCTTTTCCGCGAGGCACTTGAAAGCCGTCGCGTACTCCGGTTCGTCTGGCAACTGGCAGAGCGCAGCGGCCTGTGTAGGGGCGGACAGCGACTGGCAACACCGGATGACCCGCCGCGCGAGCCCCGGCTCGTCTGGCGCGCGCTTGGCAAAGTGCCAGGTGCCCACTGACATGCTGCTGAGGTAACGGCGAAGCGCCGCGCTCCATCTACTCCCGCACATTTCCACGTCGCCGTATAGGCGGAGCCTGCAGATGAAATACTTGTGGTAATAGTGGTAGGGCTAGCTATATTTGGGGAAGGAATTTAAATACAAAATCTGGGAAGAAATATCGTACAAAAATGTAGTTACAAGCGGTTGTAACTGTGCGAAATCTTATTAATAACTAGCTTTCCGCCCGCGGCTTCGCCCGCGTGGAATTTTGTTTGTCACAGAAAAACTTTATCGCGCGCGTCCCTGTTTCAAAAACCGGGATAAAAACTATCCTATGTCCTTTCCCGGGACTCAAACTATGCCGAATTTCATCACTTAAGATCGGTTCAGTGGTTTAGGCGTGAAAGCGAGACAGACAGACAGACAGACAGAGTTACTTTCGCATTTTATAATATTAGTTTATATAGTATAGACATAGATAAAAGAAAATAAAGAACCAATTTTTTTATCAATTTAGCTTTGGTCAAAGAAGAGTGTAAGTACAGCAATTAAAATTTTGAAAGCCATATCTTTGAAGTGTCTACAGTACATTATACGCCAAAAACTGTAGTTGTAATTGTGTTGTAAATATAACATCACACTTACCACGAAGTATTGTACGGGTACAGCGTTAAGCATTTCTCGAGCAAATCCGTCAGAGACTCCAGGACAAACTTGTCGTTGTAATTGTTTACATTTGAGATAGTAGTCGGCCACAAGTTAGTGTATTCGACCACTAGTTCGTTAGCCACGTCATCAATGAGTAGGTTGTGTATTTTGGCCAGTAAGGATAGCATGACGCTGACCGCGACTGGTTCCCGAAGCGTGGAGAGGAAAGCGTTGAAAGCGTTGCGCGCTTCGGCCGTTACGTTGGTGTCGCGGGAATGAGACGGCATGCCGCCTGCGTTACGTTTCACCGGGCCGGCGTTGCCGTTGCTGTATACTGATAATGCTGCAAATTAAAACAAGGATTACTGAATTAGTATCTTAATAGCTAGGTTCCTTTAAAGTTACACATTCAGGGTATAGAGGGCATATCAAAATCTGTATAACAAAAGCTGTGTATCTCTTTTACCGGAAAACGTAGCGTGGGACGTCCACCTACAAGGTGGACCGACGACATCATAATGGTAGCAGGGAAGCGCTGGACGCAGGCCGCTATCAATCGATCAACATGAAAAGAATTGGGGGAGACCTATGCAGTGGACGTCCTATGGCTGAAATGGTGATGATGATCTCTTTTATCGCTTTATTTATTTATTTATAACTTTAATGCCAAAATAAATTTGAACTTAATGCACTAAAGCATTCTCGACCAGTTTACCTTTGGGTTGAGCAGAAAAGAAATTTGTTATTATTTTACTATTACTTTACTATTATTGCATTTTGGTGCTCTTGAACTCGACTTTCTCATATCATAAATAGTATTCCAATTCCTGTGATATTACTTTTAAACAATCGATTGATGTACACTCACCATAGTCCCACAACAGTCTAGGGAATTTTCGAGTAGCTTTGCCTCGCTGCAGCTCTATGCACGCGGCGCATAAAGCCGCCGCAAGTTCGCCGGGCCCGGTCACCGCCGTCGCGCCCTCCCACTCGCATGAATTCACTAGGCAGCACCAACATGCTTCTATTACCTAAGGAAATATACATAGATGGTAATATGGACATATCATCGTTGACGAGTGAAAACCTCGGGAGTACCGAAAACAAATTTTGTCAGGAGAGACAAAAACCGTCTCCTGAATATTTTACGAGGATTTCATTGAACGCGATAGGTGGCACTACAATCATCCCATTCGAATTTAGGTGAGTTCAAAATGTGCGTTAAGAGGTTTTCTTACTTATTACATTAAATGCGAGTGGTAAAAACGCCTTACGAGGTTTTCGACGACGATATCAAGGTTACAGAGATTGCAAGGGAAAAACAATATTTACCTGAGGTCGCGGAACGATACCATCGTTTGAATTCGCAGCGGCAATACAAGCTTTGCACTTGTTGGCCAACGCAGACAGATTCAATCGATGATGAGGCCACTCGCTCAGCATCACATTCACTTGCAGCAGCAGAACTTCCCAAGATAGTTGCCGGCAAAGGCGGTACAGGTTAGGATCGCTTCCACCTCCGAGCTGGCTTCGGGCCTCGCCTTCTAATACTGAGAGGAGGGATAGCGCGGTTCGCGCGCAACCAGCGTCGGCACGCGCTCTTGCGGCCCCAGACACTACGTATCCGAAATCTTGTAAGAATCCTCTAGGTAAAGACACTAAAGCATTCCCTAACCCACCCGCAGGTTTCCACGACGGACTCAACTTCCAGAGAGGCGACGCCGGCGACATCATAGCTAACTTAACCAAACACATTCGCACATCGTCCGCTGTCGACGCTTCGATCAGCCGCTTCTTCAGTCTACCCATCTCCAATTCCGGCACTGACTTGCACTCAAAATCTGGAGTCTCCCAGTCATCAGTCAACAATTCCTGAGGAATTTCCATGTTCTCATCATCATTATTCAGTGCATCATTTAAAATTGTGCGCAAATGTTCATCTGATATCAGTTTTCTTCTAATGCTGTCGGCCGCTTCGCCGACATGTTTCTTTAGATACTCATCTATTCTTTCTATTGGAATTCTACATTGTGACGTCGCCAAATGGAGGAAAAATATCCTGAGGTTTTTCCAGTCCCCTTCAGAAAGATTAGACATTAACACTGGAGCAAATGCCCAGAATAGAAGATCAAAGAATTTTATACCAACTATTTTAAACTTATTGATAAAATCTGGATGAGTGGAAGGGATTCCGCCTTCTAACGCATATCGGACCGCATTTAACGCCGATACTCTATTTAGTAAGTCCCTGGCCACAGTAAAGGCCCCACTTGATGCAGATCCTTGAATATCCAGTTCAACAACTTGCCTGTGTACCATTGGTATCTCTCTGGCAAGATTGTCTGCCTGTAAGACTGCAATAATTCCAGTGTAGTGGTTTGCAACCGATTCTTGAAGCTTTTGCAATAGGGAAGGTTCTTCATTTAGCACATCATGCCCAAGGTTTAGAGCTCTTATGTAACCGAGTATTTCTTCTTTAGTCATGCTTGCATAATATAATTCTCCCCAAGGCACAGTCTTGTGTGGGCCGTAGCCATAGAGTGAAACTTCTCTTTCCAGCAGTGCTGAATTTTCCTTGCAGCCAAGACTATGTTTTCTTGCCATATCATGCTGTCCATAAAAGAAGTAGTTATAGCACAAGTCATAGTGTATTTGCATGGCAAATTCATATTGGCTTATGATGATGTCCCCTGCATTCCAATCATGAGTCATGTCATCTTCATCTTCGGTAAGAGTAACAAAAGTTTCCATGTCTGGTATTTTGATTTTCCTTGATTCTCTCCGAGCTGCATTTGGTGGTATTTCATAAAATGCTAGCATGTCTTCCAAGTATCTGATACTTTGCATTCTGGAAACTTCAGACATCCTCAGAATTTTTTCAAAGTTTTGATTTAGGGGAGTAAATGCACTGTCAGCTTGAATCCCAGGCCTGTGGATGAATAGAATTTTATAAATCGGAATCTGGGTACTGTAGTAAGAATACTAGGGCACTATTTAAGTTGTGAGCCTCGACAACATAACGTGTTGTTAGACGACATCTGATACGTTTAATGAAAAGTTTGACATTTTTGACTACAACCTTATTCAAAACTTTTTATCATTTGAGCACGTTTTGTATTATTAACATTGAATTGAAAATTATCTTGACTACAAAAACATGGAATTGACTTGCGGAAATTTTCGTGCGAAGATTTATTATGACTTTCGACGTGGTTAATCAATACAAAACTGAAGCGGTCAGCTAAATTTCACTTTTGGTGATAAATATCTGTCCTTTACCATTGTAAAACGCTAGTTTAAGAAGTATAATATTGTATGTCATTGGCTCACCAGTGAACTTTGCGAAAGTCGTCCAAAATGACTAATAGTGGCGGAAAACATTGATGTTGTCAGAAAAATGGAAGAGAAACCTCGTCATGTGATATATCGTAGGATTGAGATAATCCCAGGCATTAATTCCACTAGCAGTAATAAAATATTGTATGACCATATTATGGTTAATACGTTTTTTTCTCGCTGGATGTTACAAAATTTTTCAAACGCTCAATCGGACGCTTGTGTCGTTTAGTCCTTGGAAATGTTTGATAAATACGTTTAAAAAGCTTTAAAAGCCGTTTTTAAAATTGTGACAGTTGACGAATTAAGGATCTATGCATAATGATCCTGAAAATAAACAGCTATCAAATATGGAGGTATTTTAAGATGAACCAATTCCAACAAAAGTCCCATGCGCTCGGAACACTTAGAAACTTACGGTCGCCTATTTTTCCGAAATATCCGATTATATGACAGAAACGTCACAAGAGAAATTTAGAATGGTTAATTCTTAATAGTAAACAGCCACTTTTTTTCAAAAGACTTCAGTTTAATAAGGGAAACTGACCAGCATAGTCGAATCGCCATTCGGGAAGAAAATGTGAGCTTTTACACGTCTCGTCAAACAACTGACTATTTGAACACTCAAAATATGAAATAAACAGGTCCAACGCTACAAAATTCTTGCTTGGAATCTAAACACTTCTTTTGGTACCCATATATTAAAATTAAATGCGTGAACAGCGATTTATGTAGCCAGAAGCAACTGTCGGTGCGGTCAAAAACCATGCTTTGGAGGTGCCTCAAGCTGAGTGGAAAAAATGCTATGAAAAGTGTTTCGGACACATTAAAAAGTACATAAATCATGAAAGACAATACCAATAAACGCAATCAATACCATTTTAATAATAAACTACTTTGTTTTCATAGTTAGGCTCACAACTTAAATAGTGTCCCACGTATCAATGTCAAGATCTTGCATTGTTACTTACATATGCATGAAAGCCATCTTATTTGACTTAGCATGCAGAGCAGATTTGACTGGAAATCTTAGCACCCATCTGTGGTATAAAGTAAGTGCAAATTGGACTTGAGGTTGCTGAAGGAGGTTTTGACTTATTTCCTGAAATAATTAAAGTTTGACATGGTTATGGACAATATGGTTTACTGTAAACGATATTTTAAGGAACTGGTAAAAATCAGCAAACTACAAGTGTATTAAAATGTAAGTTACCGTTGGTGGTACAGAAAAGGAACCATCAGTGGCCATGTAGACCAGATCTTGCATGAGTTGCTGTTGAATTTGGGGTGGCAGCTTTGTTTCAAGTATATCTGCGGACAAAACAATAACGAATAGCACATACATTTCATGTGACACCAAGTCATTAAAATATAAACTAAATGATCAACTTTTTGGAGAAGTAATTATGTATATTTTTTGATGAAAAGAAAATAAACAACAATATTTTTAAGATCCCTATAAGATTACACATACTGACCTAAGTTCCAGCGAAGGGTAGATGCTATTTTTAGTGCCAGTATCTTAAGAGCAAGTTGTTTTCTGGAATATTCTACTGGCGTTGCAATTGTTAATGCATCAGGACTTGGAGGTGTATCGAGTTCCACCACTCGCTCACTTGTTGGTTTTGAATTGGGATTCTTTGTGTCAACTGACAAGAATTCTTCAATCAAATCAAACGCTGATGGTTCTGAAAGTGGGAGAAAATTTGTGTTACCACTGAGACAAATGGTTAAAAGTCACTTTACTATGAGTACCTAAATAGAAAATAACCAGATTTGGCGGCTCCGAAAGAAACAGTTTAGCTGTTGTTTACATAGAAGGTTATGTTACTTTCCATCTTAATATTCAAGCATAATATCGGGAATTACCTGGATTCGGCTTGCTAAGGTGCTTCTTCAAAAGGTTTGGGTCAAGAAGGAATTCAAACCACAAAATAGTGTCAGGAGATATGGGCACAGTGCCCGGCCTGAGTAAGTCCACGTCCATTGTTGCAAATTACGAAATAACTTTTTAGTAGGGATTTAGTACATATTATGCTCTAATTTATATACGATACCCCTTATGAAATTATATATTTTTGGCGAATATTTTTAATCAACATCAACACAAATCCAAATTTACGTGCTCGCTCGCTCAGTTGACGACTTTGACAGATTTGACAGTGACACTGACGTTTGGAAGTCTTTTTTAAATAAAAATATGGCTTCGCTTCGTTCGGTTTTCACATAAATAAAGCCAGTGTTATGTTTTATTATTATAATTATTATAAAAATTCAATTACTTCGTTGTCTCTATTATATTATTATACTTCTTTAAACATACTTAGCGGTGACAAATAATGTATAGTGAATGATACACACAGAAATATTTTTGTTAAACGAAACTGCGTGAACTGTCATTTAAAAAAAAACTTAACTTCTTTTCTTGGCGGGAAAGAGAAGCCGTGAGAGCGAATGCGAATAGCATTTGTAATTTTTAATATTTTTTTTATTAATGTTTAGTACCTTATATTTATATTAATAGTGGATTATTAACCATTACGTACCTATTCGTAAATATGCATCAGCGTAGGAAAACAAATGAAAACAATCATAATTTACAGTAAGTAAACATTTAAGTTAATTTTCAAGAAGTCTTTGTAGAGATAAATAAATGTCCCGCCCTGTTCGATAGACTGATCCGACAATCTCAAAATAATAACGAATACCTATTTAATTGCTAATAAATTATTTTAAGTACCAACTTATAGCACGGAAAGCATTGGGGGAGGAGGCCTATGTGTAGCAGTGAACGTCCTATGCTATGGTTGAGATGATGATGATGATGATGACCTACTTATAAAATAGGTACAGCAAGATTTTTTATGACCCAAATACTCGTCGTAGTAGTTAAATACTTATGCCTAGAATTAATCACGAAGCAGTAATTACTTATTTTCTCTGTGTCTATAATGTTAATAACATGGTTAATAATATAATATATGTAATAGCATATGTTTCATTTGCTGTCGTATTGTCTTCTCTTTGAGCCACTGGAATCGAACCCAGTACACCACATTATGAGTAAACTTTAATGTAGGATTAGTAGGTATGTACTAAATTATTAGATTAACAAGGGAATGAAAATTTCATTAACACATTAATGTTAAATTAATAAAATTTATAGTATACAGTATTATTTATTTGGCTTTAATTCTTTGCCTATTTACTTACTTACAGGTGCGAACGGTGTAATGTATCGGTATAGAGCTGCACTTACAGTGAAATATACTACTTGGTTTTATTTATAGTACAATTTATTATCTGATAAAAGTATCTATTTGTGAACAGATGTTTAGGTTAGTACTTACCTACTGACGACCAAAATGACCTACTAAGTACATGCTAAACGTTATCTATTCAATATCGACGGTGTTATCGTTATTACTCACAATAAAGATCTCATTCGTAGTATCAAGTAGTTTTATATGAAACAAAGTTGTGAAATATTATTTACAAGTAACAAATAAACTATCGACTAATACTTATTTCACGGTGTGTTAGTGAAGTTGACACGGAGTTTAGTGCGGTAGAGACAAATAACTTTTTGCCAAGTTATAAGTAGGTACGTAACACTGACGTGGTGTGGTGATAACGTATTTATGTGTGACAGTGTAAAGTACTAACATTATGCAAATGACAAAAAGTAAGTCAGTAAATATTATAATAATAAATCATTAAAGTAAAATATTTAAGAATGCAAGTTTTTACTCCTAATAGAATAGTCAAGGATTCGTTTAACTCACTCATGCACAGGATGTGCTAATTAGTAAGAATGACGGACAAGGGCTCATAAACTCTTGTGTTTAAGTAGGTATCTTGTGTAGTTCACAGATTAGTCACAAAAGTAAGTATCCCCGTAAAAATAAAGAGCTATATTATGCAGGCGTTCATAATTACCTTTTTTCAAGTATTCTGTGCTCATAAGGTAATAAATAGATAGTATGCAATTCATTTTCGCGTTATTTTATTTGGACTAATATAATATAACGGGAGTCTCCTTGATACGTTTTCTGAGACACACTATTTGTGAAGATGACCTACGGTCAGGAAGCCTGAAGAACTTGACTGATCTGAACTCTACAATACGAAACATATTTTGTTTGTTTTCCTGAAAACTATCCTTGGTTTTCCGAATTAATCCGAATAAAATTTCCAGTGGAGTCAAGCACGTATCACCAGATTGGACAGAGCTCCAATGTGAGCGAGATAGAGTTGGACCTGCTACAGGTCGGTTCTGAGCCAGTGGGCATTCGCTGCCCCCACTGCCAAGAAGATATCATGACCAGGGCCTCATACAAGAATGCAAGGATCACGCATATTGTTGCCGTTATTATGGGAATCCTCTTTTGGTAAGTGGTAAATTAGGTAATAGATTAGGGTTGTTCCGGCATAGTAGAATAAGATCATTTCCACTCATCCCGTTGGCATCGTTAAGTAAGACTAACCCGTATTTACAAACGATGCTTGCTATAAGTGAAGCAGCAAATCGAACGCACAGCGCTGAATAGAGCTCTGTGACTGGTGGCCCTAGTATGACCCTGTGATCATAGTAATGTTTGTGAATACGGGCGTCAGACACTATTGAACCATTAAGAATTTAAGGATACGATAGAAATACGATTTATTGTGTGTCTTACTTACCTACCTTTCATTTTTCACGTATGCGGGATGGTTTTGGTTGTAAACAAAGGCAGGCAACAGACAAGTAAGTAGGAACTTACTTTCAGGCTCTCCCGTTGCGAATCTATTATTTCGCTAACAACTTATCCATACATTCTAATTTAATTACGTATCACTGGCAAGTTGGCAGTGCCAATAAACAGTACGGATGTCCTGTTGTTGGCTCGTATTATTACGTTTTGATGGGTATTTACATCATTACATCGATCATATGTGTCAGCGGCGGTATTTGATTACTGGGTTATGGACGAATTCAAAGCTTATGTAGGTTTGGAGGCTACGAGGCTACGCAAATAATGTAGGTACTGCATGCTCTTTAGATTCTGATACGAAGATTGACCAATATGATTTTTGGACTGATATACCGGATTGGTACAGTACAATTATTTTTTTGCGTTTGTGCGTCTGACTTTTGTCCATTTATCCTAATTAGGATGGCCAATGTACATTATTGGTGCTATTTTTGGGTAGAGTCCATTGTAAAGACTCATTATTATAGTCGAGTTGCATTACATTTGTTATGGTGCATGAATAGTAATGGATTTTAGATATTTTAATTCACAACTCTCACTCACTGCTCATTTACTTTAGGTTCGCATTTTCACAATGTATAATCACTTGGAAATTACAATAGCTTATAACCGATGTTTTGATAGTTAAGTGATGGTTAAATTTTAAAAATAAAAATATTTTCAACTACTTACTTGTCTAACAGTTTCAAGTGCTTATTTAAAATTAAATCAAATCGTATTCCTTCCAGGTGGCTGTGTTGCTGTATTGCACCATATTTGGTGAAAAGGTGGAAAAATGTGGAACACCATTGCCCAAGATGCAAGAAGTTTCTTGGAGTTTATACTAGAACTTCAATTATTTGAGTAAACTTAAATTATTTTTCTATTAAGTTTAAAATAGGTCTGTTACTACATACAAGTACTTAGTAACCTAAGTTCATTCAGTACCCTCCGAAGTAAGCAAAGTACATATTTATTTATACAGAATTATGTTTTATCAAAAACGTTTAGGAAAGTAGGTACAGGCTACCTACTTATATTATTATTTTTAAGTATTTTACCAACAGATAGGTATAACAGCAGTGAAAACAATATTATAGAGTCGAATAGTAATTAATCGTACATAATACCTAGATTTGCAGATACCTACATATATCTGAAAATCTTTTTTCATGTAGACTATCTACCGTGTATAGTTTTTTAACATCTATGAAAGTAAAAATATGATTGTAGTTTAAATATTTTATTTCCTTTCCATAAAGCTTGTAATCGTTTACAGTCGTTTGCATACTTAACAATTAATAAGTTTTACAAAAAACTTATAACTATTTTAACTATTTACATAGATGTACCGTATAAAATGAGATTACAAGTATGCTAGAAGTTGGTTATTACAATCTAGGCGGGAATTCAGGTCGACTGCACAAGTTTTTCGTACCACAATGTCGAGTAAATGAACTTCATCACAATTGTATTCGTTTTTTTTTGCATTTATGATTTATATAAAATAAACTGAACTTAGTTTACTGCAGATAAACTGGTTACAATCAAAACTTATCGTTCGAGGCTCACGAGTGAGCGGTGCGGTCGAATTAACAACGAATGTTCGAATATTAACAAAATAATTATATGATTAAAATGAAAATTTTATCAATAAAAAATCTAAATTATTTTATAACACCAAAAATTATAAATAAATATTTTTTTAAACAACTTAAAAGTTAAATCACGGTAGTAATCTAGTGCGGTAGGTTTAATGACTCTACAATGACGACTACTTTGACGTAGGTAAGCCAATAGGGAAAATGGAGGCACCACTGAGTTGAAAAAATATTATACCTACTTACATAGGTACTTTGAACTGGTCCACTCATTTTATTGATATTAAAATAACAATACATACTCTGCTTATTCATTGAATGAAGAATGAGTTCGATTACATGCTTACTTATCTAGGTATACAAACACCACTATATGAAAACATAAGTTGAAAATATCATTTTATCACCTTATAGCGTGCATTTTTTATCTTTAATTTATTATCTTTTGAGACGATCTCAAACGCGTTTTCCGCAAATACGCCGCACCAGTTTGTTTTTCAGTCGTACCTATCTAAATTTTTAGAATGAAAACCTATAACTGAATTGCCATAGAAAAAGTTTCCATTACCAGAAGGCAAGAAATATAGGGGCAAAGTATCATCAGTTCTTTATAAAAAATGTAATCTGTAAAAATGTATAGAAATTAAACCACAAGGTTTAATCATTCTTATTTTGACATATAATTATGTGGGGTAAACTTAATAATAAAATATACTCTAAAGATATTTACAAAAATATTACTATGTTTTATACGTGATGTTTTATAAACGCCTTAGATGCTGTACCTACATAAGTGATGTGTTTCAACCTATCTTGACTACTCGTATTTGCTTAGTACAGAGGACAACAAATCAAGCTAAACATTGTGGCATCTTATGTAGTGGTAATAACAGCTATTTTGCTACAAAATTGTATATGATGTGCCACAAAACGTACCTACTTGAGGCATGTGACAAATCATACAAGATCAGTAGGCCTAGGATGCGCACCGCGATAAGCTCTTTCGCACCATTTTATCGATTTTACGCGATAAGCCCATACATTTGTCGTCAAAAATCATCGATAAGATTTTATCACGGTGCGCATCATCCTAGCCCGGCAGAGTTACGTCACACGTGGGTACAGCATCTGAGATCGAATCGAGATCATTTTTTGCAACGACAAGATAGTCACGAAGGAATGTACGTCCCGACGAACGCTTGACAGTTCGGGCAGTAGTGGTTGGCGGTTTTACAAGACCTCATGCAGTAGGGGACGAAGCAGCCGCAACAACATCTGAAAAAAAAAAAACACTTTTTTGTAGGATGAGTTGTGGAATCTGACGTTACGTCCCTATCACGTATCTCTAAAGCCTTATTTATTTTCGGACAGCCAGGTTAATTCACGCTTGATAACACTCGTATTGTAACTAAACTTGAAATACCTAAATTAAAACTAAAATTAAAAGACTATCATATCTGAAGCATCAAAACTACTATACATATAAATTTCAAGGTGAATACGTGATTGACTCTACGTTTTTACCCGGAAATAATTGTTAAATTATGAAATTTGTAGGTACGCAGCGTCGATTTGAGTATCCGGCTTAGTTAACGCACTAACGTTAATGATATCGTCATAAGTAATTAATGTTATGTGTAATAATAAAAAATTACAAAGTAGGCAAACTTTTCTAAAATGTTCAACTAAAAAAAAGAAGTTGTGGTCCCATTACTCTTAAATTCAAATAACATAGAGTTTACACAAGAATTCTCTGAATTTTTGTAAGGCTTTTGTCTTCTAGGTATAATTTCTAATTCAAAATATCTTGTAACCAACAATAACTGGAAATATTCAGCAGATCGTGACGGAAAGATTGATCTTTGTTGAACTCTACAAGTTTCTCGGCGGTCTAGGCCGGCACGTTAAGTGAATATTGATGGTTTCGACATCTTTGGTTTGCATTCTGTTGCCAACTCGTTGTGTGTACGTCAAAGACATTGCTTGGTGCATTAGCAAATAGTACAGTCGACAGCAAAAATTACAGTTTTAGGCGTATCATGAAACGACACTTAAAATTCGAGCGTAAAACAATATTTAAGGCTGTGGTTAGTTAACTCTACCATTCACAGGTTTAAATCTGATATAAGTTAAGATTGACACGTGAGTAATGGGTTTTACTATAGTGCTCAAAATATTATTTCTTAATACTTAGTTGTTGCAAAGTTCGGGATTTTTACAATACAAACGTGTATAAAGTTAGTATATTTATCGTATAAACAGTTCCAGTACACCTTAAGTTAAATATTTGAGTTCTCTGTAGATATTTTTGATGTCGACTGTCCTTCAACTAATTAATTCACATCAATCAATTCATTTTTTGAACAGCGATGACTTCAAAGTAACTAGCTAGTAGTATAGAACTACGTAGAGCCAACTTGGGTGGTCAGTTTTGCATGAATGTTTTATTGTACATGGTACTCATTTAAATGGAAGTCTTTGCTTTTATTTACGATCGAGGCAACCAAATACGTCATTCTAGAATGAGTATGTATTCATGCGCATTTATCAGGACCGATTGCGTCGGTGACCTGTAGGGATTTCAACAGAGTTGGTTCATCTGTCGACGATTGATATCAAATCAAAACATTGATAACGTTATTGCATTAGAACAATATTGTAATATACGTTAAAACAATGTTTGATTAACTTGAGTTATTAGATTCTTTGCACATTGTTTAATTACATGTGATGTAACTTGCGTGCTTATTGTACTTATTCCATTAAATACGAAATTATGGATTTCCATTCCATTAAATATAAATATTCTATCTCAGAAATATTGCTATATTTTAAGGAATTAAGGTTTTTGAACTTCTGATAAAGTTGTGATATTGTTTATTCTGATTACACTGCACTGATTAATTTTACGATAAAACATTTCCAAACTTCTCACGGTATCTATCAACACAATTTCTTTATAAGAGGAGTTTTATAGTGGGCCTTTATGTACTAATAGCAGTTCATCTCGCTGAAATGATAACTAGGTACAATAGTACAAACGCATTCCACTTATACAACCACAGCGAACAATTAACAAAAGAAAACTGATAAACTCACCCAGCCAGAACGCACAGCGCTGCAGAAATTATATGAGTCCGATTGTTGGGTACGTAATCGACTCGCGTTACTATGGATTTGTTGCATGTAACGCAGGTGGTGCCTGTGGGGCCTGGGCCCAGTTTTCCTGGGGCTAGGCCGGAGCTAGGTGGAGATGTGATCACGGTGGTTCGAGGAGCGGTTGCCGGAGGGATGACCATACCCGGTGGTGGTGGAGGGTTACTGCCAAAGTAGGATGGTGGAGGCGCCGGGTTGGGATGTGCCTGCTCGTACGGTGGGGGTAGACCCATTTTGTTTTCCACTGAAATTTGGAAATATTATCATTAAGGTACTGTTTATTTAACGATTTGCCATGGGCCTACATTGAAAAGTAATAGTTAGGTATACTTTTCTGTGATTTCTAAAATAATTCAACCTTGGTTAGGAGGAAATAAATTATGCATAAAATAGTCACAAACAATTTCAAAATGTTTTTTTACCAGTTTTGTTACAATTAACACTTGGACTGCAAGTTGCTTTATTGCATAAGGTGTTACTAATAAACACCAAACATTTTTATATTGCAGTGTTGGAAACCAAAAAAATTATAAAGACAATCGAACGATTCAATTTCAGGTCAAGAGAAATTTTAATCGTAAAGAACAAAGTTATACTTGTAACGAGTTTCTAAACGCTTATTTAACTTTAGAGAACTATTTCTGCTTGTGTTTTGTGCACGCTTGAAATAGGTACGATATATCTCGGATACACTTTTAAAAACAGTTGCTATAGAAGTAGACTTTGGAATAGATTAACAACAATTCCCTTGTAAACTTGGTAATCCCTTGTAAAATTGCGATCATACTCGTAATTATAATAATGATACGCAGACGTAATAATAATATAAGGTAATGATATGTAGCTTATTTCTTGTTATTACATCAGCCCTTGAATGTAGTGTCATATAGACAAAGACGTTGATGCAAAATAGATGAGTGCGCTAGAGACAAAGGCAAATATCAATTAAATTCCATGTGGAGGCCATGAGCTGAGGTTTTGGTTGAATCTAAGAAGCGATTATGAACTGCTATGTCGAAATAAGAACGCAGTATTTAGGGCGTAACTCACAAGGTTTTGCGAGAATCGAAAGTGATAGGCTGGATGATTTTGCTTAACGATTTGGTAGTCTTATTAACTTTTGGACTATTGTAACTCCGAGAAGTTATTGATTACGCGCGTTACATCACTTCTGGATTACCATTTTTACAGAAATGTAGAAGGAAGATGTTATCTCTTATGTGTTTAGGCAAAAGTTACGTAGGTTTCTAAAATGACTATTTTTAGATTTGTAAAGAACTATACACAAGAATATCCATGGACGTATTGTATTTAAAAAGAAAACTATTAAGTAAGTTATGCGGGTGCCTGAAAAATATTGATGCTCTATCGTTCGGTATGAGTTTTCTAATTAGCATTTCAAATTGTTAAGCATTAATAATGCATTAATTAAAAAAAGATAACATAATTATTAGCGTCTTTTCTCATTTAAAATGCCGAATACTTGTATATCCAGAACATACGTTTCTTATTGAAAAAATTCACCTGAAAGAAAATTGAGAATGTTAATTTTAAATGTACCGCATAGTTATTATATTTTACCACATACCTAATATAAGATGTTTGGGTTTTTATTAGGAAATATTGTATACCGCATCAAACTATCTTCGATGTACCTACATGGAAAAACACTGTTTTTGAATGCTTGATTAGGTAAACGATGATTAAACATAATATTAAAACCAGTTTACTTACTAGTCGCGTCCATTGCAAAACTTTAACCTTCGCGCAGATTTCTTATTGCCACAAATATTCACTGTGCACGTCACTGGCGTTTTAGACACGGTTATGAAACAGATAAACTTTTTTTGTAGATCACGAACTAAATAATCGATTGTCAGTTGTCACTATAGAGAAATGATGTTACCTACGTTGTGATCTCGCGCAGTTTACGGTCCGAGTGAATGCACCGCGGATTACTGCGCGAGCGCATTGCGTCACGCGGGAGAGAGACGCAAACTTTTCCAACTTCGAGTGCGATAGAGACGCAAAATTACTCTGACACGTAACATAAATGTTTTCGTGTTCAACAGCTGTATACAACTTTGCGGCATAATGAAATCCTTCAAACTATGCACTAAACACTCGTAATTAGAGCCGTTCATTCTTTTTATTTATCATTAATGTAATATTTTCTTCACGTTATGAAACTTCAAAGCCTGAAATTAGAATTAATTTGTATTATTTTCAGTAAGTACGTAGAGTATGAGAATGTGAGCCAACTATGCTGTAAGTAGAGCACTGCTTACTATTGGATTTATAGAATCATACTCGTAGCATCCAAACTATTAACTGTCACGTTCATATTTTATAACTGTTTATATTTGATTTCATGACTGTTTTTTACCCAGTTAAATGTGCAAGAGTTTTACAAGAACTAATAATATAAATTAATTCAAAGTACAGGGTGGCCCAGAAGAAAGTTCACTTTTGAAAATGTAAGGAAACGAAAACTGTAAATTTTTGTAAAACTTTAACCATTGTAACTTAAAGGAAATTTCATGCAATTTATCTTTAAATTTACTTTCTTTTTTAAATTTCATCGTACATGTGATTCCCTTGACGTTTACAACATTCAGTCAACATACATAAAAATTATGGAAAACTTTCGTAAGAGTTACCTTGAAATAGATTCAGGATGGATGAATGCTGCAGAGTTTTTGGATTTTTAGAGTATACTCTGCTCATAATGTAACCTCACAAAAAGAAGTCTGCTGGAATGAGATTAGGGCTTCTTAGTGGCAACTAAATTTCACCCCTGCTTAATTGGTTTGTTGAATCGAAAGGATAAATTTTTGAGAGCGCTATACTGGCATACTGAAAAGCTTTTTGATTTCAAAGTGGAAAGATTCGCAAGGCTATGACAGGAGCACTTGGTTTCATCAAGATTGGGCTACGTGTCACACTTCAAATGAGAGCATTTAGATGGTAAGAGACACGTTCCCACAAAAAAAAATTTTTAGGCAGGGGTGACATATCCTGGCCACCAGGAAGCCCTGATCTCACTCTAGAAAACTCCTTTTTGTGGTGTTACCTTAAGAATAGAGTATACTTTTATAATCCAACAACCATGCAGCAACTGAAGCTGAAGATTCGGCAAAAATGGAAAATAGGTTTCGAGGGAATTCTAACGAACGCATTTCAAGATTTTGATGTTAGTCCAGNAAATATTATGAAGCTTCTCATTTTGTATTTTAAGGAACTCAATTCTTTTTTGTAAGTTGCTGTTCTTTTGATTTTTCGTCACTCGCACTCAGTCGCTCACTTAGTAATTCTTTAGCCCACATTAATTATGTTTGACACTTACAACATAAATTTACAGTCACTCGTTTAAATACTACCCCTTATTAATTAATAAACTTAAATGAGAAAAATTCAATAAAAATAAAGAAAAGATACCAATTGAAATAATTATAAAATTATTTGTTTTCACCCGGTGAAAACACCCACGGGTGGAATGAAACGGGTTTTTATTGGGTTTTTACCCTCATGTGGGTTTTTACCCGGGTGGAAACCCATCTCTAGCCACAACTCGATCCGAAACATTGCTTCAAAATACTCGTACAATTGTGTTTTTGATTTATTTCATTTTTGTAAAATTACTTTAAATGTTACTTTTAATTTCAATGTTCATTACTCAGATGTGTGAATCTGGATAGTTACCTTCATCGTCATCATCATTTCAGCCATATAGGACGTCCACTGTCGAACATAGGTCTCCCCCAATGTTTTCCAATATGACCGGCTGGTAGCGGTCTGCATCCAGTGCTTTCTTGCTACCTTTATGAAGTCCACGTTGTGCTTTCCGGTACGTGCCCTCCACTCCAGAACCTTGCTGCCCCATCGTCTGTCAGTTCTGCGTACTATTTGCCTTGTCTCTTGTACAGAAAAACCGAGCATAACCCTCTTCAAAGCGCACGCTGTGCAACTTTGAGCTTATTTATAAGGCCTATAGTAAGAGGCCGTGTTCCCGAGCCGTATATCATCAGTAGTAACACATACAGATTGTAGATTTTCGTCTTTAGGCACTGAGATATTTTGGATGAAGTTAGAAGTAGTTGTGTAATTTCCCGAACGCTGCCCAGCCGAGTTGGATTCGATCTCTTTCTCTACCTAGCTGAAACGTTTGTCCGAGGTAGACATACTTGTCAACAATCTCGAGATTCGAGCTCCTAACCGAAACTGGGTAGGACGCAACATAGACATTCGACAAAAGCTTCGTTTTTCCGTGTTGTTCACCCGAAGACCTACCTTTTGGGAGATTAAGGTCTTCGAGCATTATGCCGAGGTCTTCCAATGACTTTGCCATGACCACACAATATCGTCGGCAAACCGAAGGTGAGTGATGTACTCGTCGTTGATGTTTATGCCGAATCATTTCTATTCAAGGAGTTTGAAAGCGTCTTCGAATGCAGCGGTGAATAGTTTCGGAGATCCGGAGATATAACATCTCCCTCATGCCTCGCTGCAGAGGAATCGCCCTCGTACTCCACTCCTGTACTCGGACCAACATAGTGGCGTGTACAAGCACTTCAGCACCTCGATATGTACCGATACTTTTCAGAAACTGGCTTGTTCGGGAGGCTGGAAGTCATCGACCCTACGCGCGAGATCATTCGTGATAACTTTCGAAAACAGCTTGTAGACATGACTCAGAAGCGAGATTGGTCAGTAATTCTTCAGCAAGGTTTTATCCCCTTTCTTAAAAAAGAGTACCACCACGCTTCTGTTCCATGCCTCTGGCGTTGTTCCCTGGAGTAAGACGAAGTTAAATAGTCTCTGAAGGACTTGACTTTAACATCGATGTTCCACCCGCGTTCAGAAGCTCAGAGGTTATTCCGTCATCCCCCGTTGCCTTGTTGTTATTTTATGTTACATTATGGAAGCAATAAACTATTGAGTATTGAGTAGGTGTTTGAGAGCCATCCTAATCTCGTATAGGCTGATAATGCTGATATCCATAATATCTTCGTCGAGGTATATAGTCCATAAAACTTTTCAATCTCACCCAGAACCTCGGCTTTTGTTGACGTTACACTAACTTCCGCAGTTTTCAGCTTTGTCAGCTAGCTTCGCCCAATAGAGTAGTCTCTTGCGAACACTTTGGAACCTTGGTTCCGCTCTATCGTCTCTTTAATACTATTTGTATTAAAGTTGCGAACATCATGTCGGAAGGACTTCCATATCTGTCTATTAAGCTGCCGATGTGCCTTAGCGTCAACAGAGATCTGCAGAGACATTGAACGTCGTTCTGCCATGACGTTGAGGGTAAGGGATCCCTATGGATCCCTAGGGAGAGATCCCTATTACAGTTTTATTGTTATTGGATTATTTTAATTTTGATATTCATTTCGATGTTGGTTCTTTCAATTGTATTTCAATGTTATAGGAATCTGATGTTTATGGTTACCCTACCAATTTGTTAAACATTTATAAGTATTAAATAAGTCGGTATATTCTAGTATTATATAACAATTTTACAGATTTTGACCAAAATTGCATTGACAAAATAAATAAAATAAAATGAATAAATCAACATTTAGGTCAATAAAAGTGTGGCAAAATTAAACAAGTGTACTTATTCAATGGAAATATTCGTTTTTGTAATACCTTGGCTGTGGTAAAACTAAATAAGTGACATACAAAAACTAAATAACTGCAACTTTTTTGTAAAATACGGTTGTGGCAAAACTAAATAATTACATTTTTATTTTTTTATTTAAAATAATACAAAGTAACATCATCGAAGAATATTGAAATAATAAAGGTAAATCTGCTGTATAAAATATCAAAAGACCGACAGTAAAATATTATTACCCTTAAAAGTTATCGCCATTTTTAACGAAAAAAAATACAAAATCGTGAATATCTCGCAACTTTGGTTTTGTCAGTTATTTAATTCTGCCACGACGGTGACGATATATCGAATCGAAAAAAACATCGATGTTTTTTCAAAGTGGACACCCCTATGTCAGCGTATGCTCCCAATATAGGATATAATGTTGGTGAATTATGAAGTTTGGGTCGTGGTGGCTTTGGGAGCTACCCTAAAAAAACTGTCTTTCAAGGAGTTGGAACTGTCAAAACTGTCTGGCTGTTGGGGAAAATACTTCTAATTATTGTCCAAATATTATACATAAAAATCAGATTTAATGGTATAACGTTAGTAGAATTACAGTCTTTTGAATATACAGAAAAAGCCACCGTAAAAGTTAGACTAGTAGAAAAACTGATAAAACGTGTAAGTGTAAAAGCGTAATAAATATTCAAAATAAACCAATCACAGAAGGAACTCTTCTATGTTTGAGTTTGGATCAAGTTTTTACCAGAGTTTCATAGCATGAACCTTAGATGATTTTAAATTTATTAAAGGCACTCCCAATCTATAGTGTGTGTTCTTTAGATTATATTAACCGACCAATAAAGCGTAGCATAGCTTTTTAATACTTATTATACCTATCACAGTTTGAATTGCTCTTTACTAAACCTCTTCAATTACATATTGTATTTGCTCATAAATAAATAGTTGTCCCTCCAGGATACCTAAACTAACTAACTATAAAAACTATTTAGGACTAAATTTTCACACGAAATGTGTATTTTACATGTAATGTAATAAGCTTCTAGTAAAAATATAAACTTGACAGCCAAAAAATAGTACCTGCTCAGATAAAAATATTTTAACAAATAATAAGATATTATTAATTACAATAAAATAAATGTTCTAATGATTTATATTGATTATAGTAACCTGAGTTCTATTTGTAAACAACTTTTAATAGCTTTCTTGGATAAACAATTCGTTCTCAATTATCTATAGATAATTTATCGGATTATGACTATGTAGATACATTCGACTACTTACATAAAAATATATAAAGAGTCTTTTGCAAAATAAAAGCTATTTATTTAACATGTATAAGAAGCGTGTTCCGTGGTATTACACACTTATCCAATCCCAACATAATAATACATCTTTTACATGTATTTTCGTGTTTAAGCTTATTCTTGCTTTTTAAAAGCAATATATTTTTACAATAATAGATTGTTACTTGTAAAGTTTCGGATTATTTTAATAACATAATTTTGCGTAAAATATGTAGCATTTTTTTCTACCAATTCAGAAATATTATACTAACATAGTTTTGAATATATTTCATAGAATGCTATTTAGAGGAATTGTTTCAGATTAAAATATTTGATTGCTCTGCATGTTGTTATAATATAAAAATAACGAGAATTCTCAATAAAATCACTTTATACAGTTTTCTTAAATATTGTTTTATTTTATGCCCCTTAAGCTTAGAACACACTATCTGGTCAAATTACTTAATTAAAATAAAAGCTTATACCAAGGCCAACATAGAAGGTCACATTATCTACAATTCGCAGCTGCTATGATTCTAATCAACGGACAATTTAATTAAACTTAATTGCATTTCCGTGTGTCACATTAATATGATTAATACAAAATTTTATGTTTTGTCATTCATTGTATTCAAAAAGATAGCAGCTGCTAACCGTCGCGGTAGACATCTACAAAATATACACTTAAGAAAATTTTATTAAATTACATTAATAATATTATTTTAACAATGAAAGGCAATTTTCGTACTCTCTTTCGAAGACTTTGCTTAGATGGCAGCTTAACAGTGATGAAGTACTTTTATGTGTACCCTGATCCAATATCAAGGTTTGTTAGCAAAGTATTCATTTATTTACTTACATTTAAATAAATATCGTAATGTCGCTTGAAAATCAAATGCGTCTCAAAAATACCTCAGAAGCATAAAATTAAGTTCCCAGCTGAATGGAGCGAGACTCTTTGTAAGGTACACTATACTAGGACAGATAGGTACATTTTGTTTTCCAAGTTCGACAGCAGAGTAAATTTTGAATTAAGTTCAATCCGAAAGGAGCTTATTTGGTCCTACTATACAAAAGATGTTGTAAATAGGTGTTTGAGCACTAGAAACCTTTCTTTTCGAATCAGATTCCGTTCTTTTCATGTAAGGGAATACTTTCCCCTTCATAAAAGGAACAGAATCAGGTACGAGTTGATCCCGTGAGGTAAGATGATCCTTCGCGATTGTGCTGAAATCACAAACGACATGAATTTAGTTTATCACATTTTTCCCCTCCATACAGGTCCTTCTGGGCAGTGCTAGTGGCTGCGATGTTTATGATGGCGTGGTTCCTCACGTATCTGCTGTACATGCGCTTCGCAGACATGCCTACGCGTATCACCATAGAGAACCAGTACGAGTCCATCAAGGACCTGCCCTACCCTACAATAACCATCTGCTCGCCCAATAGGATCACTATCGCCGCTGTCCACCATCTCAACAAAACCTTAGTGTAAGTCGATAGCTCTTCAGATTATATTTTTGTCAAAATATCGCTATCAATTTAAAGGTGCGTGGTACGGATTGCTCGTACCCTGTTACGCGTACTCAGTTTACGCGTATCCGGAACGCCATACATACATGGACTGGTCCATACATACATGGACTAGGCGTTCCGGATACGCGTAAACTGAGTAGGTACGCGTACCAGGGTACGAGCAATCCATACGCACCTTATGGTGCTACAATATGATGTACCGTGCCGCCAACAAACTAGGGGCGTGCATGATAGCGGGGCTTGCCCTAGCCCACACTTGAATGGACAACACGCATAAGTTGTAATATTAAGTTAAATTATGACTTAATTTAAAGTTTAGATCACACACATTACACTAGTTTTTATTTCACCTCAATCCATCCAGTATTACCGAAGATAGAGCCTCGAGAAGTTTACGGACTTTTTAAAATTTTCAAAAATTTCCAATATTCGCGCGTGACGTCACAACATGATTTTGCAGCCCCCGCACGTTAACCCATTTACCACTTTTTGTCTTTTTCCAACTAAAATAAAATTTTACCTAACTGACAACTGTTGTTAGTTGTCATCGTTCAATCACATTTCAAACTAGGCGCTAAAAAAGTAACCATTATTATGCCACCTATTGCCAATTTTGTGCAATATGAAGCCATTTTTACATGGAACATGTAAGACAAAAATAAAATTTCCAATATTACAGACCTTCTAGAGCAGATTCCGCGAAAACTATACAATTTATAGAAAAACTTGTCCATCTCATCTATAGCAAATTGAATATGCTTTTTTTGGTTCAAAGTAGTCATGTCACTAGGACGCATAGTTTCCGAGGATTAAGCGAAAAACCGAAAAGTGGCACCTTTAAACCCCCCTCTCCCCGTCGGCTCAAGGGCTAAGGGCGGGGACTTTTGCTATGTTCACCTCCTAACTAGTCTAAATAAAGTCCTGAAGTCAGAAATTGTGTTCTACAGTTTTCCATCTATAATGCTTTATTGACTGGACTATGTACATATGTTGTTCGACTGTTGTAAGCGTCAAGGAATTTTTTTCCTTGAATTTTCAAAAGTCAATTTCTTTCTGGGCCACCCTGTACATGCACCATTATCCAATGGTTACCTGAGTAGCCAAATTGATTTGCGAACGCCATCGAAAGCATAAGAAGATACTTGAGAGAAGAAAGAAGTAGTTTGTAGCATTCTTTTCTATTTAAAGTAGGTATGTTTAATCTATACATCTAGTAGGTAGCTCTAGCTAGATAGACTCTCATAGAAAAAAAATGACCTCTCCACTGGAATATTAAAATAATTTTGAAAGAGATGTTTCTCAGTGACAATGACAATACATAATTTAATTAACTTTAATGCAAATTAGGAGGTTTAATGAAGTTTTTATACACGTACTATATCACTATTTATAATTATATTACAAGTAAAGTAATCCACGTAAAACAAAAAGACGGATCGAAGTGATTTCGATATTATACATTCACAAATGTTACTTTGTCTAGGAGGCCTGATGTGGCTAACCATTTTCGTCTATGAAGATAGTCCATAATGAGAAAATTTTGTAGAGATGCTGCATTTCTCAAAGATCTGAAACTGAAACGTGATTGAAAAACGAAACTTCAGCCTGCCAAAAATCGGATTAGCCGTACAGATCACTTTAATGCTCTCATAATGTCGTTCCACCAAACTTGGCAATACTCTCTGAAAATATTCGCCGAGCCATTGTTCAGCCGAAGCATTGTTGAAGCCAAATAGGTTATAAAAACTTATTACGGGGACTGCAGGTGTTATACGTTGTACGATTGCGGGCTCAATGGCCGCTTCCCGGCGGTTGCTTTGCAAAATAGAGTTAAGTATTCAAAAATAATTAAATATGTGTAGGAAAACATCGTCCATCTACGGACGGTACAGGTTACTGACCTCTATACGCAATACGATCATTAACATCTTAGCCTAACCTTGAGATGTGTCAGTCAATTTTGATCGAGTAGATTCTATTGGAGATCGACCTAGAGATGATCAGCATAAAGTTTAATCAAAAGTAGCCAATACTGTTATAAATATTGTATGAATTGTTTTATACGCCTTCACAAATTCAAATTCGTTTATTTCTCTAATCATACAAATACAAATCCTAAAAATAAAAACAATAATGAGCTTTGATTGTAAAATTTTAAAAAATAAAGCTCCACATCTGCATTTTCGTGAAAGAATGCATGCCGTAATAGGTAACTCGTTATTTCGCGACTTGTACGTTTTGCACGGCTCCCCGCTATGAATCTCATTAACACGTTGAGTGCGAAACCAGGTCTATAGACCTTGTGTACGTTTCGCTTACCGTGCGGCTAAGAAAATTATTGTCTTCCTTGTCGTGCGAAAGGCATAACTTCAATTGGGTCCGGTGTAGGAAAGTGATGAATATATATCTATGATGTATTCTTAAAATAGAATCCAATGATGTACCTACCTTAATACCAGGTTTTTAGACCTGGTACCGCACGGAAGTAATAAAATGTCTTCACAATGCGAAACCAGGTCGAAGCACCTTGTACCCTGCGCACCTGGTACCGCACCCCACGCTAGCTTCGTGCAGCCAGTGTTGCCTCGCATTCGTAAGAAACGCACATGTCGACATGGCGTCAAGAGAAACAAACAAAATCAAAACTGCAAATTGATTATTATTTAATTTGCTACACGATTTATTGCTAATTTAAAAAGTTTTTCGTGACAAATATTTGAAGTTGTAACTAAATGTTATTAAATAATATGTTTTCTTTAAATATAGCTTATTTAAGTATTTATGCACGTATGTCTTATTTGTAAAATATTTAGACTAAATTATTAAAACATCTTTGTTTGTTACTTTTTTAAATTTTTATTAAAACTTAATTTAAACTATCGATATTTGTATTTCACATCCCTAGAATACCCACCAGACTTCCCTACTTCAGTGCGGCACAGGGTGCATAAGCCTTGTATTTTGAATATAGCTATAATTTTTATACTAAACAAGTTATTCACGAACGCCTTCAGGTGTATGTCAATAAATGCATTATTATTAATATCCAAAGAAAAAAAGCACAATATCTATTAACATGAAGCCAAAAATAAAATTAATATATCTTAAATATTACAAGGTCTTTAAGCCTTGTGCCGCCACAATGTAAGTTTTAATACCAGGTTTACCGACCTTGTACCGAAGGAATGGAAAGTATTAGAAAGTTACTGCCGCAGCAAAGGTGTTAAACCAAGTATGAGCAGGTAAGTTTGCATCGTAAGGACCACACAAGAGAGCAATTCAAATGATTTTAGCGCTATAGACATGAGTGTACTTCATTATTCAATTAATGTTATCTGAATTCTGGTTAGCGCCACCACTGATATGGATGTGATTGGAATGTGTTATGATTACAAAGTACTACTGATGAAATTCGATTAGTAGGTACCTATCGGAACATGATCATGAAATATTTTGTTTGATTTTGGCTAGAGATACCTACTTACTCTTAATTTATGTAAGAGAAATTGGCGGCTTGATGTAATTTTCTAAATCGGGGACCTCAGATAGACTAAGGCTGAGTTGCACCACCTAACTTTGACCGTAACTTTAACGATGAGCGTTGTTTTTTGTATGGACTCTGACAGATTTTTGACGTTTGTCAAAGTTAAAATAAGATGGTGCAACCCAGCCTAAGAAGTTCTGGGTTCGATTCGACACAAGACATTTCGTGTGGGTATTTGCACTCGGTGTGGTTAGGAATATGATTCCGTACGGGAGTCGTCAGTCCCTTGGGCTTGAGCCATGCTGGTCACCTACGGTGGCTCATTTATAGTTTTCAATTAATGATTCCACGATAGAAGGAGAGCAGCGGGGGGTGGATGACAGAGCATTCGTATTTTGGTGATGAAGCCGAATGTTGTGTAGGCACCAAACTGACTTTTTTGCCTAATGAGTAGGTATTATACAAAATTAAATACAATTTCAGAAAACTGCAGTGTTCTTACATCTTTGGTTTAAAATCTTATTTTACTCGTAAAGAATACCTACATATGTCGGCGGCCCGGCGGGCTCAGTGTGTATTCCGCTTAATACCACAGAATAATAGTCATGAACATTAGGGCCGTTTTCCACCGAAGCGGAGGCGATACGAGATGTGTGAAGTCGAGCAGCGGCATAGCGCGTAGGTTATTTCCACCAAAGTGGAGCGGAGACGTACGGAGATTTCTTATCTTTTTTTCAGTCTCCTTGTTCCCGCTCCGAAGTATTTTTTAAATTAAATCTACTTTTGTCTCCGACTCGGTGGAAAACGGGCCTTACTCGTAGTTTTGTTTGCAGAACTTTTATGTTATAGCGCCATCTATGCATTTAGCTGCTAACTTTATCGTATTCCGCTGTCTAAACGTATGCCTGGGCGGGCGGCGTAGCCAGCATCAACCGGTAGAGGGCCGGCGGTTGGGCGGGCGGGGCCGAGGGCTGCGCGCGCACGGTTACATAACGTCTTCGGAGGCTTCTCAAGCGCGCGCAGGGGCTCGCGCGGGGCGCGGGGCGATCGATGCGCGCCCGGGGGGAGTCAGTCGAGCGGCGAGCGAGCGACATGGCGGCGCGCCCACACCGCGCGGCGGCCCCGCGGCCCGGGCCGCGCGAGTAGGTCGCCATGCGCGATGCGGTATGAGGCAGCGCCGCGCCCGGCGGGCCGGCCCCCGCTAGCGGCGCCGCCCCCGCCATGCGAGCGCCGCCGCTGCTGCTGCTGCTGCTGATGGCGGCCGCGGGCCTGGCCGTGAGTCCGCTCGCGCGCCTCAACCCTTGGCTGAGCGCGTGCGACCTGGAGGAGGAGGGCGCAGGCGGGCGCGAGTGCGGGGGCGCGGCGTGCGGCGGCGGCGGCGGCGCGGCGGAGGCCCTGACGGGGCGCGACGTGCCGCACCTGTGCGCGCTCGGAGCGGGTGCCCGCGCGCGGCGCCTCGCCTCGCTGCGGCTGCGCGCGTGCTGCGAGCGCTCGCCCGCCTCCGCGCTGGACCAGAGCGCGCGCGACGACGTGCTCGCCGGCGGGGAGCGCTGCGAGCGCACGCTGCACGACCTGCTCGGCCTGGACGCCATGGTCGCGCGCGTGCACTGCGACTTCGTCGACATCCTCGCGCGCTACGACTGCAGCCAGCCTTACTCCGTACACACGTGTGACGAGTGCCAGGTGAGTGACAGCATGCCGGTGAACCGCTTAGCACGTGCACGTTTACTCCAAGTGGATGCTGTTATGTTTTTGGATTTCAAATCGCAGGTTTGTTACTATGATAACGCCAAAACGGTTGTGCGAGTCGCTGACATCTCGTTTAACGACCTCGATGTCAGTTGCCATTCAGAAATGGCAAACGATATACCGGGAAAGTTAAAAGAACGGTGAAGCTTTCTGACATTTTGACGCGATAAGTAATTTTGATGAGTTTACGGACACGCGGAATGGCCTGGCAATCAATCATGCTTGAAGGATGTGGAGAAAGAGGTGAGGTTGCGTAGGGTGGCAGGGTCGGCCATGAGTGCTCCGCGTGACCCGGTTCGCTGGTTAGGCGATTATATGCGTGTATTGATCCACTAGGCAAGTCACGTTTCTTAATCTAAAGTGATCAGGAATCGGGAAAAAAACTTAACGGAATGTTATTTGTGTGATGAAATAAGTGTAATTGATCAGTATGTCAAGTAACACTATTCTATGTTAGGAATTCTTCTTCGTTGGAATTCGTCGCTAACATCCATTTCACATTTTGGAAATACTGGATATCGTCATCGATATTGAAACAACCAATAAAATTAGCTATAGGTTTAATGAAGTGATTATGATAACTGAAATAATAACAATATTGTTTTCATATTCGTATCTAGTATTGTTGCATGTTGCTAACGAGATATAGGAACCTCTAAAATTCGTCTTTCATTTCAGCTTGAACCTGTTATGTCATAGTTGCTAGTTGCTAGGCGCTTTGTAGAGCACTTCCTCTAAAACGGGCTTCAGGAATAAACGGTTTAGTTTATGAAAAATATATCCTTCATTAATATTTATAGTTATTGTCATTGAATTTGGCTCTACATTCTTTCATAAATTAGTGAAATTTACAAGTACATGAGAAGTTCATTATAGTAAGTTATAAGTAAGTAAGTACTTAGCCTCATACCTTTCATAACCTCTTTCTTCTTATTACCCATCTTTATGTACTAATCTCAGTGATTAATGCGAGTATCACTACTTCTTTAAATTTTTACTGAATGTGATTTTTGGCCTTAATTGTTGATAATCATAATTTTACCTTTGATCATCATAATTAGGTTTAAATGCACTACGTTAAGGAGGTTAATTTATACAAGTGCAAATAAATTGATGGACTATAGAGATTGATTAATGTTTTTGTTTTGTTTTTTTAGAACAGAACCGAAACTTTTACAACAGAGTTCACCATAAAAGTCAATCAAATCACGGTGTTTCTGTTTCGCAAAACTGCAATGTACTCGTGTTCCATGCTCATGAAAAGAAAGGCGATTTTCCCGTGACGTCGATCCATCAATCAAGCCCTTCCGCTGGACACGGCACTAAACCTGTTTGACTGGTCAGACACGTGTTTATACCGTCAATATCAGTATTGGACACAGTTGATAGATCAGAGGATAATAATATTTATCTCAATATTATTATGAACGACCTTCTTTAATTCAGTTCTATGAATTAACCTAATTGGACGATAACAACGCAAGGAGAGTATTTATATGGAATTGCCTTGACGTAAATAAATTGTATTCTTATTCTTAGGTGCCTTCGCTGAATCGTGCCATAGTAATAATATGTTATTCAATATTTTTACATTAACGTTTGATTAAGCTCGTCAATGTAATGAGTTATAATATAAACATCAGATAAAGTAAGTATGCAACAACTTCATGTTTGCACACCTAAAAACAGCAGTTATTTGGCATGTAGCTTGCTTGATCGCCTATGAAACCCAACAGTAAAGGCTGAGTTAGTCCCAGGGGAGAGTTAAGCTGTCCCTTTGAATAAGTTAAATGAAACCTCAATCATGTTTATTTAAACAATGTTGTGTTACAACTTCCCACCAATTGTACTGCACCCTCTTAAAATTGTCACACTCCTTAAGAATTCGTTATAGAACACCACCAAATGATACCACATTTCATAAACAAATACATCCGTCCATAGTAAAGTGCCTCTACTTCCTCACGTTTTAGGGCTGATTTTTCAATCGTCAGATATCTTTTAACTGACGAATAGTCTTGTCATTTTGACATATTTCCCATACTAAAACTGTCAATGTGCCAAACTTATTCTTCAGTTAAAAGTTATCCGACGATTGAAAAATTAGCCCTTAGTTAAATACTCGTAAATGCACGTTTATTCAAATTTAGTTTTTAATAGTGTTGTTATTAATCATTAAATAATAAAATGTAGTAGGTAGTTCTGAATAAGTATTCAGTTAAAGTATTCATTTATTTTCGACTAGCACAGATAGTCATAAATTATAGCCTATATGTCATTCTGGGTTATAAAGAATAATACTGTAAAGTTTCATCTAAATCCGTTCAGTAGTTTTTGCGTGAAAGAGTAACAAACATGTTGACATCCAGACATCCAGACATCCATACAAACTTTCGCATTTATAATATTAGTAGGATAGTAGGTTATTAAATAATTTAGTAATGACAAAATAGCTGGGTGACAGCGCGCCAACTCGGCCTCAATGAAGTCATACTCTGTGTAATCTGTGGCACGCGAAAAAATCTGCCGACCGCACCGCGCGCCATTATTCCATAAATTAATTAGGTACTTTAAATTAAATGTAAAACATTTTTTCTTTGCGTGATCATAAATATTGTTTAATGCGTGTAACGTGTATGCGGATCCATGCAATCTTGTCTCTACTGTAATAATTTAGCCCACTTGTATCGCAATTATTAATCAGACAACAAATATTAATACCGGGAGCTATTCAAAACAAGCATAAATATTCATGAAAAACAAAACTAAAAGCGTGCAGATGAAAGTTAGTATAATCGAATAAGCTGACCAAATCCACCCACTTAACATGATTCGAATGGAGGAGGATGTTGGCAACTCTTTTCGTACGAGAAGTGATGCCCACGCATACCCTTCTGTAGTAGGTATAGCAGAATAAATCCATTTATAAAAATACTCTGCGTCTGTCTCGACGAGTGCTATCTTAGCGTGGGAGATATGCTGTGAACCACCTCCCGGCTAGCAACGATTTGTCACTATTTCTTCATACACTCCCAAATCACGCTCAAAGTAGTTTCACATGTAGTGTAAAGTTAGTTGACGATATTAATTAATTGTACCTTACCTATTCGAAAGCAAGGTTGTCAAAAGCTAGTCCAAAATGATATCTGTGTTGTCTTCAAATCGAATACTATATTTTTACCTAATTATTTACGTAATGATTAGATTTTTCATGTTTTATACATCAGTACTTTTTACAGGTAAAAGAAAATACAGATTTTTATACACAAAAGTAACATGATAATTATGTAATCCTAGCAAAAGTATCAAATTAAGAACCTCTAATAGTCAAATATGCATTTTAATACGATTATTGACTAAAAAGTTTGAACTAGCCTTCCTTTCTTATTTTGATATTCGAGATATAGAGCATACTAAAACTACAATTGCTCTCTTACAGAATACGGTATAAACTCGCGTCTTCCTCCGCTCCCGGCGGTTCTATAACCACAGCCCGTAAGACTAGGCAGTGGCGTGTCAGTAGCCATTTTCCGTCCTCCAAGACGTCACCTGCAGACCAACTGAAAGCTTTCAAACGTTTACCACTCCGCTGGCTTCATTTATTTTTATGTCTGTCAAAGTGCTTGCTACAATAACCATCTATTTATTGTTGTTTAACAACATTGTAAACCATTTTGTATTGCCCGGAATTGACGCGGTTTGTAAAATAAACTTCTTTTTAATTTACAAAAAGTAAAGGTACTTTTTTAGTACATTTTATGCACATTTTAAGTTCACGTGTGAGTTTAAAAATAAACAGCAAAGAGATTATATACATTTTTTTTTATTTGGGGTGATAAGTAATGTGTTGTTTAGAATATGTCAACATTCGCCGTTGGTTCATGCTGCAATCTCACCCCAACAAATTAAGCTTTTAAGGTAGGCCTACTTACTGATACACGCAGTTTAAAAAAAGTTAACAAATCTAGCGACACTAAAGTAACATATTGTCCTCCTTCGTCAGTAAACAATACCTTCTAAACAAATAAGTCGGTACTGGATGACCTGTATTCGAGAGCGGGTCATGGGAAAAGCGGTTTTCGCCAAGCAAGATCCGTTTTCCTTACCTTTGACCTCGGCTGTCTGAAACTGTCGCTGCATTGAGGGGACTTTGTGACACTTTTTTATGACACTATAATATAACGACAAAAGATGGAATTCAGACTGGGCGACATGAAATAGTTAATAAATGAGATTGGTTTAATATAATTACGTTGCAATTTTCATGTTTAACTTCTTCTACCTTTCACAAACTTTAATGCTGAAAAGGTATCCTTAAAATTCTTTGCTAGTTTTTTGTCGGTTTAATTTTGCTATATGGCCAAATAATAGTTGTAATACTACGAGTATAGTTTCTGCTACTTTTTATTCAGAGATTTTGACTCCATTTGACAAAATAATAACGATACCTACTAGGCAATTGTTAATAGCAAGTTGGTGTAAGTTATGTAGAGACAGATAGAGCACAATAATAAATTCTAAACTATGCAAAACTATTATTAACCTTTTATCTGTTGTACATTATTTCATGATCACGTTAATATGAAAGTAATGCTCTCTCAATAAATCGGTAATTGGACTGATTAGTATTTAGTGAACCCTCCAGCGTCGCGCGCCGCTGCAATATTTTTCAATCTAAAACACAGTCTCTACCAGAAATAATATGAGAACTCCTGAATTATTTTTCAACCTCATTTTATAAATAGAAAGTTCTATTGACCTGCAGGCGATCATTAAGTACTAGATACATAAAAGCGTTTTATAGTATAGAATTGATAACACATAATTATAGTTATTGATGTTGGTAACATGTTATTATTGTTATTTTATACATTTTTGTGTGAGTTGATTTTAACAATTTGAGTTGCTTTTATAGAACAGTTATTCAACTTTTGAGCATCATCGTTTGAACATTCTATTAAATTAAAGTTACAACCATAGAAATTAGTAGGTATTTGACTGAAATTATAATGTTATTATGGTTATGTAAATCCTGGCGATTGTACCGTTATAAAACAAAGCTAGAGTAGGGTTTCCGAGTACAGGCTAAGAACATTGAAGCGGAAGCTTTTTAAGCTTAAAAAAGCTCAACCTGACCGTACGATCAGACCTTTAGACTGCTTCTTAAACTTAAAGGTACGTGGCAAACTACTATAAAAGCGATTATTCAATCCATGCTGAAAGCTTACGGGATGGATGTGGGCATTAGAGGGAGTGGACCGATTCGTATTTAACGTTAATATTCAATGAGGGATCCATTCAGAGATCACTACCCGTTGAAACCATTTGATTAGACTATGCTAACGATGTTTGGGGGTACTAATTTTACTCAGTGATTATAAAATTATAATCACATTACATATTAAAGGTAATTAACAGGTAAATATTCTTGGACATTATACACTGCGTCAACAAAGTCCCAATCTAAGCAAAGCTAATAAACGTGCTTGTATACTTTTTTGAATAAATACCTACATACATACATTATGCTTATATGTATAACACCCAGCCCAATGCAAACAGATGTCCAAAAATGTTGGCATTGTGCGGAAATCGAACCCGCGATCTCTAGTTTAGTAGTTCGGTACGTGAACCACTACACCAATCGGCCCTCAAACTAGATTATAATTCTATTAAAACAATTAGGTTATTGAAGGCACGTGTAAAGCATTAATTTGTATTCCGATATTACAATAATTATTTGGGACTAAGAAAAAATATGTAATCCTCTCAAAGAGGAAGAAGTTAGGAATGAAATATTTTTTAATTGGCGCGGTACTTGTGTTGTATTACGAAAGCATTTATTTATAGCTACTTATAAATCAATATAAAAGATTTTGATATTAGCTTTCGTTTCCGAGGTAACTTTCTATGAAACAATGATTCTTGAATTAGAACAGTAGAATCATCGGGTACCTAAATGTAGTTGCATATAAAAATAAGGATAAGAAATAACAATGTAAAAGTGAGTATAAAACTACATAAGGTGATAATAAAACATAGAACTTTGTCTTATATCATCAAAGTAGAAGGACACTTTAAGCAACATATACCTACGAGTACATCAATGTTAATACAACCATTCATATTTAAAAACAACGCGTGACCGTATAAATAAAGTATGAATACCTAAGTATGTACTTGTAGAATAATTTGCATGTTGTGTAAAATATATTTCTTACACACTACAACATCAAAATACGAGCATTGGTTGTACTCATAGCCTTTGTGTCTACAGCCATAGAGCTTCATTTGTGAATTGTGTATTTATACATCGTTAATAGTATTTGATACGCACACATCAATGAGCGTCGTAGTCGTCGTAGCATCATCCCGTCGTGTCTACACGCTGTACTACGAACGTTACCTGTAGTAGTATTGTAGGTGTTGGTATGTAAATAGTTAGTTCATTAGCTGTTGTTGAACGGGACGTATTGTTACACATCAATGCACCGAGATTCGTAGTAGCATATTTATTTTACGCGCAGCTTTTACGAGTAAAATTCGTAGTACGAGCTTTGTCGTAGCATTGTGTGGGTGTTAGTTTGTAAAATATAACTTGTGATTCTTGAAACTACGGCTTTGTATTTTTTATATTGTTCAGGTTTATTGGAATTGGAAATTCAGGTCGAATTCAACAACTTTGTCAATGAATATTTCAAAAGGATGATGTTTTAATAACATAGGATTTACGAAGAAGGTCAGTGCCATTTCGGCGAATTTATAATTATTTGATACTCAAATATTATTAAACTTAGTTTTGTAAAGAACTCAAAAGTCATACTCGTATTCATCGCCAGACATTTGAAATATTCGTGCACTGTCTAGAAAGTCCGTTTAAAATATTTATTTTAGCCGCTTCAGCGTTGGGACTGGGCATTAATATTTAATTTGACGTCTCGGCTCGTCTTTCTTATGCCATGGTTGCTCTTATGGAGTCGGAATTCATGACGGCCACTATAAATAAAACGGCAACCTGAACAATGTAGCCAGCTGTCCCGGGGGAGTGCCAAACTGCTTTAGAATTCGCAAGGAATTTTATCACAAGTAAAATATAGGACGCTCGAAATAAGACGACTGACGAAACCGATTAGGGCTTAGCCCGGAATAAGATGGAGTAATTTAAAGTCAAGTGAGGTCTATGGCGAGTTTTCATTTACCCAGTTTTGTGTGAGCGTACGTCCTCATTGGGGAATGTTTCTCAGAAGCACAACCAATGCAAATCAGGCTTCAATAAAATTTTTGCTCAAGATAATACATACAGTAGTCTGTAAGATTATAAGGTTTGTTTTTGCAAGAATGGGTATATTTTCGGACAATCACGGTTCCAGCCGTATTTTAACGGACTGAACGTATTATGCATGAACATAATGTTATCTAAATTAATTATAGTAGAAGTAATGTAGGCTGAAATGCAGAAGATTCAAAAAAAATTTCTTCTGAACAAATTAGGTACAACGCACGAAATAAAAAGTAGAAAGAAAGTAGCTAAGTAGATATGTAGCCGTAATATGTTTTGCATAAAGACTTCGGCTAGCCGTTCGCGGCATAATAAGACTCTTTGAACGAGTGTAGTCCGTCTTCATTTGTCAGTCGAGGAAGCAATCAGTCCACCTCGCTTTGACTACGAGACTTGTTTCCAACTTCTTATACAAAATCTTACTTGGATATTGACCTTCTTTCGGTTCTCGAGTGTTCCGCTTTTGTTAGAACTGGTCCAGTGATATATTGCAATAAGATCGGGGATTCAAACATCTTGTTACTGAGAAAATAATGAGTCGTGCTGTATTATTTTGAGGGCTGCTATTGTTCGTCCTGTTCGTGAAAAATGTATTCAGAAAATATTGATAAATTGTAAGGACGAAGGTAAAGTTTGCTTGACTTTTTTTACTGGAGACTAGATAGAGGATTACAAATCTTTAGTTAGTGTAATTGTTGAGGGAGGACAGATATTTTTCCTATTGAGATCCTATTCCTTGCCGGTAACTCCTTAATAGTGTACCTAGTAGGTGAAAAAGTGAAAAACCTAGTGAGGTTACGTATTATTTTAATGCTATATGAAGATTATCAATTAACCTGTCACTATCACACAAACTCCAGCATTTCTTCCGTAACAAACTTAGCTACTAATTACGTGCTCCAAATCAATGTTACATAACCAGTAAACACTGCAATCAAACTTAATAACGAGGGGATAGTTCCGCGGCGCCTCTAAGTAGCTCAGGGTGGCAGATCTAAAAGCAAAGTACGGTGGGCCGTGGGCCGTGGGCCGGCTTGTGAAGTTTCATTCAAAAACACGACAGAGATTGAGGTTAAGTGGCAGTGCGCAGGCGTGCCGACCGCGCACGCGCCCGCCCCGTCTCCCGCAATGATTTCACCTATCTTCCGTAGAATTTTGATTTTTCGTTTGAACAATTTTCTCGGACGGCAAAAAAGCAACCGTATTTTAATTGAGTTATTTTAATTTTATATCGCAATCTAATACAGCTCCTAAACCATCACCGCGTTTCCGCCGATAAAACTTGCGGTCGGTCGCGGCGATATTTTTATTGCCATCGTAAAATCGAGTTTGTACTTATTAATTTTTCTATGTTATTTATTTAACTATTATGGCAGTGTGGCCACTTGAAAAACCACATATTTAGCCTCATTTTGGCCTTTTCTAATTTTGCAACGGTGACTGTAAATCCCGATGTTTGAAGGGTATTAACCTATTTACGAAAATAAACCTATTTGTGGTTTGCTTTTAGTTGTGTCTCAATTTTATTTAACCACATCTTTATGTTAGTTGTTAGATAAATGTTTGTATTTAGTAGTATAAATAAGAGCCTATTTTTATTTTAGTTTTTGAGTAGGTAAACTTTAGTAGCGTGTGAACTCACTCCTATTCAAATTATCTTACACCAACATCGTAAAACAAGTATTCTATTGCCCCAAATTATTATGTGTATGTGCGTGAAAAGGCTCCAAAAAATTAATATGTTCGTTCCGAAGATCCGAGGGGTGCCGTAATCTGAGACAAAAGGAACAATACCGAAGAATTAGGGTTCAAGCCTTTCAAGCGGGGCTCGTGGTACCTTCATTAAAATCTGCGCTTATGTAATTAGATACACTTACACTTGCACAAATTATGCTTTCTAATTGGCCCGTGTTAATCTTTGCATGTTTGGTCTGTATTAATCTCTGCATGAGAGTACAAAGCGGATTGTTAGCATTTATTTGGGGGAATGAGATGAAATTAATTAAGGTAATTCTTCCCTTATTAAATGCCTGTTTCACATATACCTACAGCTTTGAATTTTGCTTACCCTGCTGAGTAAGCTTTCTGAATTATTTCTGTATTACAAAAAATAACTTAAACACAAAAAGCATTGGTAGTGAGCTAATTGATTGTGAATAGAATCTTTGTCAACAACTTATTACTGTAGCTGTTAACTAAATGTAGAGTTTTTGGCTACCAAATATTCCTACTATAGCCATATTTTATTCTTGCATGCTAAGAATGGCTCCCAGGCTGCGAGTCAAGCGAGTCTCATAGCGAACTAGGGTCAACGCGATGTCACAACAACAATAGTAGCGTAATGGCTTCTACGCAAGGTGTATAGAAAATAGATAGTAGCGTATTTTATAATTAGCACCTAGCTATTGTATCACATGACCTACCTCAGCATGCCTCCCACGTGGGCTAAATGCGATACAAACGTGTCATTGAGCTATTAACTTTATGCCCTAAACCCAAGAGTCATTTTACCGTATTTTTGCATACCGAACACCAAAAAGGTAATAAAATCCGATCGTAATGGTCCCAGTATTTTGTTTTTTATATTCACCAAAAAACCACCCAAAGTCCGCAACAAACCCGTAAAAATATAATAAAGTTTATGTTATCGTAAAATAATAGTTTAGTTAGACTGTAACTTATTTACCGTCGGTGCTGAAAAATTCGTAAAATGAGAATACGAGCGACAAAGTGAACGTTGCGAGTATCGGATGTAGCGACTACGAGCGATGGGGTATATGGCGAATTGTTGTCTCCGCTTGCCGGGAGGCGGAATATTTCGTCTTTAAACTTTATGATTCACTTCGACGTTTTGCTCACAGTCTATTATGCTAGCGAGTGAATGCTTAGATTGCGACTTTCCAGTTTACAAAATGGAATGGTTTTTAGATATACTCGTACTTCTGTATAAACGAAAAAGTTTAAGTGGATGGATGTTTGTTAATCCTCGCAAAAATACTGGACGGATTTCTAGCAGGTTTTATACATAAGATACTGCTATTTATTGAAATCTATGCAAATGAAGAAGGGTGATATTTAAATTATTTATAAGGGAAATGCTTTTTTGAACATAACTAAGGCTTATTTTTGTTATTGATACTCATAAGTGATACTTACCACCAAAGACTGTGTATTCATTATCGAATTACTCAAATAAATACGTCTACGCTCTACATTTTCTGCTAATTATTACGTAGGTGAATTGGTGTTAAACGACTACCTGGATTGTTTGTGAACAAAATTTATGTGTTTGCTTCCCGTCTTAAGGGTTTCACTGGATGCGAAATGTGATATTTATCCAACGCTATCATATTACCGACGATTTTATTTACCTTTCCTTATTAAGAAGTTTGTAAAGTGCGAGTATTTATTCTCAGTATTTTGTGGTGTGGTCATAAAAAGGAAATAATCGACAACATATTTCAAATTGAATAGTGTGTAACCACCTGATGTTGAAAATCTAAAAAAAATGTCTGAGTGAAATAGTTTTTAATATCTCTTTTATTTTCATTTTTAAAAACAAATGACGCTAGAATGGAGTCTCATACTTAGCGCTCATAATATTTAAAAAAGGAATTCAATAGAAACGCTGACCTAAAACAAAAAAGAAAACCAAATCAAGGTTGAAAAAGAACTGGCTAGAAATAATCTTGCTCTAAAAGCTGTAGGTGCGTGGCAGCCGGGTTCCGTCTCCGTCCCGGTCTGACCTACTTGCATTACGACCCACTTTTGGGAATTTTAATATAACTTGTCACGGAGGACGTGCCGAATGAAATTGTAGACTAATGGTCATAAGGAGAATGTGAAATGTTGTGTCATTTATATTTTGTTTGGGTGTTTATTATTCGGTGATGGCCGTGACTAAGTTAGATATTATAGTTAATGATAATTTGTATTAAATAAATAAATAAATAATTTACATAACAGCAGCATGATGCAACTTGCTACCTATAGCAAGGTGCTATAAAGTTTGCTTCCTATTTAAACTAAACAACACTTTAAATCATTCCTTTGTCATCTTTAACATGATATTTATTATGTAACTAGCGGCCGCCCGCGACTTCGTACGCGTGGATCCCGTTTTACCCCCTTTTCCCGAATTTTCTTTGCTATAAACCTCACGGAGCCCGAGACCTTTCCAACGAATGCAAAACCGTGGAAATCGGTTCGTGCGTTCTGGAGTTATAGCGTCAGGGAGGAAAACCCGACTTATTTTTATATAGTAGAATATTTAAGAGTATAGAAGTAGGTATACCTACATCTTGTAGAAATAAAACAGCTTTCGAAGCTTGAATCGAGTACCCAATAATCTTTCTAAGAACTCTCCGAAAGTAAATTTTGTGCAGACTTAAACACGAAAGTAATAGAGTTCATAGTTAAGCAACGTCCAGAAGATCATAGCAACAGACGCTCATTACAGTTTCCCGGTAGTTTCCGTGGGGACCCGATTCCGACCACAGTCGGGTAGTTTCGAACTCAGTGAGCGCTTACGCCGGGTAGGTAGAGGGATCAAAAGCGAACCAATCGACTGATCTAATGCGAGCCGAGAGACGAAAAATCAAATGCCCACGCACAAAGATGCTGGCGGTTGATAGTTGCAAGTGGACGGTTAAAAATAAAATTAGTTTCAACTTTCAACTTAACCCATTTTACAAAAACTTTCTAAGGCAACATTTTTCTACAGGTACTACTAGAGAGGTGATGATTCTCACCGTTATCCGCACCTGTAGAATAAAAGCCCCAAGACCTGAAAATAATTACTTACTTTATCAGCTTGAAATTATCCTTAGTAACGAACATGATGTGAAATTTCTTTATTTATTACGTACCTATATTTAACCGTTACATCTTTGATTAAATAGTGTCTTAAATCCTCTACAGGTTTGTTCAGACACTATTGTTCTCTATACAAATATGTAAAATAAACGCTTCATGCCCTGAAAAATCTATGATATGTACTTAACAACTTTTCAATTAATAACATTTATTTTATGTTGTTATCTTTGTTTTGTCGTGTTTCACTCCACTAAATATTCAGTTTACTTAAGAAGCTTAGCAAGTAGGCAATGATTTCCCGACAGGATGCCCTACTTCGGGAGATAAGCCGTATTTCCATCGACTTCATAGACATTGCGGGCAACGTTTACTGTGCCGGTCAAATGACTACATGTTATCTTTGTTATTACTTATTTACCTAGTACGGAATTCCAACTCTAGTATGTTTTTTTTTCTTATTAAGGAGACCGAGGTGAGTTGTAACAGAGGAGAGTTGTGACGTTGTCGATTTTTGGAACTTTTTAAACTAGCGAGCTCGTAACAATGCGCGTTTTTAGTTCAAACCTCAAGCTAACAAATACGCGTTGTTGCGAGCTTGCTGATAGTTAATGAATGTCACATATCTCCTCTGTTACAACTTTCCTTGGTTTCTCCTATAGACACAGACACTTATTAACTACTATGGTTGTAGTTTTACACATAGTTAGGTTAGCCTACAATACAATCGCAGACGGCGGGATTGTGATATCTAGTTAAAAAAAACAGCTAAATCTTGTCTTAATTATCTTACGAGTTTTTTTCATGAATACAGTTTGAAGCTTTGAAGGCTTAGTTAGGCTTAGTCTGGACCTCTTCTAAAAAAAAAAATAGTAGTGTTCTAATACTTTCGTTAACCTCTTCAGATACGAGTAAACAATATCCCATCAAAAACAATACTTGTCAAAAAAACCAAGTCTCGCAACTCAGTTGTTCTACGGTAAAAAGTTGTGAGATCCATGTAATACCAAGTCCAGGCCAGGAAATCTTTAACGTTTTACATAAATTATTGACTTGGCCATCGCACTAAATAATTTAATTTACACGTGTTTTCATGCGATGGCCAAGTCAATATATTTATGTAAAACGTTAAAGATTTCCTGGCCTGGACTTGGTATTACATGGATCTCACAACTTTTTACCGTAGAACAACTGAGTTGCGAGACTTGGTTTTTTTGACAAGTATTGTTTTTGATGGGATCTCATTTCTTTTTGTATTTTGTAGACAGCAGTTATGTATCTAGAAAACTGGACCGAAATTGAAAAATTTTACTCGACTTGGCGGTTGCACTACCGTGCCCCCAAATATTTTAGTTTTTCCTTGATTCATACACCAAACACTACTTATATTCCAAATTTGAAGCTTCTAGGTCTGCTAGAAGTGCCTTAGAATTTTGATGATCGGTGAGTCAGTCAGTGAGTCAGTGAGTCAGTGAGTGACAAAATTAAGTAACTTTGACCCGTTATAATTCTTAAAGTACTGGTTCAAATTGAATGAAATTTTAAATATACCGTGTCTTTACAATGCCTGCATAGCTAATGAAAATTCAGCCTTCTAGTTTTATCCACAACGAAGTTACAGGCGGTCGAAAATGGCCTGAATTGCTTCGAGAAAAGGATGGTACGGCCGTGCCGCTTTTTTGCTCGACTTGGTGGGGGCACTGCCGTGCCCCCAGATTTATAAAACAAAATATTGTGCTTGTACTATGACAGGACCCTTTAGTCCAGTGACCGACGAGATCGAAATAGCTATATTGAATTGGCAGTCCGTTGGCTTCAATAAGCGGCAATTATTTAAAAGCTAGCACGTAATTAGTCACATGAATATAACAATTACGAAAACGCCCTCAAAATACAGTGTCAGTGCAGTCAGCGCTGTGATTATACAATTTTCATGCGCTACAGCGACCGCAAATTACTGAAGTTCAGGCATCTCGGTCTTCAGCGTAAGAGCCTCTCGGGCCCTGTTTGCATACGGGAGCGGTGCAGCGGTTGTCAAAATATTAACCGCAAAGACTTTATGTGCGCCAAAGAGCCATAATGGCTCAGCAAATGGCCGTCTATAAAGCAACACAAAGACTGTGAAATGATGTGTGTACGAATAACACTTGGGATTCACAGAAATACCTATTATACCTACTATAGGTTCTAAAAGATTGATGCATGAATGTGCTTATACTTATTTTTAGAATGTTTTCTTTTAGATTTTGATATTAATGAAAATTTTTTCGTTGCGTTTGAATATTGTAGTATTCTTCATTTTAATAACATCATTTTAGAGTTACACAATTATTTAATTAACTAAACAGCATCACTAGTTTTGTGTTATTTAGTAAAGTATTTTGTCAATTTGTAGCTAATGCCTTCTCTGTAATAATTTTGCATACATTTGTGGCCTTCTCGAAGGTAACACTCTAGAGGGTGTTAAATTTTAAGCACTACCACAGCTTAGCTATTAAGTTACTTTGCATATTCTTTATGTGTTTGGAAACGTGCTATGGTACTAAATTAAGTTTTTAATTACCAGTTGCATGTAATACACGTTTCATGAATTTGTTCCTTAAATTAACGTTTATCAGAGCAATTTTAACAATGAGCTATGACTTTAATAATCAAACAAATCGAGCTCATTATAAAATTATTATTAAATATGTAATATTTACTAGAGTAGCAAATGCAAACTAAAACGGAATGAGCAATGCAATACCGCAACGAGTGGCATAAATTGCAAGTGACCATATTTTGAAGATGGGTTTCGAGGAAGCAACAAATAAAATAAATAAGTATTTGTGTAATAAAATATATATTTTTACGATTGACAATTGCATCCACTCATATTGTTGTATTAAAAGCCATATAATTTCAAAGAGTGGCATCTAACAATAGTCCTATATCTATTTATAGGGATGAAACTTGACATGACCCAAACTCCTTGCCCGAGGTACTCCGAGCTATCTCTTTCATTTCACCCGCATTTTATTAATCTCGGCAAAGAAACACGGCTTTTCCGAGTGCTATTCACTCTGCCGTCAGACACCACTCGACTAATCTAATTTTTATTCTTCAGCCCCGGCTGCCTCTTACTTAAAATTTAAATTTATTTAAGTAAAACCTGTTTCGCGTTTAAACTACACACAAATATTTTTAACAACACGGTGAATGAGATGAAAAGGAATTCGATCTACTATGATGGAATTCCATTTAGACACAATTTTAAAATAAAAGTAAAAGGACCACGAAATCTTAGAAATACTTGACTTTAATCCAACTAAAATTCGGCGTTAGGATATAAACAAATGAAAACATCAGGTAACAATTTATTTTGCAATAGGCCGAAATTAAGGAGGAAAACAGGGGTAATGTTTGTATGAAAACCCTTTAAAGGTAGGACATTTGAAAATGTTTTTGTAATTTTAGAAATCCCCCCTGAATGGGGAAAGAACTTCTTTCCCCACTCTCCCGCGAACGGGAACTTCACGGAAACAAAGTCACGGGCTTTGGCTAAGAATGTTTAAAACAGTTTATGGCTATCAATTATTTTATAAAGGGGTGAATAAAGTAAGGATTCGCTGACGACAACATCGATACACAGAGAAACCTTTCACTCACCTGTTTAAAAAAGCTAGCCTTAATTTTTTTATTTTAAGTTTAAGTCATTACATATTTTTGTGAAATAAATGCTTATAATCTCGAATTTTCCCAACACCTGCTTATTGTCTACGGGTTAAATAGCAGCTGATTAGTCGGTTCCGTTTTGGTGGGCGACGCTGCATAACAAGCCGCCCGCCCAACAGATCCGCGTCAACACCTTTACATAGTCATGTTTTATTAATGGGACGCATAAATTACTTAGTGCAAGTCTCGTTTAGCGCTGGAAATTACCAGGCCTTAGCCTTAGTGGAATACTTTGGAACTCTCCCATACTGAGGATACATCGAGACGGGCGGTCGGGGTTAATTGAGCGTGTAAATTAACAGGCACATTATGACAAACTCCTGAGCATATTTTAATTAGCCTTATCTGTTATGAGGCGTTCTATTATACCCTAGCTGTTTTGTAAAAAGGAGTGTATTATTCTGAAAGCATGTAAAGTGTATTTTGGTAGTGTAGAGTTATTATGAAACGAAATCGTTGTCGCTACCGCTTATGTTCGTTAACGTCAGTTTATTTGCAGCCTAGCGCTATAGTTGTGATTGTTAAATTAAATAGTTAGGCTTCGCTTCTACTTCTACAAACGAGGCATCGAAGTCGTATGCGAGTACACTGATTACTTGACTGTAGCTAGATTCACTTTGTCCTTGGCCTATGACTCACGATGCTTTTAAAAGACTGAAGGGAATGGACATGACTCATTGATAAGTATTTTTACAGTTTCTATTTATGAAGGGTTAATTACACTGGAGTGATTCGCAGTATTGTTTGTTTTTACTCGTACGTAGGTGGTAGACATTTTTTGTAAGAAGTATTGTGACAACTTCGAACTTTTTTTAAACCAACTTTTTAATAGACTACTAAAAATGTTTCTATTCGTTTATTATTTTAATAACATCTATTATTGTTCAGGCCTGCAGGTCTGCAGATTGCCTAAGAGTAGGCGTACACCGTTGATTTTTAGTTGGCCGATAGTTGTGCCCGATTTTAATTTGTATGAAGAATCGGCCAAATCGAATCAGCGTAGTGTGCGCATTCCCATACATGCCCATACTGATCAACTGCCCGACTAAACCAACGGTGTTAAAAAATCAACGGTGTGTGCCTACTCTAAATTGTGAAAAATAACGTGTATACTTTTGCACGCTCACTAAAAATAGTGACAGGTATTACTACGAGTAGGTACATTTAAATTAGGTACTTGTTTTTAACTTATTAAGGCAATGTCCACTAACACTATGTACATTGCAGCACTAGAGCGGTAATGATATGAAAACCGCAGAAACCATATTTACGAGTGTCGAAAGATGCATAATAATCAAAGTGCTTAAAACTGCTTGCCCGACGCTACATACAGCCATGACCCACTAGCTTGAATTGAATCCACAATAATTATTCCTGAACTTGCACGTTTGGCACGAGATCTCGCGAGATAAACCTAAAGCTGACATAAGGCATTAAAATAAACTTGCCGGAGAAAGTTTGTCCAGTAAAGGACAACTTTGTAGCGTTCAAAGCCCCAGGAATCGCTCAAAAAGAAGTTAGCGGCGGCTAACGGCAGTGTGTAACGCGAGCTGAGTTGCCAAAAGTTGCTCGTTATAATTAGAGGGTGGCAGTTCGCGAAAATTAATACTCTTTTTGCGGTTGCTCGGGGCACAGCGCGGAGATAACAGCAACTCTAACAAGTCGGAGAAAGTGCTGAGTTTCTGACGCTAGAATTTGCATCGTGCAAATAAATGTTGGAGTAAGATTGATGTGCAAAATTTTATGATAATATGGATCTGTAAAGATATCATACGGATGTCAAACATTTTGTTACGGTAAAACTCGTAGTTTAATTACTCGTAACCGCACGATTTTTGACATTGGACTTCCAAACTCTATGTGACGTCCGTCCTTTTAGCGTTATTTCCGTTAATCGCTGGTCTATTTTGGTAATTGTACACCAAAAATTTTCAAATCATACTTTTATATTTTCAATGAAAATATTACACCACAAGTAGGTCCCTATCTCCTTGCTGTTTTTTACCACACAGCTAGACAAATCATCGCACTTTAAATTATGAATGAATAAAGTAAGTTCGTCTGGCTGTACTTAGCAAGCTATGGTTTTGACGCGGGACGATGTGCAGAGAGCGGAGGGTCTATGAAAAACGTAGCATTGTTGTGTTTAATTAACGCATTGGGATTATGTTGCACTATGTAGTTTATGTTGTTCATTTTACGAGTACTACGTACAGGGGATTACTGTACGCATCGCAAAATCGGCTCGAATAAACTTTACACTGAAAATAACACTTTCAGCGTAAATTGTTACGTGTTTCTGTGTAAGCTCGAATTAAGTGTTCAACTATGCGAGTAACGTTTTATTTTTATTTATTGTCAAAAAAGTAAGGATAAAGGTATTTTCAAAGTTCAAACTCTACATGCGTTTTTAATTTTTTTCTTATGTGACAGGAGGCAAACAAGCACGCAGACGGATTTTGCATGTTTAAACAATTTTTGTATGCAGTAATTAAACTTCGCCTAACGTCACATTTACACTGCAAAATAAGTCGTCTGTCCCTTCAATAGAATTAGTAGACGTTAAGGGCCAACACTTACACACAGGGTTTACTTACATCAGTGATTATTTCAAACCAGGTTAAACTGCAGCACATGTTCGATATAGGCCTGCGTTCGCGTAATGCGGCATCGTTATTTACCGTTATTTAACGTTGTGTACACCGCGATCGTTGGGCGCGCCGTTTTCGTTTTAGTGCTGGCTGTAACGAAGGTATAGCTGGTATAGCTGACATTCTGCCCACGGACACTTTGCCTTATTTCTTCGCAATGACTTGACGATTTCAAATGTGTTGGATGCCTACTTTCAATATTAAAATAAATCGCTTTCTTTAGCTCGTCTATCCGTAATGATGAGTAAGGTTTTCTGTGTATGAAAAATTAAAAATGAAAATTTACACAATTTTTAAATAGGTTAATGTTTGGTGCTTAAAAGCTAGTTGTATATACTTAGGTTCCTAAGTGTGTAATGTTTATATTCGTTGTCTGGTTCGTTTTACAAGCTTATAAAATAGTCAAGGATAAAATTTAACACTATTTAGAGAATGCTATTCACCATCAGTTTTACTAGAACGTCTTATTTCTCAGTTTTACTACATCTCATTTTACTTGTACGGTGCTTTTCAGTACACAGAACCGTCTCGAGCTGCAGCCATTTTCCCATTCCTTTTACTTGACTCCAAAGTACTGAAGTGATTGGGGCATCATTAATTATATTTTCCCTTGAACTTTTAATTAAGTAAATATTAATTTGAATCTGTCATGTTCAAGATATCCGATTTTCTGCTATATTAAACAGCTGGCGCTATTTATATGAGAACAATAACATGCAATGTGAAAGGCTTGCAGCGTGCAAAAACGGTGCAATTATGTAACGACGTCAACGTATTAGTGGGGGGAGGTTGGCTTTGGGCCAGCGGAGGGTCAGCCTGCAGGGAGCACCGAACATGAACTTATCGATATCGGCCTGGACTACATACAGTATAATGCCAACAAAACATTTTATACCTAGATGGACGAAAAAACAAATACGATCAAACAACTTTGGGAAACGTTGCATAGTTTTCGACTCTACCTGACGCAGCTATCGCTATGTTAACCTAGCGCATGTTTGTTTTGTTTAGTTTTTGTGTGTTGACGCTGGAGTGTTTTATGTAAAACTTTTTACATTTTTCTATTTGACTGACAGAGTTCGCACATTTTATGTTGGACTCATACGGTTTTTAAACCCTTTCTGTCAATCACTGTTAGAAAGTACTAAATAAAACCTTGTTTATTTTTGCAAAACACTTCTTGCTATGAATAGTTAATAATAGTTATTTTGACATCTGGCTTAGTTATAGTCGGTCACTAACTAAAACAATCCCTTCACGAGCTTGCGGTAGATTATAAAGTAAATCATACGCAGCTGGGACAAAATCTACACCGTGTAGTGTCTGTCTTCGTTTATCCTTGAAGCCACGATAGCCGAACGGTGAAGGGGTCGGACTGGCCGACTAGTGATCCGGGGAACGTGGGTTCGCTCCCCGCCGCCACTCGACTATTGTGGTGAGCTCATTCGTGACACAAGCATATTTTGCTTAGTACGAGGGCTAATGGGAGTATTAGTAATTTGTGCAATAACAAATTAATTACTAATAAGTAATCTTTATCAAAAAACTTTTCGTCGATTCATAAAGTAATTGTTTCATTCTACAACAAGTGAGATCCGTAATCAACAAGGTACATAACACATCACATTCTGCCGCCTACCCGCACATCTGGGGAAACGTGGCTAATAACTCAACAATTACACAGCAGACTGACTAACATCGTAGGGATCGGAAACGGCCCGCGAAATTATTAAGAGTATGCAATTAATGTCAGACGGTGTCAGTTACGTAAACACTATGGAATTGCGCAATTTACTGGGAAACTCTCGGTTGATTTCTAGTTTATATTACCTACTAAATTTTCAAGTCCATACATAGTCATTTCATCAAAGTTTTCCTGTGACACTGACCTCTAACTAAGGCATCTCGATGAAATGTATTGATATTCGTTTTTTTTAACCTGGCATTGTGTACCTATTAATATTCTGAGTCATGAAGCTCAATGACTTCATTAATTGACTACTGGTTTCTATGAAAATCAGTCTTGCTAAAACTGAAAACTTTTGTTCAAAAGGATGCTAAAATAATGGCAATATTCACAAAGTGCCGTATCTAATTCACACAGCCGAATGAGACAAAGCGCGAAAGCGCCGGCAGACGCAGTGCAAAAGCTTCTCTATAACACACTTATTCAAATTAAGCAGGTACGTCGTTAAGCTCGCTACAAACTTCATTGTTCGTACGATGTTATAAATTTATAATTCGCTCCCGTCGGGAATAATCCAAACTATTAGGTAGTCAACAACGGTGAAATTTATGGCCGCGATAGCCAATTACGAAAAGTGGCGAAATAAAAGTGAAAAGTTTCCACTCCCCTTTAGCGTTACTCGAAAAATAAACATTCATTTTCATTCAAACGCTGCACTTTGGTGGCGTTTTGCGTTTTATTCAGCGCTTCAGTTGGTGTGGTTGAGATCCAATTTGAGGTTATTAAATCGAATGGAAGCGAAGGAATGGAGTAAAGGCGCCTACAGAATACGTCAACATTATTTTTTACGAACTTTTTAAAAGTTCCTGAAGAAGTTACGAAGGTTCTACTATACTACGAGTATATTTAAGAGCCATTTCACAAAAATATTCCGCGCGAATTTAGGTAAAAGCTGTCAACGCAACGTCAAAAGAGTAAAAAGAACGCTGAAATGGACAAAACAATCTTGAGCCGTGACCGTATTAAGACTTGATTTAAGTTATTAATTTTAAGGTAGAATGAGGTATTCAAACTTGATAAATTAATTTAAATTTTTAATAGAGTTTAATAAGTCTTTTATATTTCGATTCATAATGAAACACGAATAGGTATAATATGTAAAATATATATTAAGTACAAAATAAAGACAGTCACATAGTGAAAAATAAATCTGCCCCCTTACAGCTCCATCGTCGGACCCTGGATACAAATAATGAAACACGAATAGGTATAATATGTAAAATATATTAAGTACAAAATAAAGACAGTCACATAGTGAATAAAAATATCTGCCCCCTTACAGCTCCATCATCGGACCCTGGATACGAAATATTCGTCAAGGCGAATCACACAAGCCTTAACTCCATAGGGTTCTATTGTTTTGTTACGGAGGTGGCCATTGCATCTTCTCCAGATCCATTATCAGACAGAGCTAAGAAATAAATAAATAAATATTATTATAAGTAAACAAATAACTAAAATAATTCATCTTACTATCTTACTTTTTACTAGTCTTACTAATATTATAAATACGAAAGTTTGTGTGGATGTCTGGATGTTTGTTACACTTTCACGCAAAAACTACTGAACAGATTTTGATGAAACTTTACAGTACAGTACAGCAGTACTAGGCAGTCTGTGTTCAACTATCACTCGGGTCGGACGTTCCTATCGCAAGACCTTTGGTTCACTCAGTTCCGATACGACTCTAGTGCTGTGTGTAATTATTTTCGTGAATACACTGAGTTTATTAATTTCTACGAGTGGATTTCATTTTGCCTGAGACCTACGCCATGAACCCTGAACCAGAAGACCCTGTCGCCAGCGACAGCGACGCTCATCCATCCCTGGCGTCGACCAGAATTACAATGTATAGGCTATAATTTATGACGATCTGTGACAAACTAAATTTCAAGCGGGTGAAGCCGCGGGCAATACTACATATTTCATACTAGCTTTTTGCCCGCGACTTCTTCTGCGATGAAGTGGAAAATGGTTCTAATAGAATTAAAATATTCTAAGAAAATTAATTTTGTTAAATGATTATATTTTTTGATATAAAATCTACACATCATTATGTTTAAATATTTGAATACTTACAAAATTATGAGATCTTTCTAAAACAAAATTAAAACACTACACCTGCCGCAGATTTCTTTGTAAACAATGTTTTTTTGTTTTTCCTTCAGGTGCTAAAATCACCAGGCTATTGTGTGCGCATACTCTGGAGTATTCCACATACAACTGGTCGTCGGAGAAGCATAGATTTCCATTAAGTCTACTCCCGCTACCATATGGAACTCCGCTAAAACTCGTGAGGGCGCCAACACTTGCTTTTGTATCGAAAATTAGTATGAGCAGCTGCGCACGCGGTTGCCCGTTGCAGGCTCTATGCAACCACACTATTTTAAACCGTGGTCCCTAAGCATGAGATGGGAAACTGCACTCTCTTGAATTCTCTTGAATTTGATGGTGTTAGGGGAATCCTAGGAATGAATACAGACTTTCCAATGGAATCTCCTCATCAATATTGCGAAATTGCGAGTTGCAATGCAATGTTACGTTTTCACTTGTTATTTTATTGTAATCTGACCTTGATTTTTCAAACACGTGTCAAAATAAAAAAAATAATTTAAATCAAAAGTACTAAGGAATATTTCATTGATATCAACTTAGAAACAAGCACAGATCACAGAAACTAAAGGGAAATGTGACAAGGGACAAATTGGAACATATTGCTTGTGAAAGCAATGATGACAGTAGCGACGTCATTATGTAAACAGTTTATATTGCTTGCATAGTACTAAAGATTATTCGAACGTTGAATACTGATACCGCAATGGATAATGAGCACATAATTTGATTTCTTTGTGTGTGTGAATTTCTAATACGACACTGAGTTTCGAACTCAGCGCATTACTTAGCATCTCTCTATATTTCTATGGAACCAAGTTATCTCCAAAATAACATTCCACACCTTTTTAACCTAGTCAGGTAATAATTTTAATAAAATACGAAGCACGTCATCTATCAATAGGATATATGTATATTTTAGAAGTTAATAAATTATGCATAAAATATAAACACTTTAGAAGTTTAGTTAAATCGTAGAATTTCTGAAAAACAAGTACTAAAATCGTACTGAAAAAAAAAGTATTAATATGTTATCTAATTTATTTATTAAACGTCGAATTTTATCAAAGATTTTGGACTAAAGTTTTTGAAAATATTTTATAGCCAACATAGAAAAAAATTAGGATTCTAAATCGTGAAAGAAATTTTTTTCGGAGCCTATTGCCTCCAAACAAACAAACAAACAATTAAATCTTTCCTCTTTTATTAGTATAGATTTAACAACAGAACAAAACGCTTCTTTTTCTTCTTCACGAAACAAAACTCAAAGCGGATAAATAAATAAACAAATCTTTGGACAATTTCACAGCGCCATCTAGTCCAAAAGTAGGCAACCAATATGCTTGTGTTAAGGGTGCTATCATAATGGATATACTTTTTTATAATTTATTTATTAAATTAAATACATGGTACCTACATATTATACATAGTTACACCCAGATCCGTCAAAGAAATTAAAATTCATCATTTCAATTTCTGCTCGGCCGGCCGACTCGAAACAGCCTCTCGGCATAGTATCAAATGTATTTGGTCGCCGTACAAATCACCGCTTCACGACACGAACGCACGTAAACGTCACGGCGGGAAAAATGACACACGTCCTGCCTTGACGGGCGCTCGCGCCATACTAATCGATGTCGGCTTGCGCATTGTAATTTATACTGATATTCACATCAATATTTTGACAAAGTGGTTACTAATATTTAAACAATAACTGTAGAAATCAATTCTACAATGAATATTCTTTATTTTGGGATACTTTTATTGCAGTTATTGCTGTGTTTTTAAACCAAAAACCACGATCAAAATGTGACGTTATTCTTCAAATTTGCCAAATTATTTTTAGATTTTACTCAATAATGGTAATGAAATTCAAGAATCTATTTCATTAATGAACTACAAGAATATATGTCCGATGATTACTTTATATTTTTAAGCTTATTATATGAGCATAAATAATAGATACAGGACTTTGAAAATGAGTCTGCGGCAATTTTTTCGTAAAATGGTTGTGGGAGATGGGGCACTGTTAATTAAGCAAAAGAGTTTTAGTAAATCCGTTTCATTAATGGTCAACAACAAGGATCGACCTATCTTTCGCAGTTATTAAATAATCTCTGGGTGTTGCTTAAGATAGTAATTCATGCTTCCAAAATCTTAGAAATTCGCACGAAAATGTAAAATGGCTCTTAACACTGAACAAACATGTAGGTATCCTAAAACTAGGGCGTGTAGACGTCTCGGTGCTTTTCTAATTGGTTGCTTAATATCTCAAACCGTGTGTGATGGCGTAGTAATTACTGCCGCCTGGCGCAGGAAGCCCACACAATTTAGTGCCCGCCTACTTCCTACGAGCTTATTATGTCTACCCTCTTTGATAGTTTATAAATGAGGGTGTGAAGAATGATGTGTGGTGCTAGACAGTGCTTTTGTCATATTGTATTAGTGACGGATGATATACGACGACAAGTAGTCGTTTGTTCTTTAACTGAGAAATAGATTTTTCATACATAGTGTTTTATAGAAGAAATATCTATTTGATTGTATGTTCATAATATTTGTATTATTTGCTCCGAAACTACTGGACCGATTTGAAAAATCCTTTCACCATTCGAACTCTATATTATTTTTGATCAACATAAGAATATTTTAGGTGTCAGCTAGACGTGAATAATTTTATTTTAGCATAAGGAAGCAACAGAAGATAGACGTCATGTACTTATTATTTTAAGTTTAATATACTTATTATACCTAAAATAATAAGTACGTGACATACTTGCCACATGCCGTAACATTGATGTGTATGAATCGTTTGTAAAAATTACAGTCACGAACATTAAACAAATGTAAGTTCTTTATAAACATATCTTTGAAGCTCCAATCCAATATCAAAATAAATAGGTACCATATCAATTGCTAAAGTAGAAGGCAAGATTCCCGAAATAATTTTGGCACCGAAACAGTTTTTGTGAAATCATGATATCTTAAACGGTTCCGGAGCAGCAACAAGCTAAAATCCCGATTTTAGGGTGTGGGGGGAAGGGGGAGCACAGTAGATACAAAATTGGCAGAGTATAAACTATAATAAACTTTCTGTAATACTAAAATCGGTGGCTTTATATTAATAAAACCGTGGTAGCTTATCCGTACCAAACATAGGATTTGCCATAGGTACTGGATACGTTCTGCGGTCTGCGGTCAGGTCAAAGTGAACGGTTTGAACAGCATTGTCGTCGGTTCAATCGGACAGCGGTCTGGGCAAGACAATCTGTCAGCGGAGAGGTTTTTGTACTTTGCAAGTATACGTACGGTCAGATCGCATCGATACAAAATGTATAGAGATCGACAATATTGTTTACACATGATTTGGACTGCGTTCACTTTGACTTGACCGCAGACCGCAGAACGCATCCAGTGTGACAAGTCCTTTAGCCGATACGGCCGTGCCAGACATAAATGGCTAGTATTTTGCAGCAGAAATGGATGGAATGATGAATGAGGTGTCGAATCCCACCTCGCAACCGAGAGGGAGCATTAAGCTTGTTTGATTTGAAAAATATTGAGAGTGCAGCCTTCGACAATTAATCAAATGAACGATTTGCAGAAAAACAAATTTTTGATGTCTGCTGAAATGGCTACATTAAATTTGATTGGGTGGTTTTGATTCTCCGTTGTGTTAAACACAGAAGTATATTTTGTTTAGGGAGTTTCAAGACTGTATGATTAGAGCATTAGACCTGAACCAAATCTGAGTGCTAATTAAAAAATAAATAGGTATGGGCTCAAAAGTCTGTAGAGAGATTGATATTGAGTTAGAAGAGTTTAGAATTTACTAATATTATAAAGTAAACATCTTTTATTTAAAAAAGGTTTTTTATTTAAGTACACAACGTATTCCGCTACATAGAACCAAAGGTCTGTTGATGTCAAACCCTCACAAAGCTCCACAGCAGTATCTAAAGTACTCAATAAACATGACCCCAAATCATGTAACATTCCAGTATCTCAATGCTCAAGTATATCGGTTCCTCGCACGATACTTGAAAATTACAGGCGAGGGCGCGTGCCTCCCACTCATGCACGCTCGCCTTCTTCACCTAAAAGAAACACTTGAAATTCGTCTACGCCGCTCGCTTCGCTCCTACTTTACGTAGGCCTCGTTCAATTTAGAGCCCGGTCGAGTTGACTAGTCACGTCCCGATCTCGATATCCTTGTTTTGAATTGTGACCGAACGCTCAGACGGCGTCGGCACCGTTTGTAATGAGCACGCTCCCGACCATGACACTTCGATTTGCATTTTATAATGTAAAGCAGGCCTGGCTCACTCCGTGCGGTACATCCGATAATTACCTACAGCGAAGCGCCCCGCCGGCGGGTATTATATCAGTCGAGTGTCACGCGCGCGCCCGTCAGGACGCTGGCGTGCGTTGTAGTACCTAATTCTATGATCGAAGTATTATTTAAAAATGGACATAAAGAGAAAGAAATATTATTGTGCGGCGTTTGGGTGTTTAAATTCGAAAAGAAATCTACCGGATTTATCTTTTTTTTCCCTTCCCAAAGATGCTGAAAGGTATGTTGACCATGTAGGTAATCAATAATTCTTAGGATAGTATAGGAACCTAACCTACCATGACTATTGCTCAGAATGCGTTCGTTCGTTTCAGCCAAAATAAATGACGTCCACTGCTGGAAAAAGGCCTCTTCCAAGGTTTTCCATAATGAATGCGTACTTACCTACATACGTACCTCATTACAAATAAGTAGATTAATTATTTTTTTACTAGACACTACTAGACAGCAACCCTAACAGCGTAAGAAGAGTTCAGAGGCACGCGATAGAAAGAGACAAAACTTGTAGGTGAATAAAATTGTAGGTACGTAGTGCTGTGCGAGCTGAATTCCACTGTATCGCGTCGTAGCAAGACTCGCATTTATTTAAATCGTCTTGCGGAGTAATCCTTCTGTACCTGTACTATTACTTATTCTGTGATCCGATAATTACCTACAGCGAAGCGCCCCGCCGGCGGGTATTATATCAGTCGAGTGTCACGCGCGCGCCCGTCAGGACGCTGGCGTGCGTTGTAGTACCTAATTCTATGATCGAAGTATTATTTAAAAATGGACATAAAGAGAAAGAAATATTATTGTGCGGCGTTTGGGTGTTTAAATTCGAAAAGAAATCTACCGGATTTATCTTTTTTTTCCCTTCCCAAAGATGCTGAAAGGTATGTTGACCATGTAGGTAATCAATAATTCTTAGGATAGTATAGGAACCTAACCTACCATGACTATTGCTCAGAATGCGTTCGTTCGTTTCAGCCAAAATAAATGACGTCCACTGCTGGAAAAAGGCCTCTTCCAAGGTTTTCCATAATGAATGCGTACTTACCTACATACGTACCTCATTACAAATAAGTAGATTAATTATTTTTTTACTAGACACTACTAGACAGCAACCCTAACAGCGTAAGAAGAGTTCAGAGGCACGCGATAGAAAGAGACAAAACTTGTAGGTGAATAAAATTGTAGGTACGTAGTGCTGTGCGAGCTGAATTCCACTGTATCGCGTCGTAGCAAGACTCGCATTTATTTAAATCGTCTTGCGGAGTAATCCTTCTGTACCTGTACTATTACTTATTCTGTGTGTAAAGTCCGTGGGATTGGAATTGTTCCACATTGTAATTACAATTTTGTTGGACCAACTACGCTGAGATAACATGTTATTTCATTTTTAAACAAACAGAATCTGTTAGTTTTATGCATAATTTAAACTTAATTCAGCGTCCGAACCCTTGACCTGCTTACATAATGGTATTATTATATTACGAACCCTGCGAAAGGAGCGCATTAAAGCGAGGACTAGGCGATTCAAACTGGATCACTTGTGATCCGATCGATATAGATCCGTCCCTAATAACTGGATTCGAACATTGTAAACAGTAGACTTGTTATTTAACCCTTGGTCACTACTCATGGGTCAGTGAGACCCTGCCAACTTTAAAATCTACGTTTACTGGCAATGGCCCCTAACGACTGCGAGTCCCCCGCCCGTGTATTTTCAGTACGGCGCTCGCTGCTTCGTATGGTGGGTGTTTCCAGTGGCTCGGTGCATTTTTCGAGCCAAAATGGCAAAGACAGGGTCACGGTGACCCTTGAGTAGCAGGGACAGGCGATAAAAAAATATTTTGTGATATTTTTTTTACGTTTTTTTTTTATGCGTAAAATACTATTTGTTTGAGGGTTTGTTTTGCAATGATTGTGTAGCTTTTTGTCGTCGTCTTTTTCTTCATTTTGGTTTGGTTTGTCATAGGTATGGGGGTAGAAATGCGCTCACGGATGAAGAAATTGTCAATGTTTTGTTGCTTGATGATGGTGATTTTAATGAGGTGGATACTTCCACGATACAAGGCCCCTCCACCTTTGCTTCTTTACACAGCATCAGTAAATCGACCAAACTTCCTACGAGGGCTTGATATGAAGTTTTGCGTACCTTATGCTCAGCAGCGAATTTGCAATGAAAAGATTCCCCGAGAATTGCGTCTGATAACTTCAGGGATATACAAACTGCCTATGCCTGAAAGATCTGTTCCAGTTGTCTCTAATGTGGTATCTAAAAGGAAGCTTTGCGGCATTTGTCCCTATAAAAAAGGTCGCAAACCCAACAGTGTTTTTTCTTCGTGTAAAATACCCATTTGCAACACATGCTCAAATTAATGTTTGTCCAAACTGTTTAGTTAACAATTCAAGTTGTTATGTCATTGCATTATAAACCCTTTTTATTACATAATGTGTTTTACTCCATAATCCGCAATAGTTTTGAAGATATACAAAGTTTTATAGCAGGGTCAAAATGACCCTTGAGTAGTGACCGTGTAAAAAATATTTTGAGTAGTAGCCAAGGGTTAATAAAGACGACGCGAGCGGAATAGATCCCCTAAGCGTCGCGTCGCCGTTTCTCACGCTCTTTACAGGCTCTATTCATTAACCTTACAAGGCACGGATATTCCTCTGATTACATAAAGCGCGATCAGGTTTTGAAACAACGATTTCCGTCGGTCCGGAACACCGACAATAAGCGAAAAAGTTCGCAAATTTCGAAATGCTTTTTTCCCCCAACACCTTTTATTGCAGTTTAAATGTGCTCCCGTACATTGTGATTACAGCTAACATGCGTTGCGTACGTACACTCGACGGGCAGTTGTTCTGGAAAATGTCCTTTAGATGATGAGATTGTTTTGTATTCCGCGCGCGGGACGGGCAGCGTACGGTCCACGGGGAGCTGTGTTGTTCGCCTGAATCCGTTTTTCTGTTACGAAATGAGTATCGACAAGTCCACTGATTCATAAATAAATATAATTTTACGAGTAATGTTATTTATTGCGCCCATTAAGGTAAAAGGTTAAGTTACAAGAGAAGTCGCCTACATAGCGGTAAAGGTTAGGCGTATGATGCCTTCGGTTAATTCGGTTGGACTTTTGTTTTTTTTTGTTATCAGTTACGGTTTCGTCCACGGGTAATATTATACACATTTGGTCGGTTTGTTTGAGTTGAAATCATAAAAGTTGTTCTCGTCTATTAATCCATGGAGCGGCGTGTAGCGTAGCGGGTGTGGGGGGTGCGCGGGTGTGCGGCGCCGATCAAACAGGCCGGGGAATCAATATGGCCGCCGCCCAGCTGATCCGTGACCTCCCGCCCGCGCCCCGCCCGCCCCGGGCCCGCGACGCCGCTACGACGCGCGACGCGGCGACGGCCGCAAACTTGACGTTCCTCTTCCTAACTTCCTTCATGGCGATCGGTTATGCGACGCTCGTAATCTCTTTCTGATTTTGGTGGATTAGTTACGACGATTGTGATTCACTTATGGTCTGTTGTTTCTATTGGCTCTGTGCACGATTACAGCGCCAACTAGCGTCCACAACTTTGTGGGTTCTGTCACATTGACATTTAGGTCGTATATTTGTGAAAAAATATCGAAATGAAAAAATAACAAATATTTTCAACTAATAAATTGTTGTGATACCACGATTTGGGTGGAAAAAAGGTTTTGAAATCATTTTGGTCATTCAAATCAAATGAGGTAAGTCCAAAAAGTGTGTTTAATTTTGATTGTGTCAGGGTTTGTTTACTTCATTTATAGTTGTAGTTTTACAGTAAAACAAAAAGAAAAAGCTACTTTAACGGTTTCATTATATAACAGTAAATATATTTAAATGTTTCTGTATCGCTAGTAATAAATTAAATATCGTTTTCAGATCGAAATGAGTATCGTTTTGAAGACCGGGTTTGTGAGAGTTACAATATCAAATTCCAACCACAAACCGTATTTAAAGGAAAGTTGTTGGTATTGGCTGGACAAGTCCGAGATGTAGAAGAATTAAGAACAAAACAAGGGCAGAGTTCAATAATTCACGCTCTCATCATAAGGCAAACATCTGTGCACAACAACTACTGTGACTCATTTTTGTACTACCACGTTGTATAGTTTAGTTATTTCCAAATTGTAAACGGCTATTAAAACAGCCCTATCGAAATACAGTCCACTCTTTTATTTAAGTTCCCAGTAGGACCCTTTTCATGCGATTAATTAATGATATTAAAATGTATTATGTAGAATCGCTTTGCCATTGACAGATACATCTGATGACAGAGCTTACATTATTTCTACTTTTGACCACCATGAGCGCTGCGATAGATTATGTCCCCCCCCACCTAGTACTTCGCAGTCTGTAAGTTATTTTGGCGCGTTACGTGAGGTTTGATTTGGGAACTCAATGCCAATTGACTGAAAGTTAAGCATTACAATTTTATTGATGCAAAACTGTTGATAAGTTTAAATATATTTTTAAATGTGTTAATAAGTTGGAAGTCTAAAATCATTCACCAAAATATTAACAATACTTTTACTGTGGAGAACTTCCAAGAAATTTCGTTTAAATTAAAACATTCCTGATACCAAACAATTCTCTGCTTTTTTAATGGTGCATTTTTAAGCTGGCTGGTTAAGCAGTTAACTTAAAGAACGGTTGAATTTTCACCTCAGTCGTTAGGCTTCCATAAACAAAGGAATTTTACGACTGGCAATTATAAAGAAAAGCGTTGAGGCCTAAAGACGATTAACAAGGTTAGTTTGTAAAAGTGTGGTTAATTAAAAGTTACGAGGGAGATGGACAGGGCTGCATCACAGCTAGGGCGTCAAGACTTTTGAATCATATTGTCAGGACATCCTACATTTAGAAAATGACTATGAAACACTTTAAGACCTTTCCTGATATTAAATAAGTACGGTCAAAGCTTCTTTGGACAACTTAATGGTAAAGATAAAATTAGGTTTTCATAAAATTTTAATAAGAAGTAAAGTTAAAACTTAGACATATTTAGCGTTAATAATGTATACTCCTGGGGGTTTAATTTTATGAAGGCATTACGAGACCTTTTGATAGAACTTTCATTGTCCTTAGTTAGTATCGAAATATTGTAAAATTCACATTCAATATGAATATAAAAATATGTAAAACATATTTTCCTACAAGCTAATAAAATGTCCTGCCGTCAGTTTTCAGTATGGTCACCGCTCGCCATAAAGCTTGGCCGGTTATGAGTCGGACGCCTGCTAAAGTATAATAACGCATTACATGATATACGCTTCTGGTACATATAAACGTCTTCCTCCCAGAATATAACTGGTCATAATAGACTATTAGACTGTCCCGTTTGGAGAGTAAAAGGAAAAAAGAACTCTAGAAGAAATACTTCGTTGTCTATTTTGTTAGTCAGTCAATTCTCTTTTTATAGACTCCTACTGCTATAAATCTTGATACAAAAGAAAAATAATAAACTTAAAAAAGTATCACTTTTTGTCATTACAAAGTTAAATGTAGTTGAAAAGTATAGGAGATGGAGGTTTTTAAGTGCAGATTTAAGTTTGTTTTATCAATCGTAAGAATGAAATGGTGATTAAAAAAACAGAAACAGTAGGAAATAGGGGGAAGAAAGATATGGATCCCAGTTACCGAGTCCAATTCGCATATTTATAATCTGTCATCACAGTAACAACAAATATTTATATTTTATGTTTTCCCCAATGTCTATTTCTTACAATGAAACGGTAAATCATTTACTAATTCTGTAAGTAATAACAGCACTTGGATTAATGCATTTCAAATGTTTTTGGAATCATGGGTACGGTTATGGGTATGTTTAAGGATAAAAGGTATTTATTCCTTATAAGATCTAAACTTTTAGAGTACCTAGGTACTAAATAATTAATAACAATCGCAAAGAGTTTCTTAGACTGAGTTGCACCTCTTAACTTTGACAGTAACTATAACGATAACCGGTGTATTTTGTATGGAGTTTGACAGACTTTTGACGTTTGTGAAAGTTAAAGTAAGATGGTGCAACCCAGCCTTAAATTATTCTGCTTACTAACCACCCAAAACACCACAGATAATCCAAACACACGAAGATATGTAAATGTTATTTGTATTTGTAAAAACAAACCTTCGCTTATCTGAAAGGTGAACATAAATGGGAATTACATTCCACGATAACTGTTTTCTTACCGTCCTTTTACCGCAGAAGGCGAGCAACACTCTTCCTTATCACCGAGTGTAACTTTAAAATGGATGTTTTTCTTTCTATGTACTTGACGACTTAAGTTTTAACCCTTAAATTGTTTTTGTCCGTTTTAAAGGACATGTCAAATAATTGCTTACAGAATCTAAATTAAAGCAATTTATCGACTTTCAAGGGATATTTTATAAAAAGCATGATATTTTATGTGAAACACGAGGCTGCAGTTCAATAAAAAGCCGCGAATTTTAAAAATAAAGACAGTTGAATAAATGCAATAGCAATGTCAAGTTTTCACTCTTGATAAATGTGGCAATACTGTAGGTATTACACTTGTTCTTGTGCTTTATTGATTGATTTTAGAATATTAAAGAATAAAACTGACGGTTATTGCCAAAACTGTAAAAAAATATCGATTTTTTTCCATTCATTTCAAGGTTACAAATGTTATGTCACTTAAAACGGACAATGCCATGTATCAGTAATAAATACTCATGTTGATTTTTAGACATTTTTACCCAATTTCCCCCTTTTAGGGGTTGAATTCTGAAATAACCTGAAACACGTGTTTATTCATTTATCGATAGGAATGTATTCTGTGAATTTTCGAATTAAATAGTGCAACTAATTTTGTTTCGCCCTACAAACTTTGGACCCCCATTTCACCCCCTTAGGGGGTAATTTTGGAAAAATCCTTTCTGATAACACCCCTAGACCCTAATAAGGAACCCACATGCCAAACTTTGTGTCTTTATACCCACCGGTTTCGGATTTATGTTGATAAATCAGGCAGTCACTTTCTGTTTTTGTATGTCAGGGTATTTTTTGATAAATTTATGTAAAATCAACAGTAAATAGTCCAGATGAATTGCAAAAGGCGCTGGATTAGCCAGAGGATGATTATCAGGGATTCCTGTATTGTTATTAAGAAAAGTTGTTTTACGTTTGTTTTTCTAAACTGGCAATGTCCGTCCTAAGTGACATGGTTGTAATGCTAAATAATTGGCAATGTCCGTTTTGAGTGACATGTCATAACTTCTATACTAATTGAATTTTTTTCAAAAAGTGAATATTTTTTTCTTAATCTATCAAAACAATACCTAAATCCCAAATTTGACCATTTTTGAAGCAAGGGTTCAATGAGTGCCAATTTAAGGGTTAAAATGTGTTTTCGCAAGAAGTTAAAAGTTCTTGACGATAACCGTCTTGCGGTGGATTGCGTTTGATATAAGTGCTAGTTTTGTGCGTGTATAAAGTTTGAATTGAATACTATTATTTCTACTGTTTTTATTTATTAATTTATATTAGGCTTCTATTTTTATAAAAGCGAAAGGCCACTGACTGATTGACTGACTGACTCTCTCACTCATCACGAAATCTCAGAAACTATAAGTGCTAGGAGTCTCAATTTTGCATGGGGATTCCTTTTAGAACGTAGGTGCTAAGACGGGATTTTGCAAATATTCAGCCCCTAAGGGGGTAAAACATTGCCCACGCGCACGAAGTCACGGGGCGGCCGTTAGTTATGTATAAAATTACGTATACATACAGTATACGTATGTTTCGATGTTCAGACGACAGCACATCAAGCTATGCATTTTGAGGCATCTTATATCGTTGTAATAGATGCTATTTTGCAACAGAAATAATTTATGTAGTCTGATGTGCTGGTCGTCAGTAAATACATATTTTTATTTTATTCGATGTTAATTATTTATGTAATGTTAGGTTAGTTGGAACTGGTAATAGGATAAAATAATACTTGTAAGTTTTCAATATAAGTATTTCGTATAACTATGAACAAAATGATAAGTGAAAAAGAAAAAAATAATACGAAGCTTTGAAATAACTTTTTGGTGTCAGTGCGCTATTCTCAGCTTTTACGTAGTGCTACGAATGTCTGCTACGATTTTCGTAGCAGACTACGTCTACAGACCTACAACTATCAGTACCTCTAGTAGGAAAAACTTTCGAGTTCGTTTCGTTGCGTATTCAAAGTGCCATCGAAAAATTTTGTATGAAAAATTAAACAGCGCCCCCTATATTATAGCCGCCCTAGGGGGCGCTGTTTAATTTTTCATACAAAATTTTTCGATGGCACTTTGAATACGCAAACGAAACGAACTCGAAAGTTTTTCGTAATAGAGGTACTGAGAAATAAGTACCGATGCGTCACATCTTTGTTCAATGTTCACTGCTGCGATTGATTGATGAGGCTCACGTCGACTAATCACTGGCGTTACAATAATGTGACAAGCTGTTATTTTTATCGAGGAGCTTTGAAACCGGGCATTTTTGTGGCTACGCCAAAACTGGGGTTTTGATATTTTGGGGTAATTGAAATATTAATTGTGCTGGTTAAGGTTAATATTTGTATTTTGTTTAGAATACGATTTTACAGGCCTGCGTTAAATAGACAATATAAAAAATAAGACTTATTGAAAGTCCAATTTCGTTTTTTTCTTAATTAATTCATTTATAATTTGTCTAAGGTCTTCTTGTGTGATACCATGGCCATACCTTACTGAGTTTCAATATACCGTTAGGAACTTTTAGTTGTAAAATTAAAACCAACAACCCTATCTTTGCTAAAAGCTCTAGTGAAATATAAGATATCGTCGTATTTTGCTTATTGTCTGATTCATGTTACTTTAGTCATTAAACGAAAAATACATTTTGAATACAGTTAGTATTAATTTCGGAAGGATTTTTCTACGTTTTCGTACTTCTCATCGTAGCGCTACAAAGACTTGCTACGGCAGGTTCGTAGCAAGACTACGAACACACTTGAGTTCAAACTGAATTTGTCCGTATACATAGCGCACCGTATACAAAACAAACCCTTAGGGTTAAAACGTAGTGCACAATAGCACATAGTTACGTCTTGCTTCACCGGTAAACACGAGCCTTATCCGCCGGTGAGTTTACTACACGTGCGCCTCTGAGCACGCGTGCCTGACCGCCCGCCCTACCCCGCCGCCTAATAACATGTCAATTGGCTATTTCACTGTCTAGCTATCCGTTTTGTGAAAGCTTTTGTACACGAATCAGCTAAGGTTTGAAAAGCTTTGAGGAAGATTAAAGTTTGTCATTTGTCTTGAGACGGATGCATTTTTAGGATATTGAAATATGATCGTCTTTTTTGTCGTCTCGTTAAGATTACATTTATTAATGTTAACTACAGAAATATTTTTTATGATAATTTTAGTCATTTTATTAGCATTATCGCTTTGCCCGATTAAGATAATAAATGAATACTTTTTAGTATTTTAATTCACTTAACAGGCAATTGCAATAGATGCTTTAGTCTAGACGACTGAAATAAAAAACAACCCTTCAACTGATCGTACAAAACCAGAGAACAATGGAATCATCAATCGGGGAAACAATAAATCATAACACAACAGGAGACAAGTGAAACGCTGATACTTACAATTTAGCCAGACATTGTTCTGCTTCCCGATAAATCAATACCTCCATTAAGCGGCGCCCGCTGGATGTACCAGACAATAGCGTTTGTTCCTGTACGGCGGCTAATTCATAATTACATTACACCAATCATAAAGTTTCCCGAGACAACGATTCGATTCATATTGAATATATGTCCCAAACGCCACCTGAATCGAATGCTAACTCGATTTCAGTCTTCAACTCTGTAATGTAATTTAAAATTTTCATCTGCTGTATAAAATTTTGGAATCCGCGCTAAGTAAAACCAGAGTGGTCATCGCTGTAAAACAATCATACTCTTAAATCATTTGGTAATAAACTATAGACTTTTTAGTAATTCTAGCATGAATGATAAAAATAAATTCTCTTAAAATTGAAAATTCAAACCGGAATCGCTTGCGTTTTATTGGAATACTCTGCCGTCGAATCCTCATTATTGAAACTTACCCGATTGTGCTTAATTAATTTATTAATTAGAATTCTAGAATTTTACCTTATACACAATTTTTAACTCACGCTTGGCTATTGAAACACTCGCATCAGCTTTCGATTCGAAAATCTTTTAGCGCTGCACGATTTCGATTCTTAAATTAACGAGTCGTCACATCAATATCGTGTGACACCCACGATCGTGATTAGCAGCGTTTCAAGTTAACTCCGAACTCCGCGGAACGAGGACGGTCTAAATGCAAATAAGCTTACAATTAGATATTTAGATCCTTTCACAACCCACTTATTTTGGAACAAGCCTTTTATACAGGACCTGTTTTGTTTTTTAATTAAGCATTTAATAGAGAAATAGAGAAGCGATTCTTGACAACTACCTTGTTTTTCTTTTCAAATATAACGCTTTATTTATTTATTTAATGTATTTATTTTAAAATAGTAGATTTTTCTTTGAATTTTCCTTTCAAACTACGAGCACTAATAATGAGAATTTAGTTTCCTTATAATATGACATGAAGAAGAAAGGAAGTTGAACAAAAAACTTATCAAATGTTATTGTAACTTCCGATTAAATTATAGCAGGTTATTGTCTGTAGATTATTTAGCTTAGTTATTGCTCTACCACGTTCCACCTCTGCCGTGAATTAATCCAGAACCGAAAGCCAAGCCACACCCGAAAAACGTCCCAAACAACAGATCGAACATCCCTTTGATCTATTAACGGAAATCCAGCGCAAAATTAATATTGGAATCTGCGTTCTTTATGAATAGGTTACAAAATGTGGTACAAGTCGCTCTCGCGGCGTAATAACCGGCGTCGAGCGCCCTTAGCGGCGGTCACAATGCGCGGGATTACTTCTCAAACAACTCGAAAACTGGAAATCCATAAAACTCGCCTTCTGGAGTCGAGCCGAGTCCGGGAAATATCCGGCCTTGAGTTTTTTGGTCGCCTTTTTTATAAAAAAAAGTATATGAATAATTTTTCTCAATAAGAATAAAGCATGATTCAGTATTCGGAGCATTTTCTGTCAAGTAAAAACCTCCAAATAAATGCTTTTTGGCTTTATTTACTATTTTTAAGCATCTAATTTCTAAAAAAAAATAAAAAAAATATGTATTTCGATTGCACACGTACATGAAGCGTTTAGCTCAGCTACAAATTGTTTTCTAATTCCGTAACATTCTTTTAAACAAATAAGTTTTAGGTCGTATTAAATTTTTTACTTTGACTTTTTTCAAAATCTAGAAAATATAGTAAAAAGCTACCAAATCAGCAGAAAAAGAAATAATTAAACTAATAAAAAACACGAGTCGGATACTTCTCGGTCAGATTTCGCGCGGGAGCCCCGAGCGTCGAGTTTCGTCGGCCATTGATTCAGCCTTTGTTATTTTCGAGAGATCTGCAGATGTGAACGGGATGTTTATTATGTAATATTTATGTATATCTAATATACATATTACATATCTGAGTATGTATGTTTTTTTCTGTGTTAAATCTGAATATTAAAACTGGAATTTAGATTGAGGAATTTATTGATAGATAATTTACACAAACCTTTTTATGTCATAACAGAAAAATCCCAATGCGACAGTAAAATAATAAAATGTTATACTACAATGTTTTAATACAACGAATATGGTACAGATCAGTAACTCTTCTTGGAATATTCCATGGTGATATTAATAATGAGGTTTTCATCTTTTTATATTTCTGAAATTTATTTCAGCTATCTTCAATATTTTAATTGAATAAGACGTTACGTAAGATCATTAACTTTAACGAGATTCAAATATCGTATGTGTTCCTCTCATAAGTAATGAGGTCCTCATATGATTAAAAATAATGATAATAACTCTCAGCTACATCAATTTTGTCATCCACTAGAAAACGTACTTTTGAGTACAATTGTATGTTACGAAATCACAATTTCTTTTTCCATACAGCCTGACCTAATTTTGTTGTACATTGCAAAAGAATTGTAAGGAAGCTATTTTGTAATGAAACAACTTTAGGACGTACAGCGACCGCAAACGAAAAACTTTTAACAGCATTGTTTGGTTGTGTTTTTGGTTGAAAATACATACATGTGTACATTTTAGTTTCTGTGGAGCAGCCGCAGCTTCAGAAAGTTATTGAAACGACTTGGGATAGCAAACAAAAGCTTGTCTACTACTAAATAAATCAACAACTTGGTTTTCGGCGTTTTAAGGCACAATAAGTTAAAAGTGACAGCTTAATTTATCGCCCATTTGGTCTACTAAAGATATGTTTTTGTCTCTTTCTATATTTATTTCCACAGTGTTAAGGAAAGTTTAGATCTTTTAATCAGCTAAAGCTCTTCCAAAACCGACTGCGCTGTTCATGCCAGCATTTTCTGTGCTATGTGTGATAGAGATAGGTAGATGGTTCAGAACATACATCAACGGGGCTAGGGACTAACCCTGTGGCCTGACCCTAGTTTTTGATTTAGCATAATTTTGCTACATTTCCATATAACACGTTTTCTTTCTTTCTTTCTAACCCTCATTCACTCTTAAAGTTGTATCTAGCTCTCTCTCTCTCTCTCATTTTCTCTAGCTTTTGAGATAGTATTGTTTACATTTTCTCTAAAGATCAAGAAAGATTCCGTTAATTGCAAGACCCCTTTAATTATACCGCTCATTAAATACAACTGCCACGCTACTAAATTTCAGTACCGTTACCAGAATAACACTGCAATTCAATTTCAGGAATCTATTACAAGCATCGCATTCCCGTTCATAGGCCATGATTGATTTAATCATCTACACAACAGTCGATTGGTTCGCATTTCCGCTGCTCGGTGTTACATCCGCCAATATAAGGCTATTACCAGGAAATACCTACAGTAAACTGAGTTCTCTGAAGGCATAACACAATAGACATTGAATGCCGTAACGTCAAGATATTTTGAAAATTTCATATAGGACAAAAAAGTCAACTAGAAACAAATGAAGAGCTGTAAAATTATTTAAATTGTAAGATATTAGTTTTCTCAGATGCCTTGAAGAATGTAATGAAGAAACTATTTTTTTACTAAAGTTTTTTCATTGACTTATTACCTTAACGAATTGATTTCTACATATTATGCAGTCTGGGCAGCTGAAATTTCAAAAATAAATTGTTTTATCATTTAAACAGGACTGCTCAGTGCACAAAAATGTACGAGTATTTATTTCTAAATAACCAGTTATGCAGACCTTTTTAGGGACCTACTGTATCTTTGTATTCCTATGGGGCAATTACAGGAAGCTAAACGATGGCCGATTAGCGATATAGTGTGCAGTCAATATATTGGATATGAACTGCAAGTCACTAATGCGAGAGCCCGACAAAAGATCTCGACGATGGGCAATCAATTAGATGGGTGTTGTTTACATACGCTTGTGTACTATTACGTGGTGGGAAATGCTTGTATGTATTTAAAATGAAAATACTTCTTAGCGCTAGATACATTATTTTTACCTGTAAAAATGCATTTAAAATGTAGGCTGGGTTGCATCATCTTACTTTTACTTTAACAAACGTCAAAAGTCTGTCAAACTCCATACAAAAATCACCGGTTATATGTAGTAAACAAGGTGGTATTTTTTTCCCAGCCTAAGTAATTAACAAACCCAATTTTTAAGATGGTTTAAAAATGTGTTCGGACCTATTCTTACTCGTCTATTTTAGATCTTCTGTTGATAAAATAAATCTTATTGGTCGCGTTTCCTTTTACGCCAGGTAAGGACGTGACGGCTTATCAGATCAATAACCTTTGTCACCGAGTTGAATCTAAATATAGTTACCTAAAATTAGAAAAATCGCGTAGATACTTACTGTCAGTACTAAACATCCTTAGTTAAAGAAGACCAAAGGTTCTGTAGGCCTAGTTCCGACCCGCTTGACCCAAAAAGGTGAGTGGCGGGGCCGAACGATCGCCCCGATAGCCGCTCGCCTCTCTAACAGATAGCGACACGAGATTTATGCCAAACAACCTCCTTACATATTAATTGAAACGATGTTTACGTTATTTTATCAAGGAAGTATTCCACGAGTGATATTTTCACATTAGCTATTCAATAAACGTAACGAAAAGGTGACATAGTTTTTTCATTGCTTTGTTTGTTTTGGAGCGTTTTGGTTTAAAGTTTTTTATTTTTCTATCTTTCTAGATTGACCTCAATTATGCATGTATGAATGATATTACCCATACAATTATGTGTTATAGTAATTGCAAATGAGGCGATCTAAATATCTATCATGAAGACACAAGAAAAAGCAATCTTCACTAACTAATAATTTTCCAGAAGCTTTTGCAGCTTTAATACAAATTTCGATTCAAAAATTTCCAATCCGTAAACGAAAAATTTAACGACGTTCAATTAAAAAGAGAAGTGCAAGGTCATCACCCTTTTAAGAGTTGATTAGAAACCGTCTGGTGTGACAATCGGAGAGCGCAAACAGAATCCCCAAGTGTACAGCACTCGTAGGTACCGTCTAGGCAAACAGAAATGTTCAATTTCAAATCGCCTGCGTTGTTGCTCATCGGGAAAAACGACTAGCGCCCTCGGCAATTACTTTTGAAGTCAGCGGCACGTTCAAATGTGACTAATTCTTTTCTCTCTATCCTTCGTTTGCCCACCAAAAACGTACAGGCAAAGTTTTATTAACGTTCAACTTTCTCCCTACGTATCTCAAACGGCGATAAATAATTTCTGAAAGTTTCAAGGTCGGAAGGAATGATGATATGGCAGTTTCTTTCTTAAGTTTTGCAAATTCACAAATGCTTCGTAATGCTCGCAAATATTAGCATTTTGTTAATTAGAGAGGCGTTATGGCCTGTCGACTTATAAATCAGTGTTGTCAAATACAGTTAAGCATGAAGGTATTTAGTGTCAATATCCAGGATCGTGATATTAATATGACAATATGTAGTTCTGAGACAAAAGTAGTACGAGTAATGCCGGCATTGGCACTCAGTTGCGAGCTCAATAAGGCCTTGTCTTATATCACATGGCGCAGCCGGCCCGCGAGGCTGCCACGCTCGCCTGCGCGGGGCGGGACGTTGACCTGCCCTTCGCACCCCCGCCCACCCCCGCAACCATGCACAATAGATGTCAACCTTAATTCTAAGCACTTAAAAGTAATTTTCCTTAAATACGCCAAAATTTTTCCTCGTAGACTTATCGGAAAAATTGTACAGCAGTACCATTTGCAATCGTATTCCCAGCGAATTGGGTGCAAATTGTTTCGCGAAGGTCACGCTGTACGTGCCAATATGAGTCGTGGCTACTTTCTGTCGCGAATGGATATCAGTGTTAATATTTAACGACCATAACATACCCATACGCAAATATATTATTTATAAAGGCTTCATCGTTTTAAACGTGTACACGCAAACAGCGAGAGGCAGGCGTTTTAATAAATGATAATCATAAAGAATTCAGACGGGGCACGGTGTATGTGATGTTTCAGAAGGCGCCGTGCCCCGGCATTTGTCACATCGTAAGTCCCTTTAAGCGACTAATTAAAATGAGCATTACGAAATTACAATTATTTATTTAGAAGGTTCACAAAAAGAACGTGCAATTTTAAAGGAATATACATTTTCAGGGTTTCGTAATTGAACAATACCCTTGAACCCTTACCTACGTTTCTCCAAGTCCAAACGTTATCCACGATTAAGCTTTAACACTTAAACGTACTAAAAATGTCATTTAGAAAAGTTAATACGGAATAAGCATAATTAATTTAATCTTTTGTATGTTTTTATATACACTTCACTTGCGCACAAACAGTTTGCCTACCCTTCTATGTAACTTAAAAGAGCTTATAATGCGATAATGTCTGCATCACATTTCTTTAGTATTTCACGGATTTGGTCTTCCACTATCTCTTCAAGAACACAACACGATCAGACTTGAACAACAATTGGGAATGTTACTAGAATCTAATTAGTTCCTCCCACACCACCCACGGCAGACGGAATGAGCTTCAGAGCTTTTAAATGTTACTTGCAAGCTGTTCGCCAGAATGTTACATTCTCACTTTACAATGTAACGTTTACGAGTACATACGTGTAATTGGTAAGACTGGTGTATAGTCTATGTGAAAAGTTTTTAGTATTTTGAACTATACGATTACGTATTTTTTAACTAAGTAATACGATTTCGTATTTTGGTTGGGTAGGTAAAATGATGTAAACGAAAACGAAAATGTTTAGCGACTCTGTATAAAATGCGTATAAACCGTGAAATAAAATTATTTACTTACAGAGAATTAAAAAAAAAGATACATTTTAAAATATCTCAAAGATATATTATTCTTGCAATCGTGATAGTAATGTGTATCTCATAGTTGTTGTTGTAATTACATGAAATGGATTTTTGTAACTCCCAAATAAAAATATTTTAAAAACGTCTGAATAAAATTATACTCTTTATTTACAGTGGTTTGTAGGTCTTATCCACCCCCTCCCCCTCCCATGTTCATTGACCTCCATTGATAGCTAAAGTGCCAGACTGAATAAGCCAACCTTAATGGCATTCCGAATTCATTCCCCGTGAATGGAGCTGAAGTTTTATACAAAGTTATGTGTTTATGGTTTAATATTGGCCTCGTATTTTAACAAGAGTTCAAATATTTTGAAACCGAAATGTTAATTATAATGTAAACTTTACCAAGGTTGTTTTTGAGAATGAATGAAATTTGGATAAACGTCACAACTAAAGGTCAAGTAAAATCAGTGTGTTACGTATTGAATCTACTAGGGCATCACGGTGGCGACCCTGAAAAAAAAAACTTCATTTGTTATTTTTACATTCAGCCAGTTATGAAAGACCTGAAAATACACTAAATGTCAGTATACTCAAGTAAAGTTGTAAAATATGTCTATTACTTTAAGGTCTATTACCCACTCAAATGAAAAGCGAGCTTCAAGAAACTTATCTAAAATAGCAGCGACAATCTTAAAATAGTTCATAACAAAGTTGCGACTAGTATAAGCCCGTAAAGTTACACTGAAATATCCAAGCAAAGAAACTATCTGACGCTAGACTTGGAAAAGATATTCCATTTTCAAGTCACTTAAAAGGTTATAAAAGTTATGCAGTTATTTTTCGACTGTTAAAATCCTTTATCCATTCTGCACGATGAACTAACTATCCATTTTCGATGTTGTTTTAAGGATTCGGGGCCCACAATTGTTCGTAGTAAAAAGCGTTTCGTTAGAGAAGTTAATATGCAGTTATATTGACAATGGAAGTTTTATTTGTTTAAAGAACAAACAGAATAGTAAAAGTACAACTTTATTTCCAAGCCTGTAATATTAATTTCTCAAATATTTGTTCATTTTCATTTGTGTTTTCGTGTCAAATAAAGGTTTTTCTATTCTATTCTATTCTATTCTAAATAAAAAATAGGTACTGCTATTTTTCGATATGACAAATACCTTCAAAATAAATCTTTTCAAAGTTCATTTAGCTTACAACATTCTCTGAAATCTATCACCAACTTCACCCTAATTGACGTATTTTGCCGAGAGATGAATAAACCAATTTCACTCGAAATAGGCATTCAGTGTAAACTACACCGTAGTAGCGTAGTAAACATTGGAACGCAAGGTACATGCTATTATTGTTTGCAAAACAAAAGGTGTTGTGAACTTGCGAACAAACGTTTGACCGCTAACACCTGGGCAAATATGCAGTAACAATGGAGAGTTTATTTTTACGAGTGTGGGCTTATTGTTAAGAGTTTTTATAATTTCGCCGGGTCCCTACATGTTTAACTGCGAGCTTTGTTGTTTTTTCAGTCATTAAAAGTTTTCCTTCCGCATGTCAGAGTGTAAAAGCGTTGTGTAAACGATGATGGATTAGAGATTGTAGTCAAGGATTTTTGGACATGGTCAGATTTTTTATTTGTATTTAATAAATCGATTAATTAATTGTGTATTTAAGTACACTTTTTCAGCTAACATTAGCAGCTAGGAAATATGAAATGACATTCATATTTAGTTCTTTATTGAAGACTAGATTCATGCAGGTTGCACTAGGTTTAAATGAAATGCAAATGCAACCATAGGCTCAAAACTAATTTTGAGTTTAAATCGAGTTTTGAACTTTATTTCAAATACCTAAATCGCTGGCACAGTCGTTTGTTACGCTAACAATTTGACAGCTATCGTTGGTTTATATTGGCATCCTAGTTCTATACTCATTTTGCTCCAAATCTTAAATCCGTCGGTCATAATATCCGCAAAACAACAACAATCTCAAAGCTAAATATCGTTGCCAAGAACGGAAATATCAGTAATATTTTGTCGTATGATTTGCACAGTAGCCCTCAAAACCAATTAAGCTGCAATAAATCCGAAAGCTGAATTCCGATCGGTTGTGGCGCATGCGGCAGGTCACAAAACCGCAGTGCTAGGGCTGACACAACGCGAGACTGCAGGTGCATCGACTTCGGCCTCTGAAGTGAAGTGAAGTCTTAAAAGGGCTGTAGGGTTGCCATCTGCGGATTAGATACGGACTTTTACGTCTTACCGCAGTGCTAGGGGTGACACAACGCGGAGACTGCATGTGCATCGACTTCAGAGGCCAGTAGTGCCGATAAGGGCTGTAGGGTTGCCATCGTTGGAACCGCCGCGTTGTATACTCGGTTCTTAGTCTTACTAGCTGACAAGAAACAAGACTTTTAATATGTTTAGTCCCCTCTTATTGCTACACCTCCCCTAGGTCCTCAAATACCGTCTTCAATCAGGTAATTACTGATATTGGCCTTAAATATGGCCAATCCTAGGTAGGCATGCGCAGTTAATTCGCTCTCTTTTGTTTTTGGCCGCGTGCCATTTTTATTCGAACATTATAATCATGCAATACTTGGGAACGAAACCACTTATTTTACACAGTTGGGGTCTACGCCTTATAGGCCAGTAGAATTAGCTTTTAAATCGGAAATAATTCCTACAAAAGATTTTATTGCTTTAATGGCTTCATTGGTTGCCCATTAAGACTCTCCTAGGTTTTCGACTTCGACGGAGTTGTGCTTAAGTGGTGGGGGCAACCGAAAGGGGCGCTTTTTAGGTTTTCCGGTTATACCGCGTAAAGGACTTACCCTATCGAAAAGTGGTCTTCCTGACGGTTAAAGGGCATTTAATCCTGCATTAAATAAGACCAAATTCATATGTTTTGGACAAACCGTTCTCGTGCAAATGTTCGACAAAGTAGAAAATATGTGTATAATTTATGACCCTCTCCACGTCCAATAGCTCGTCACCCGTAGGCTCCTAAGCCTTGTAAAGGGTCGCCTTAACCAGCGTATCCCTGTGAAGGCTCACGAGTTGGATTCGTTAATCCTTGTTCGTCCCAGCCGTTCCTTAACTGCGGTTGCTGCACCTCTTCCTGGCACTCTCCTGAACGACTCTGTGTTACCTAATGTGGCTGCACCTCTTCCTTGTACCCTCCTGTACGATTGCATTGCTTAGCCATATGCCTGGTCCAAGGTTCGACGCCACAAAATCAACTTCGTACACGTGAAAATAGTTTAAATACTGTTTTCCGTGCTTGCAACATTTTTCTTTACTGCTTCGCCTCTATTAGTCGTAGAGTGATTGTATATATTCTATAGCCTTCCTCAATTTATGAGCTATTCAACACAAAAATAATTATTTCAATCAAACTAGTAATTCTTGAGATTAGCGCGTTCAAACAAACAAACAAAAAACTCTTCAGCGTTTTAATATGAACTTTTTGTTGTTGATTATTGGCGTCGAACCTTAGACCAGGCATACGGCTAGGCAACGTAGTCGTGCAGGAGGATACAAGAAAGAGGGGCAGCCACAGTAGGTAACACAGAGTCGTTCAGGTGAGTGCCAGGAAGAGGTGCAGTAACCGCAGTTAAGGAACGGCTGGGACAAACAAGGACAGGCGCATCCAGCTCGTAAGCCTTGATAGGGTTACACTGGTTGAGGCTCTCCTTTTCAAGACTTGGAAGCCTGCGGGTAACGATCCATTGAACGTGGAGAGGGTCATTAATTATACACATATTTTCTACTTTGCCGAACATTTGCACGAGAACGGTTTGTTCAAAACATATGATTTTGGTCTTATTTAATTCAGGATTAAATGCCCTTCAACCGTCAGGAAGACCACTTTTCGATAGGGTAAGCCCTTTACGCGGTATAACCGGAAAACCGTAAAAACGCCCCTTTCGGGGGCCCCCACCACTTAAGCACAACTCCGTCGAAGTCGAAAACCTAGGAGAGTCTTTATGGGCAACTAATGAAGCCATTAAAGCACTAAAATCTTTTGTAGGAATTATTTCCGATTTAATTCATTTTTGTGTTTAATTCTACTGGCCTATTAATATCAGTCGGAAATTTATTTCAGCGGCGGAAAATTCACTCTCTAAAATGAAAGTGCTATCGCTTGCCAAGTTGGTTGTAAGTAGTGTATTAAAACAAAACGTCGAGTTTTGTTATCATAATAAAAGTCTGAAATAATTTTGGAGATTTAAAATGTAATGCAATAAAGATTTGAGTATTGAGTATTGAGTATCTATGGTAGATTCATAAAACTCTAGAAAACATAAGTCTGAAGAAACTTTGGCCTTTTGAAATGGTACGATATGCATGTTTTTATGGACTCAGAAACAAGTAAAAGGGTGTAATAAATATCACTCAATTTGATACCTACATTGCTTATTGCTCTTGGTTCTCTTCTAACTGTTCTTCTGCATGCAGTCCCTTATTTTGAGGTTTTATAATTAGTAGAAGTTACTCGGAAAGCAATTTCCGAAGTCGCGGGAACGGTTGTTAATTTTATTAAACAGCGTCACCAAGAGTCAACGACAAAAATATTAAGTTTCCTTCTTTTAATAAATGCGAAACAAAATGTGAGCAAAATAAGTTAATAGCTTAACGTACTTCGTAACAAGTCCCCGCCAGTCAATTCATAGAATAGCGGCGGGAACGCCGTGCATTAATAGTTTACCGCAAGTGTTTTTACGCAGAAAATATTTATTTAAAGTTGATTTTAAATTGACTTTCAGCTTACGAAACTTTATTTACATATTTAAAACTTTATTGCACAGCATTCATTAACGTTCTCAGTTATCGTTTCAGTCAGAACTAAGATGTTTTCTACTAATCAAATTGGTTATTCTTATCAAGAATTAATTCAATTTTTATTCATCTGTAGGACACAAACATCATCAGTATAAACTTATACATCTCTACATATATTTTTATAGGTACATTTTGAATGAATAATAACAAACGAAGACAACATTTACGAGTAGGTATATCCAATGTAAACTTATACGTTTTACACTGAAAGGTAAACTTACATTTGGGACCAGCTATAATAGGGTTGCAGTATCATTACCGCTTGGGACTGTAGTTTACCAGGGCCGAACTCTATGCAGAACTATAAAGTTTACTACTACATTAAACTAAAATAAATTATTTAATGTGATTCATAATGTTGTGGCAATATAAACTGTATTAGTATTTACTTTTGTAAAATATGTGTTGTAATAACTCAAAAGGCAAATATATCAAAGCTATCAGCGGTTACAAACCACGCAAAAGCGAGTTCAAAATTATGTTAGTAACGAATACCGTAAAACCAATTAAACGAGCCATGTATTTGTATTGCAGAAATTGTGTGCCTAAAACTTTGCGACCAGCGACCCCGGCATAAACTTTGACAGGTTTCCCTTTTTTGTAAAAGTAGGGATCATGTTTCTCCCACGAAACTAACCGAGGAAAACCGAAGTACATTAAATCACCTTTTTGACATACCTTATTAAGCGAATAGGTATAAAAAGTAAAAAAAGTTTTTTAAACATTTAATGACTTGTTACAAAGGCATTGGCATAGCAACCATTTTTTAGTTGCAAGACTTCAGACTCTCTTTAAAAAAGGGTTGCCGTGTAATTCCTGGATACGTCCCCGCCTCCACGTGCGGCGCACCCGTGACGCGACCACGTGACCGGCCGATCAATCAACTCGCGGGCTTCTCACTCACCTTTGTCGCCCAAGTTTTGCCCCTAGTTTCCTTCGTAGACGGCCCTGTACAATTTGTTTCGGATTTTTTATGGCATTAGCTACTCTGTCGTAATGTTGCTTTTAAAACTTTACAGGAAATATAAATTTATGGTTTAAGAATTGTTTATCAATAAGTTCAGAGGACATTAATTTAAGAAATACCTACCAGTCAAAATAGAACTGACATTAGGGAATACATAACACAAGTCAACACAAATTTTGAGTCTTGGTTTTGGATGTGTGATTATCTACCACTAAGTAATGAAAGTTTGCTTTTAAAGTTTCTAGAAGACAATTAAAAACTTTACTTTTAATTGGATTTATGTACAGCTTTAGCCGCGTTGCATGGATTTTCATGGAAATGAGATATTTTCCCGCGGTTAAATGTAGCGTACCTATGTTACGTTGTGTTGTGTGTTATGTTCCTTAGAATTTAAAATATAAATACTCCACTAGACTCGATTCGACTAGCCTTTCAAGATACATTCAAGTAATCGCGTTACCGAACAAAGATATCTGCCGCATCGAGTTTTCCTTATACTAACAGATAGATACGTAACAAAATCCCAATCCTATTAGAAGAATCCGAAATAGTTTCTGACAAGTCGAAGTCGGTGTCATGTCGAGGCAAGTCTGACGTATCGAGCTGTCAAGATGGCATCGAGATTTCCATTTCGGGTGTTGTGTCTAGAGGTCGGGAGGTGCCCACTCGAGGCGGGAAGTGTGTTGCATATTTGATGGATGCCGGCGCGGCATGAGGCATTTACGGCTCTTACCTAAACAGCCCGGGGCGTCGGTTTAACAAGTCGACGTGCGAGCCGATCGATGTTTCCGTTTAAACATCAGTTAGGGTATATTGAGGTGTGACAGCAATGCATGCGATGTGACGCAAATTTGTCGCGAGCCATAATTACCTGGTTAATTAATGTTGGCAATGCATATTGAGCGCTTCGGGTTTTGGATACAAATTAAACTATTGTTAATTTGAAATCCTGACTGTTTATGTTAGTTATTTGTAGCTACTATAATAAATTATTGAGTTTTGAATTATTTTAACGCAATGCAATAAAATATTTTCTAGATAATGAATGACCTTAGACATCAATTGTAATTTTTGAGCAATAAAAAATTTTAGCATTTATTTATTGTAGTTTTCTCCGTATTTCGTAACAAAAATAAACTCTGCATAACAATGAAATTTATAAGAATATCAAGGTAGAGTAAGGCTGAAATCGGATATGTCATGGGTAAAAATAAATAGCCTCGCATTCTTTATTTGACAATGATATGGTATGATTTAGCGTGTCAAGCAAAGGTCCTGGAATAGAGCGTCTCGACTCCCGAGCTACCCGAAATATCTTATGTGTTTTTAATACATCAAGGACATCATTTTATAAACAGAGACGGTAAACAGAGAGTAGAAAATATGACTTTACTATTCACTCGTAAATCTTACTATTTAAGGAATGAAGACAAGTAGGTAATAGTGAAAATCAATTACATACTTATTATCATGCATTGTTTAACAAGGCATAATTATTATGATAGTTAAATTATTTTATGTCATGTGATTTATTATACCTACGAGTAGGTACCTACCTCTTATCGAGATTATTTATCATTGCAAACGCAATTACCTCCCTACCGGCCAATGAGGGATAGGCTAAGACGGTGATGGAGAGTTGCATTGTGGAACGACAGCCGTTCGGCGCTGCAGTGCAATGCAGATTAATCCCCGTGTTTCATTGTCTGTCGATCTGCGTCCACTATGCTTTGTTAACTACTCTACATTCTAATTAATGCATGCAGCATGTGAAATCCTCACTAACTGATCCTGAATCATGTCAGTGCATTAGTGACTGTTTAATTAATACTCATTTACGTTATTCATGGCGCTTTGCAATTGCAAGCGTTCAAATAACGAAATAATAGAACTATGACTACGAAACGTTTCTGGCTACTGCTGATCCGGAAATGTGTAGGCAGTGCCGTATTATCCATAAGGCACTTTAGGCCAGTGCCTAGGGGCCCACTACGGCCAGGGGCCCACTATGACCAGGGGCCCAGCACTCCCGATAAAAAAATGAAAAAAAAAAAAAAAAAAAAATTAAAGATGATTTTTATCCAACAAAACTCAAACCACCTCAAAACTTCGCCTTATTACACATTCAATCGTCATATTTCGATATTGTGAAACCTAATTAATTTTCGTGACGTTGGCATTACTGCTTTGGTTTACATGACAGGTCGACGGTCGACGCCCTTCAGAGGCTAAAAATCCTCACTGTGGAGGCTAGGGAGAGGGCTGAGGGTGTGTTGGCTGTATCATTCGATATAGCCAACGCTTTCTATACCATCCCTCATCCCACCATACTCTAGGCGCTTCAACATCACAGAGTGCCTCAGTACCTTTGAGCGCTGCTGGCCGATTATACCGGGGTGGTTGACACTTGATGTGTTCCATCCACCCTGTTGAACGCTAAGACTATGACTACCGGGGTCGTTGAAACACTTTCCCATCCACCCCGTTGACGGGGCAGATCCACCGGGGCCGTTGGGACTAACCCCGATTACGGGACCGCGAAGTCCTGTATGTTAACAGAGACGGCCAGCTCAAACGGCGCGGCGTAGCCAGCGGGGTTCCGCAAGGTTCGGTGCTCGGTCCACTCTTGTGGAACCTAGGCTTCAACTGGCTCCTCCGGGGCGTCCTTCTCGCGAGCATGAGTGTCACATGCTATGCGGATGACACTCTGGTCACTGCCCGAAGAAGACATTTGGGGCCGCGGCTCAGCTGGCGTCGGCGGGCGGCACATTAGTCGCTCGCAGAATACGACGCCTCGGCCTGAAAGTCGCGCTGGAGTAGACTGAGGCCCTCTTCTTTCCGGGGCCAGCGCGACCCTCCCGACGCGTTGAGGACGTTAGGATTGACGTCAAAGGCCAAATGAAATATCTGGGCCTCACGCTTGACGGGAGGTGGCATTTTAGCCCGCACTTCAACGGGCTAGCGCCACGCCTCCTCAAGGCAGCCAGCGTACTGAGTTGGCTCCTCCCGAATTTGGGAGGGCCACAAACGAGGTGTCGTCGACTTTATGCCGGCGTTCTGAGGAGCATGGCGCTGTATGGCGCCCCAGTCTGGGCGGACGCACTCAACAAGAGGGAGAATGCTGCAGACCTCCTTCTGCGCAGACCCCAGCGGGTCATAGCGCAGAGGGTCGCAAGGACCTACCGCACGGTAGGGCACGCTGCGGCGTGCGTCCTCACTGGTACTCCTCCTTGGGAGCTAGAAGCTGGGGTCATGCCTGTCATCTATCACTGGATGGCAGACCAGAAGGCGCGTGGAAAGCGCCCGGCCCCGGAGCGGTGCGGCGCCGTCACGAAGACATGACTCGCGCGCAGTTTGGCCGCCATTGGTCCTGTTCTGGACGGTACGACCGCACGGGTTCCTCACGTTCCGTCTGGCGCAGGTGCTGACCGGGCATGGCTGCTTCGGTTCGTACCTGCATAGAATCGGGCGACAGGAATCCCCGTACGTACCACAAATGCGGCGCGGCGGATGACACGGTGCAGCACACCCTCGCGGTCTGCACAGGCTGGGAGCGCCGTGTCCTCACTGTGGGCGGTCGTGGGCCGGGATCTTTCGCTTCCGAGCCTGGTCATCGCCATGCTGGGAAGTAAAGGATGCTGGAAGGTGGTCGCCTCCTTTTGCGAAGAGATCATCCTTCAGAAGGAGGCAGCGGAGCGCGAGTGGGAGAACGATCTTCTCGCCCCATCGCCCCGCAGACGGAGAAGGGGCCGGAGAAGGCGGTTGTACGACCGTTCTACTCTGCCCCCAGGTGGCGGCCAGCAGGCCGGGGGTGCGGGGGCACCCTTGTCACCTTCGTCTGACGGGAACGGCTTGGCGTTTCGGGCATTCCCATCGGACCCCCACAAGGGGGGCGTGTAGGGTCCGCCGTGTAGGCGAACTGTCGCTGTAGCGTGGTGTCGCGGAAGTCTAAGGCTACGGCCGCATACTCGCGACACCCCCACTCGGGCTACGACGGAACGCCGCGGAGGTTTTAGTAGATATACCCCGTCCTTTTCCCTTATTAGGGCGCCGGGAGTCCCACACACCACCCTGTCCCCCGGCAGTGGTGACGGTACGCAAAGCATTTCCTCCGCGACAAAAAAAAGGGGGGCCCAAAACGAGCTGTGCCTAGGGGCCCCGAGATGGTTAATCCGGCCCTGTGTGTAGGTATGTTGAAATGTTTAACCTTTTGTGCGAACTCGGTATATTGCTAGATCACGATACCAATAATATCTCATATTACATGTAGGCACTTTTAAACATCGAATTCCTATTGTTTAAAGATATGTTTTATTGAGGAACCAAAGACAACACTGCACCGTTAAAGACAGTACGGATTCTTACGGCAGGATTAAGCTACGTAACCTTCGTAAAAATTTGAAACTGCGAGTTTTAATAAGTATGTATTTTAGAAGCGTGGTAAGTTAAGACGTCTTCGTCACATAACATTAAATGAGATTAAGGTCAAATTAAGAAAACCACGATAATAGCTACAGGAGATTCAGGTCCAACCTGACGATGAGATGCAGAAGAGGAAACTACGTATGTTGCGCACATTTTCATATAATATGTGGGTTATGAAGTCGAAAATTTTGTCATAAAGCAGTAAGTGAGTACGTTTATGAGAGAGCTTTCTGGGGATATTGCGAACGCCGCGGGCATTACGCGCGCTGCATCACAATCGTGCGCTGATGGATTTGGTGGGAGACGCGACGGATCCCGTCTTTCAGCAGCTGAATGGGCGGGCATCACGGCGTCGCGCTGTTTGGACATCTTAAATTGCGTGGAATGAATAAAAGTGTAGAACGATGATAAATACTAGAGATGATAGCCCTAGAGTAGCAACTTGCGCTGTTTCCTCGTGAAAATGTCCACCAGTTGCGAAATCGTGCCATAATAGTCTCGAAAGTAGTGGTTAAGCCCGGAACACGTATTTTGATTGATCATTTCTTAAACCCTATTGTTAATATAATGGTCTAACTGGCCTGGAGAACCGCTTTTCAAAATATTCTATAGCCTATACGAGTAATGTAGGATTTTAATGGAGATAGAATTTTTCAAAGCAGTCCAATAGTTCCGGAGCTTTAAGGAGCTTATTCAATTCAAACAAATCCTTTCTCTTTATTTATTTAATTAAAATGCAAGTGAGCTTACAGGTAACTCCAAAGCGCTCACATTGCCGATTTGAAATTACATTTAATGTTAGTAAGTTAATAGTAATAATGTTATTACATATTGTAGAAGAGTAAGTAGGTAGATGAATTCTGCCAAATGATCCGCGCGTTAGTTCCGTTATCGGGCGAGAATATCCTAATGGCACATACAATTGCTGTCGAGAAACAATTTTATGGCATGCATTATTAAATTGCGTCGCGTCGACTTGAACATCGACGGGAAATTTTAATAAAGCACCGAAGTCTCCCGGTTTATAGGCAGTATGGTGTTTTCCATTAGTGACGTGTCTGCCGACTTCTCTTCGTACTTCTGTTTATAATTAATTCAGGGTAGTCGCACCTCCGAGTTGAGACTGTAACTGGACGGTCTCGTTTTGAATACGTTTAAACTTATTCAAGCTTATTGTGTGCGATCAGTGCGATATAGGCATATTTTAATGTTATGTATAGGACAAACTAGTATCTAACTATATTAAACAAAGGGTCTTTTAACAATTATACTCAAATCTGTCTACTTCTGACTAAAAAAGAGCACTGCTACCGCCAAAAGTTAACAGGCTCGCCATCACAAAGTTAAAAGCCAAAGCGTTGCTCAATTTTAATCATGTTACAGTTTGTATTTCATTTGCTGATTCACGCTGAACGCCGAAACTTTGTCTGCAGGTAACGTAGCGAATCACGTTATGCAACCGGGAAATCTGCCTGAATATTGCATCTGCCTGATGCAAATAGCTATAGGGGAAGAAGGCGTTGGCATTTATTTATTGCTCAGTAAGAAGCGTTTCAGTTTCGATCGTGTGAGCTCAAATTATTACAAATTGAGGCGGGTTCGTTCCCGAGCGGAACTTGCACAAAGCGTGGGCCCGGCTCGTCGACTATGCAAGCGAGAACTCCAACTAAAATACCCGTAATAAACCTTAGCACCCTGACTTTAAGGTTCAAACGTACTTCTACGGTATCTAAAAAGAAAACTCATGGCGCTTCCCGCTGCGCTTTTGCGACAAATTATGAGAATTGAGAGTCTACAACTGTTGCTGCTAGTATTCGATTCTGTTGTAAAAATATATGAGCATAATAAGCGGAAAGGCGGCAAAGAAAAGCGGCGGTATTTATTTATTGAGCTGTAAGGAGCATTTCAGTTTTGATCGTGGTAAGTAGTAACAAATTGTTACGAATTGAGATCGGAATTTGTGCAAAACACGATGCAAATGTTTTCTTGTATGTCGGTGATGAGAATATATGTATTTTTTTTATGTGACAGGAGGCAAACGAGCAGACGGTTTATTTTGATATTTATTTTGATATGTTCATCGTTTGTTAATGCTACTTGCTTCTCTTTTGGTGATATGATATTTTGTGATGATAATTATTAACAAATGAAATTATATTATTATCCAGCGTAACTATTTATTGCCTATGGAAAGGTTATATTCAGAAGCTTCTTAATTGTATAATAAGGTATTATTTTGCTTTTATTGTTTTTATTCATATGGCTGGTAAATACGGGTTGGTACAATTTGGTTCATAGAACGAGAACGCTACGAAAAATAGCAGATTTTATATGCTATACTCGTAAGTAAATTTCTCGCTTCTCAAACACTGAGCCGACACATCGTTAAATTAAAGCGCTATAAATTCAAGATGCATGTGAATTTTATGTGTTTAAGCAATATCTACAGACTGTAGTCTAGACGCCCAGATTCTTGATTTATAAGACTTTTCCAAGAATTGCGCGCTGAATATCTTGAACATGCTTGTATTTAACAAGTCTAACTTAATAATTTGTCTAGTTCTAATTTAATAAACGATACGTTTGTGGTGTCATAAGTTTGCATGTGTAGTTTATACGCATAATATGTATTTATTTGTTTAACTACAAAATGCTTTAAAATCAATTTATTATTAGTTTTTATTGACATAACTATATCAAGAAGACCGGGGTTCACATAATTTATGTGATTGATCTTTACTATGTACCAACAAACGTCCATTTAGTAAAAAAAAGACAAGGAAATAGAATCCTCGATCATGGTTTTAGGCTATTTGATTTTGTCTATCAAAAAAGAAATACTCAAACATCAACACAATGTTTTCTGGAGCAAAATCCCGTGGCCGGCATCTTCTACGAGCAAAATCCATCATATTTAATTTGTTGTTGACATCTAAAATATCTGCCGCTATGAAAACTCAACAATTAAGTTCCACGTCAAACGCACGATAGCGATCATTAATTTTTATAAGAGGGAAGCTTTTGTCCATTATTCAAGAAATTAAGTTAAGAATTAACTTCAAATAAATTAAAAGAAGTTTCAGCTTCGTCTTCGGTTCCTCGAAATTGTTTTCAAACTTTGGAAATTGATATCAGGGTTGCACTTAACTTACGTTCTACATAGGGGTTAAACGTTGCTAAAATATTAGATTACAGTTAATATTTTAAGAGTTAGGTCAATGCTCATGTCTGATACATTGTTTTCTATCATTTCTTTAAACGCACATTTGTGGTGGTGAGCAGTGGAGCAAATTCTGTTGTTCGGGATGATGATACTTTAACAACGTTGATTGTGCATAATGTGCATTAGAGTTGACATCAGACTATACACTTTTGTTGCAAAATAGCACTTATCATAACTACATAAGATCCTTGGCTTAGCTTGATATGCCGTCGCAAGTACAAACGTGCAAGTTGTGCTTAGGGTTCAATTTTAAATCTATCAAACGTCGTGAACAATAGCATTTCCTCGCAAAGTAGAAATCGATTTTTAGTTGCCTTCGGCAGAGACTTTTACGATGTGAAAAGGGCAACAGCGAGCTTTTTTATCACGATAAGGCGACCCTCGGGACATGCAACAGCTTCCTTCGATGTCTTTTGTGTTAATTAATTAAAAACTGACGGCTTTTGTCACCATTTGGTTCAAAAAGGTTTTCGCTAAAATGAATTTCATATTTCATCTTTTTAAAATAGCTGTTTTTATAAAATATGTTTTTACTAAATATAAGGTTCGGCCAAACCAACGTGATCACACGCGATTAGCCAGCGTGCAGCGATGGCGACCAGACTCAAATGCATTGATCGCCATCGCTGCACGCCGGATGATCGCACACACGATCGCGTTGATTTGGCCGAACCTTAAGTAAGATGAACTGTAATAAACTAAGGCTGAGTTGCACCATCTTACTTTGACTTTAACAAACGTCAAAAATCTGTCAAACTCCATACAAATAGCGCCGGTTATTGTTAAAGTTACGGTGAAAGTAATTTGTTGCAACTCAGCTTAAGTATAAGGTAGATTGCATTGCATTTGCATTCCTTTTATTCCGCTATTTTTACACCAGTTGCCAAGTTCTCTCCATGAAATCCACGCGTACAGAGCAATTAAGCTCCACAAAATGTCGCTTTATTGCTGCCTACGTATAAACATCAGACAGGTCTAATTTTGACAAATCACTCAAATAAATGATGAACGGCGACCACCAAAATACATTTTATAAATAAACCCGCGCCCTGAAATATTTGACGACTCTTGTTGTTTTATTGTAGAGTGTTTAGTATACAGGGTGACTCTACAGGAAAATTTAACAATAAAACTTTAACCTTATTTATTTCTAATCGTGGTATTTTTCGCAAAAATATTCAAAATGTAATATCTTAAGGCGATAGGTGAGGCAAAACTGCAAAAAAGACCTCTCTTTGAATCCCTACTCCTCCTAAATGGATGATCCAAACAAGAAAAAAAAATATGTATGAGATGTATGATATCTGAAACTAAAAAATTGTTGTTCGTTTTTTTTTGTTACAACTTTTAGTTTTGACAGAAAAAAATCTTAACTTTCTTTTAATTTCACCAAATAAATTTCCTACTACTCCTAAACGGCTGAAGCGATTTTAATGATTCTTTCACCAAATGATAGAAAATTTATTTGTCTAAAAAATTGTTGTTCGTTTTTTTTCAAAAATAATGTATTACGTGTCATACAATCAAAATACCCTGTAATTTCCGCACGCGGGCCGCGCGATAGCGGGAGCTCAGTCTTTCACTAGCGTTCGCACGGGGAGGCTGTGTCGCATTTCGGCCCGCTCCGCTCCTTTGTTTTTCCTTAAAGAATTTATAGCGCAGACGGCACACTCGGTACTCATAGTAGTTCGGCGGCTGAATCAGTGATATGAGTACGTCATTTTGAATAAGTATAGGCATTATACAAATTTTAAGATAATATTAATTATATAAAAATAGTACGCAAGATGCTGATTATTTATTTTTTCTAGATTTATTTGTCTGATTTATCTATTTATTTTAAATTTATATAAACTTCGAGACGAGACATATTTTTAATAGGTAATAATAATAAAACAACGCACTTAGGTATAGGAAATCACAAGACAACAAAAAATACCTACAAATAATTATATAAATTCTATAATTAACAGTCACATTAGTGGAAACAATCACATCACTTTTGTGCATTTTGCGTTTCGATTGGTAATTTGCAAGATACTCCATTGGTCCATTGGTTTTGGTTGGTATGAGTTTTTTTATCTCATTGGTCCCCAAAAAAAATTTAAATTATTCCCAGGGAATTTTCGATTCATCCAGCTCAATTGTCTCGTCGCGAATAAGGTAAGGTAAATTAATACCACCTATTTCGATCCCTGATAATCCTACTTCCTGTTTGGATGTTTGTTACTCTTTCACGCAAAAACTACTGAACGGATTTTGATGAAACTTTACAGTATTATTGTTTATAACCCAGAATAACATATAGGCTATATTTTATGATGACATGTAACAAACTAAATTTCACGCGTATGAAGCCGCGAGCAAAAGCTAGTAATATTATAAAGTATACAGGTGTTTGGAAGAACGTTAAACAAACTTCGTAAATAAGGTCATTTTGAATAGAAGTTCGCCCATTTAACCCTAAATTAGCTTTTTAATTATATTTTTGATTTAATTTTTTCCGAAATTTGACCTAAAACTGCTTTTTTTTCTCACGTGTTTTCAACCGACTTTTTTATTTGCTATTAATATCCAATATGTCTTTAGTCTAATAATAAAAACATTTTAGATCTAGATAATGATTGGATAGCTAATTACGAGGCTACGAGCCGCCAAAGCTTAACAAAAGTACAAAACACGATAAAACACTTAAGAAATTGATTAAAAAAATGTGTTAATGGATTGTTTTGAAGATCATTTAAAAACATATTTAGCTTCTCTTCTTTCCAATAATAATAACTATGTCACTTGTAGTAAATTAGATATTGGATTTCGCCAAAACTTTAAAATTTAGTGAAGAAAATTGAAAGCGTGCGATGTGGAAAGCATTGGGGGAGGCCTATATTCAGCAGTGGACGTCCTGTGGCTGAAATGATGATGATGATGATGATGAATAGAATTATCCATAGAAAGTTTCTTTAAACATCGCCATCTTTTCTCATATTACTGCTTTTCATAGCTTTCAAAATTCAAATCAAAAATAATAACTGCATAGAAAAAAAGGAGTTTTCATTCCGTGATCACAAGCAGACTGGCGGCTGGCGGAATCATTTAAATATTTTAAACTACCCTTATATTTTCGGTGCAGTCCTGTTGTCCCCCCTGCTTGGCCCCTGGTATTCAATTATCAATAATTAATATGTTCAATATTGACCAATATTTTGAATACTTGCACAGAGAGACATTTACATTTAGGTAGGTACTCGTACGCATACATTGTATAAAAAACTGTTTAGAAGCTCACTTAACATACGAATATCGTCAGCCTAATTTATCAAACTGCTTAAATGTCATTTTGTGCAATCTTTACAGGAGGAAATAATTGTTTATTTTTTATAGTTATGGTACTAATTGAAGTATAATGATGTACTAATTGAAATTTAATCATTATATGTCAATTTTATTTCAATTTGAAAATATGTTGACGATAATTAGGTAATTATTATTATTCTGTATAAGATTTATTTTCTTTTTTTTAATTCTTTTTTGAAACATAAAATAAGCTTCGCAAATTTTTTTGATCTGCGTAAATTAAAATCGAGTCAACATTCCGGTAGGCAGTTAAATTAGAATTCGCAGCGCGTCGCAACTGTATTCTGAGCGCTCTTTGATATCGGGCAGAAGCGCGGGCGCGCGGTGAGAGGCACGTCGTCTCGCTCTAATGCTCAAGGTCGTTCGGCCAAGTAATCGCCTTAAGTTTTAAAGGTTAAGGCTTTTTTCGCGCACCATTTTTTTTTATTACTATGTCTATTCTAGTCTACTTTTTTAATGAAGTAAATTATCCATATGTGCCAATTTTGAAACCGCACGTAGCGGATAAAAATAATTAGATATGAAAAAAAATGTTTTATTTACGTAAATCGATTAAGTTACTGATTTTGAGTCGCTCCTAAAATTTCATATTCACCATGTAGCTAGGTTAGTACTGTATCTATATGTATAACTAGATTTAGTTGGATAGTAAGGCTCCTAATGGTGGGTTTCGTTATATTTATCGAGGTTCATTGCGAGCGGTTAGGATATTCCCTAGTTGAACGTATTATGAATGATGGAGCAAGATGTTTGGTGCGTGCTCGTGGATATTACTCGCCGCAGAGGAGTGGAGGCTTTTACGGGATAAAATCATCTGATCAAACATGCATGCCCAACTTTGTGGGCCTTAGGAGAAATATTTTCATAAACTGTGCAACATAGGTAGGTACTGTTAAATAAAATAGTTTTAAAAGGATTTTAAAAACTAGATGACTATTTGCGCAAAAGCATATTGAAGTCCAGTGATTCATATCATTTTTTAAGAGAAAACAATAACATAGTTGCTGCCTTAGATGGAGGTAAAACTATTAGTTTTCAATTTTGACTAAAATTTGGCTCTTAAGAAAGTCACAAAATAAAAATTTGCCCACAGGATACGGCACCTATGTGAGAATATGTAAAATTAGATAAAATCCTATTCATCTGCTCTGTTATGCATAGTTTGAGATCGTAAAGAAATGAACACGATCTCAAATAGAAAACATTGTCTGCAGGCAAAAGCGGAATGCTAAAAGCTTCCAGACAACTTTCGCGGCACCATGGAATGTAAAATTAGCAAAATAAATAACGGGCAAACAAGCCACCTAGCTGCATAATCCCCTTATCGCCGGGCTCGGGCCCGATCGGCTTCCGCGCCGGGACAAAGATAAGCCGGTTCGAACAAATGCTCGGCTCGTTCTTGTTCGTTACCGGTGTATTTGTAGCTGGGACTTTTGGTGTCGATGTATTGTAACAAATGAGGTTATAATGTAATTGTCGCACCTAGCATGCATTACCACCTCTGGGTTCTAATGGGCCACATACTTCAGACCCAGGGGTTCCGGGTTCGATTCCAAATGGAGCAGATTTTCTTCCGGTTTGGTAGGTAGGGTAGAACTTGTTCTAAGTCCGCCTGGCTAGTTACCATCATCTTAGCTAAGTCCGTCGCCATACCAACAATGTTAACAGCATTGTTGTGTTCCGGCAGTTAGAGGTAAGATAGCCAGTTCCTCTGTGGTTTACGATTTCAGATGAAACTCGCTTCCACCTTCGGCCTGATCATACTTTCCATCAGGTGAGAGCAGGCCAAGAGATTCCTCGTTGTAAGAAAAGAGTGAGTCTAGGACCACTAAATAGATGGCAAAGCATCTTCTTCTCATCGTGTGCGTTGCAACAACTAAGGTCACACTCCTTGTGTCAGTCGTGCCATTGCTGGTCTTGCCTTACTCAAAATATTATTTTTTCTCTTTAGTCAATGTTTTTATTCATGCTTTTGAGGAGTTTTGTGGTTAATTGTCAAATATTTGCAGTGGTGAAAGTGTTTAAACACTTAACAGTTAACAGTCTCGTATACACGCTCTACTGTTTTAATATTGTGTCTCATTTGTGGTCAGTGAACGCGTTAAGTGACGAATACATTGTCAGCTTACAAAATATTATACATTCATTGACTTTATCAATGTGACGGAGAAAAACAATATTTGCAATACTATCGAAACCGCAAACACGTTTTCCGTTAACAGCAGCTTACTGAATTCTACGGAGTGAAATTAATAAAGGGATCAAAACTTCCCGATAACAGCCTTTATGCTGCTATATTCAATGAACTTACTGTTTTATGTTAAGACGATTACATTTTATGGGTGAAATAACTTTCATTATAATTATAATTGTAATGATTTATGACACAAATAAGTAGGTTTATTTAATGCTCTTGAAGGCTTTCCATGAAAAAGTAGATAAATCGTTTTGCTAACTTGGTACCTGATCAGTTCTTCACCAAAGAAGAGGGTCAGCCTTTTAGTTAAAAGTTATTGATACTAGGAGCTTTTAACTTTAAACTTCCAAGCACGGGGCTTGTGGCAAGTTTCAAGAAAGAAAATAACGAAGTCAAAGTGGAAAAGTTGAATGAAACAATATTGTACTTATATACTGATGTACAGTGGACGCACATAGACCGTACAGAAAACGTCTCTGTTAACGTCTGGTTTCTATTATCATCGAATCATCTGGGTTCTATATCATTCACTTCCAAGGAAGTCATTTTACTACTTTCTTTATAGATTGAGATCCAATCAGTCTAATAGTGTTGAGTACCTAAACAAATTTCTATTAAACGTTTTCCTTTTCGGACGAAAGTTACTCTATGGTTTTTGAAATACCAACATATAAAAAATATTTTTCGTACATTCATCCGCTGTTATGGGGGAGTTTATTCATTTATTTAGGACGACCAACAAGATAAACACAAATACAAGCTAAGGGTTGGACATACATTTTGCCTTATTATGAGTGTCATAATAATTAAATTCAACCGCCGCATACAAACTGGACAGTAGCCATGCGATATTAAAATATTATTTAAATTATTTCATTACCTATTGTTAACAAAATTTTAAGCTAAAGACTGTTTAGGTTATTGAGAGTTAATATTTATGGGGTTACTTAAGGATTTTGTTTTAAATGTTGATAACAACACCTGGTTGTGCATGGAAGTTTATAAATGTCTTTAACAAAAGAATAAGTCCTCCTACTTTCCTCTATTTTGTTTTTTCTCCTCATAAATTATGTAAAGCAAAGGCAAAACAGGATATCGAATTGCGCATCAATTTTCTAACTCCATCCACAGTTAGTTTGCCATGTCAATGATGGATAAACGTTAATATTCAAGCAGATAGCGACGTATTGGCTGCCGTAATGGATCGCTGCCATTAATCCTAGACAGGTGAAACGGATAACGAAGTCAAAAATGTGTTTACGACCTACATATGTTTTAAATTCCCTTTTCAACAAACGTATTACTGCATAATATTATACATAACTAGCTTTTGCCCGCGGTTTTACCCGCGTGAAATTTAGTTTGTCACAGACCGCCATAAATTACCTATAGCCTAACTATATGTTATTCTGGGCTATAAGCAATAATACTGTAAAGTTTCATCAAAATCCACACAAACTTTCACATTTATAATATTAGTAGGATATACTATTTGTGCCCGCGACTTCGTACGTGTGAAAAGCCCTCATCATCAAGGGGTATGAAAAATATTTTAATTCCTAATCTCAGACCTACTGAATCATAGGAATCTAGCCATTTCGGGACATTTTGTTACAAACACTGTGACACGAGATATTAGATCTGCATATAATATATTTACATATTTGCAGCCTTCGTTCGTTTCAGCCAAATGATGTCCACTGCTGGACAAAAACCTCCCCCAAGGATTTCAATAACGACCGTTCCAGATTAAACACTTGCAGCCTTAATTTGTTTTAAGACGAACAATCGCGAAAGTTTTGTTGGTTAACCTACTTCTATATATATATATAAAAGAAAGTCGTGTTAGTTACTCCACTTATAACTCAAGAACGGCTAAACCGATTTAGCTGAAAATTGTCAGGGAGGTAGTTTAGAGCCAGGAGAAGGACATAGGATACTTTTTATCCCGTTCGAAATAAAAAAAAGTCTGCTTATTTATTGCCATTAAGGCGGAACAAAGTTCGCCGGGTCAGCTAGTTAATAATAGAAATGCCCAAACTCTACTATTTTGGAGTCTCACTATCGAAATTAATTAAAGGGTTGACGTTTCTTAATCATTGTACCAACAGTTTAAAAATAAACTCAATTGGAAACAGTTGGCGATGCTTCTGAAATGTCTACTCTAAAACTATTTAAGGTCTGTCAAACTAAAACTAATCCTGGTTTGCAGAATAGCACTTGACTAAACTCAAAAATATTTATTCTGCAAATCTAATCCGTACCTATCTAGTTGCAATATCTTGAATATCTGACTAAAGATAAATATTCCCTATTTGTAATATCTTGAATATCACTGAAGGTATATTTTCCTGATACTTAAGAAACTGCTTGGTCATCCAATAAATAACGGCAGCATTTCCGCAATCTATTAAAAGCAAATAGCCATAAGAATTTTCCAGATGCTGTCATATAATTATCCCAACTCATCAGAAAGAAAGAACTTTAGGGATTTCTGGCAAAGGCCTCTGGGGAGCTGGCCTCCTTTCGGACTTGGTGCGGCTCTGGGGGGCTACTCCCAAAAACGATATCCGATATTTCGAATGACTCTATCCCTCTCATGCATAACATGAGCGACAGAGACAAATAGACCGAAAACTACGTTAACGGCGTTGCGGAATAGCTCTGCTGTCCTCGTCGTGATGTCGAAGCTTTCGCTATTTCTAGTCCGCTAACATTTCAATTGTCGTTCAGTACTAATCTGATCGGCCTAAAAATAGGTTTGACCTATTTTATCGGCCATTCTCAGATGAGCTAGTTTTTGTGTGTCCGGGCTGTTAAATCGTTAAAAATGACAAATTAGAGACATGCAAGTATTTTTATATGTTACTTAACAACCCCATCCAGTTGTGCATTAAATCATAGGCCTCTATTTTAAGTATTTGTGACTTAATTAATTTCATGAACCTCTGTTCTCTAATTACCGTTACGCGTCCGCACACCGACTTAATGTTAAAACTTGGCTGTAATTTTTATGTCGTATAGATTTGGTTTACTCCATTCAACATTTTAAAGAGTACAAAAGATTGTCTTACGCATAGCAAAATATCTATTCAATAGAACCATTCTGTAAATAATTAGAATTAAAAAACTGCTTGTCCGAGCGAAAGTCCTAATTCCCGTGACGTTTTCTGTTTTTGGGCACACAAGCCTAAATAATAATATTTGACACATCATTTACGCGCGCGGCGCGAGCCCTTAGTTAGTTCTAAGACCTGTTAGCAAGTAGACGTCTATTGCGTTGGCGTACCGTCGATGAATTGCGTAAGAGTATAATTACCATATCTTTGGTTTTCAATTTTTCTATTTACCATGTCCTTATTTTTATACTCGATTTTTGAAGGTAGATCCACGTTGTTAATTTAAATAGATTCAGTACTTTGGCCTTCATACGTTGTAGTAAGACAGTATTTGCATACGCTGAAGATTTTAGAGATTTTGAAGAAAAACTATCGTTTTATAATTTCCATGTACTAATTACCGTATATTTATAATCACCGTTGTATGAAATTATTACCTACAAATTGCCCTCACGATTGAATAAGTATGATGATAAAATATGAAATATACCAAGACTTTCGCATAACAACTGTACGGACTTTTCTTCCAATCTGACAATCAAAATTTAAAAAAACTTTCGTTAGAGTAACCTCGAAATAGATTCGATTTCATGACAAATGTTCAGCTTCAGTTGCTGCATGGTTGTTGGATTTAAGAGTATATTTTAACCCCTAAGGTGACCCCACAAAAAGAAGTTACTTGGAATGAAATCGGGGCTTTCTGATGGCCAGGCAGGAGATGTCACCCCTGCATGAAACATGTCTCGTACCAGACATTTATTTTTACTATTAGTATAATTGATATTAACATCTTAAATCATAATACCTTTGCCCTAAGAAGATGAGATTTTCTAACAGTAACACTTACCTGGCGTGATCACATTAAGAACAAATCAACAGACAATGGGACTTTTCAAGGCAAGTGTATAGGCACTTTATACCATCCTAAACTGCATCCTACCTGCTTTGTTATGCACAGAAAAAACTTCATGATATGCAATGGGTACTGGACAGCAGAAGCTTGGAGAACAAACTAATACAAATGGATCCTAAAACCCATGTAGACATGGCATCGACTTAGCCTCGCAAATGTAGAAATACTTTAACGTTTTCAAAATAAAGTTTTAAAAACCTTGAGCTGTGCACCTTGGCTTACAAAGTCCACTGAAGTGATACCAAATGTCAAAGAGGGTGTGGAAAATCCTGTAAAGCTTACAACCAAAGACTAGACCTTCATGCAATCTATTTGCTGCATCCCTTCTAAATTCTAAGAATTGTGCATTTAGGCTCAGGAGATAGCGAAAAGCATCAATCTGAAAACTTATTGTAAAAGAATCGAGGTGACAAATCATGGGATATGCTGAGCTGGAACTGTCATTATTACAAATTCAATTTAATCTGATAATGGGTGATGGCTGATCGCAGATAGATTAAAAAGAGGAAAAATTACTAAAATCATTAATTAATTTTTCGATATACCTATGCATATCCGAAAAATCAAATTTGTGAGATCTCCTGATCCATTATCTGTACGTTAAATCGTTTGTACCACATTGAAATCAAATAAATGATGATTAAGATTCTGATGAAAAAATGTGACACGTAGCCCCTTCTGGCCGAAACTAAGTGTTACTGTTATAGCCTCGATTATTGCAGTATATTGAAAATATCTTGATACCTACAATAAATAATAGAAATGAGTGTTTTCCTTTTTTCAAAGGGTTATTAAGTGTACCTACAGCGTTTTTTATGACGCTATATATTTATATATGTTACGGTTAATGTGATAAATTGAAAATTATTAATAATAACCGGTTATTATGAATAATTCCCGACAGTCGCGGTGAAAGTGATAAATTATTCACATTTAACAGTGATTATTTACTAATTCAACCTTAGTACTAACAAATTTCATAAAAGAGAACAACATCTTGTGTACGTGCTCGTGTACAGCCAAACTTTTGAACGCTTTGATATCATAAATTAGTATAATTTGGCATAATGAGTTTGGAATGTTTTTTGCATAATATTACTTTTCCATGATGCCTATAACATAATGTTTTGATTTAAAGTGAAAAATAGGTTAAGGTGCGGCGGGGGTGGCCCTTGGGCCACCCCTAAGCCGCCTATTTAGTTTTATACACACATAAATGACCTCATATTAATCACATTTACCAAATCATGCGGTAATTATTCATAATAACCGGCGATTATTCATAATTTTCACATTTATCACTTTGACCGTAACATATACAAATTTATCAATGCAAGATATTGTTTTCTTGCTATTTTACATATTTTTCTAATTACCGTTAGATTAAGTATTAGCCTTATCTAATTACCGTGACCATAAAATTTTTGGGTCTCATTTACGCGACAACCGCTTGGAATAATTTGACGCCTTAACGATTGTTAAATTCGTACTTTTCATGTGTTTCATATTTAAATGCGTTTAAGTCAATTAAGCCAAATTTCAAAAATGATATGGTAATTAGGCTGAGAACGCCTAATCGTGAGAATGACCGTTATACAACCTTTTGATAGAATGATTGAATGGATCTGTCGATCTAAGTTTTTTGTTCGATTTAGTTACATTCTAGTGCTGCGCGCTGTCGGAATTTTCACCTATAATATTTACGTAGTTAATGTTTTGTTTACATCTATACTGAAAGGTCAAAATTCTGAAACATTTAACTTGAAATGCCTTTATTTATATTAGTTTCAATAGGCACATTCGCTGTCATGTTAGTGAAAATCGCGTGTCAATAAACCCGAAAAGATTCATTCAATGCTGAACGACACTCGATCTCCCGTCAAAAAGTCTAACAGCATCGCTAAGCTGAGTTAATTCGCCCACCTAAAAAGGGCGCACATGTATGCGGCTATCGACCGACAGATCGTACCCACTCTATGATTGATCATGGGAAGGGGTGAGCGGACCCGGCGCCCCACCGCCCGCCGAGACAACGTTGCTTGACATGATGCTCATTTGTTCTGATTTGTTCGACACCAGCCACCGACGAACATTACGTGATTAGAAACGGCACAAAGGGATTGCGAAACACGCTTTTAAGACTTCGAGTGCTAGTAATGGCGTGTATTGAAAAGTCACGTGCTAACGACGTTTACATTAGTTATTTCGGTCATAACTTTTGAGAAATAAAGTAAAACTTTAAAAGATTCATGTCGATATTGAAAAAGCTCCTTCATATGATTTTTCACAAAAATAAAACTTTATTAATACATACTTACCTATATATAAATCTGGTTTTGGTAGAATTTTACTCATTATTGAATCAGATAACGTCAATGCACGTCCGCAAAAGTTAGCCGTGCTAATATTTCATTAGCCAAACGGTTGACCTTGACCTCAATTATCGACTTTATTCATTAATTATGGCATGGGCCGTCGAACTCGACGAACGATCCTCACCGAGATAGCATTTTAAAGGTACACGTAGACATGCTCAATACTAGCACGAAAGCATGCTACTATTGAGCAACTAAAACTTAGTACCTAGCATGTGTGATCATTTCCAATTGTTCGAGCTCGCTTGTTTTAAGCATTCTAATAAATATGACATTTTATCACTGTACCTTTACTAGGCATACGTCTACGACGCTCCTTTTTGTTGTGATATATCTTACGCAAACTATTTCTGAAATACGAATAATGTGAGATTCAGTTGTTTTAATCACTTAAACACAACTAACTACGAACTCATTTCAGTTTCCAATAGCAGTTATAAAAACTAATTAAACTCATAGTACTTACAAATCTATGTAGGCCTACTTACTACCAATATTGTATACGCATAGTCACTAAAGCTAACAAAGGTTTAAAAGAATGAAAACAACGTGATCGTGACGATGAAGGCATTAAGAAAGGACTTTATGCTGCTATTTGCTAATTAGCAAGTGTTGTTTGTTTTACAATAAACGTTTCATGAAAGGTCTAATGGCGGTTTATGTGTTAACTTAGGAGTGGTCAGTCGTCGCCATTGTAATATAGTTGTGGTTTAATAGGGTAATGACTCGGCAAATGAGCGGTTGCGCTATTTGAAGTGATAACGGACTATTTCTTGTTTAACCCAAGGGGTCTAAGCGTGTGGGAATGTTATTTGCACTGCATAATTTATTGTTCACAGCAAGCTTGTGAAATGATTTCTCTATTCGTGAAGTGAAGCAGATTTATAGACCGCAATGAAATTTTACCTTAAACTAAAGTTATAAAAAATTTAGGGGTGCCAAACAATAACGTTATAAGATCCAGAAAATTAGAAGGACCCAGAAGAGATAAGATATTTTCAGGCATTTATAACGTTATGATTTGATTATCAGGTGGTATCTTATTAAAAGTATCTTACTGTTTTAATTTAATTGTCAGAATCATACAGTAATGTAAGTACATGGGTACGTGTGAATTGTTTGATTGGGCCTTTATGTGTTTGTGATAACCACTTAGGTAGTTACGTTGTTGACAATCGCTTCGCCCGTAACTGAATCATCGCAGCTTAATCGCCGTCGTGGAGCCTGCAAACCACACAATACCTGGCCACCCGACCGCGCAATGGCCGCAATCACCGTACATCTGTAGTCTGTGCCTGTGTTAGCTTGACTGGTTTCCATGCAGTGTTGTGGCGATCATTGATAGTCGATTACGACGTTTGAATATTGATATATTGTGTAAGCCTTCTGAGATGATAGATTTGAGCGGATGCGTTTACCTACACAAATTGTGGGTAATTTTTATCGGATTAAGTTACACACTACATTTTATCAAATGCAGTAAATAGACGTTAGCTATAAAGAGTCTTTGCATCATTAGATTTTTATGCTAATACCTAATTCTCATTGAATGCGTACATTTTACCCTAATCAAATCTCACTAAACTAGATGCGCACCGTCGCTAATGTACTTCAAGAATACTTAGGCTGGGTTGCACCATCTTACTTTAACTCTGACAAACGTCAAAAATCTGTCAAACTCCATACAAAAAACACCGGTTATCGTCATAGTTACCGTTAAAGTTAGGTGGTGCAACTCAGCCTTAATGTTACGTTCGAGTGTAACTGTAACTGACTTTGGTAAAATTTAGACATCGGCTAAAACCCGTAGAAAGCTTTGGTAGAGATTCCTAGTACCAAAAACCAAAAGTTAAAGCTTAATACAACCAAACCCATGGGGACGAATATCAAAATTCGAAAATCTGCACTTTTACACAGATGAGAACGGAAAAGGGATTATTATTCGAGACTCCCATAATGGTCCCACTGGGAAAAGCGGTATATTGGCCGTTAAAATGATCTCTTGCTGCTATACAGGATTATGATTTGTTGTTTTTTTATTTTTACGCAGACAATTGACACCGTTTTTAAAGCAATGGGGTCTAAATTAAGCAGAGGTAAACCAATAATGTGTTATTCTAATAGTTATACTCGAAGATATTTATGTAACTTCAATTTGTGCTATTAAGATAGATTTGAGCAGTATTTTTGTATAATGTACGTACAGGTATTTTTAAACATTGTTCTTGTAAATTTATTTTCTTTCGTCCAATTGTAGAAAAAGATACTTTATTGGCACAAAGAAAGAAAATAATTTGAACTTCACTTGAATAGTTTTGTTTTTCTGTAAAATTAGAATCACTTAGGTATTACTAGTCACAGAAGTGGGAGAAAGAGCATACCAAATTAATAGCTAATTATTATATCCCCCATCTACGAGCATTTGCAACGTATAAACCGTAGCCTCATCAGTGGCACTGCTAATATCCGCCGTGGACCGGGGCTTTTTAATCAACAGCTCTTTTACAGTTCCCGAGCCGTGATGTTAATAAGCGGTATTCGTCAGCCGTTTCAGAATGGAACTAGGGGTATTAATTACAAGATGTCTCCGTCAAGACCCGATATTCATCACGTCTCGGCCCGCGTGACTAGGGATGTGACGATTTAATCGATTTATCGTCGATAGAGTTCCGTTAAATCTTTTGTAATTGCTGATTCGATATTTTTTTAAATTCTGGTTCACACCTGAGTTTATCTAAAATTTACTTAGGTACATTGCGTGTGATTAAACAGAATTGCTATAGTATGAATCCAATTGTGTGTCTTCTCACTTTATTACATCGGAATTATTAACTTTTAGCAAGGTGAGAAACAAGATTTGAATCAAATGCAAAAATTCGTGGGTGTACATCTCTACGCGAACTGCGAGGCTCTCGAGGGATGTTTACATCCGCCACACTTGTGCAGCTCCGACACAGTTTAGGCGTACTCAGATCACGAACATTAGTTTACGAATAATTGATTGCACTATAACTTACTTGTCATCTTCTTGAGTAATAGTGGTAATGGGTTGGAGGCAAACATGAACTTTGAATAAGCTTTACTTGAAACTGAAAGCTTGTCTTATACTAATACTTGCTTGCAAATATTCTGCATATTGTAGCAGTGACGACATTTTTTCTGTGAACATAAGTTACTTAAAAAAAAAGAATTACTGAACAAAAATGCACTTCATGAAATACCTTACCACACACCACAGAATTACTGGCACCCAACACTTACCTACGTACGAGTAGGTACCTAAGAAAATAATTTGCAAAATATAATATCTCAAAAAAGACTGAAGCTTGAAGATGACGTTACGTTAAAATAAAAATAAATTGCTTATTCTTATAGGTGAAGTCCAAATAACCCTTGTAAATGCCATTATCATTAGCAGTTAAATGATATTGTGTCGATTCAGTGAGCACTTTACAGGGTACACTGTAAATGCCGTACCGTCGCTGTTCAAATACAGGCCCAGTAGATTGTGTCATAAACAGAAAGGCCTTAATCCAGGCAAGCTTTAAACCTTGCGTGCCACACCGTTCAAACAAATTAGCAAGACACGGGGTTCCAGGGAGCTGTTCTGTTTGTACGTACTGCTCATATCTTGTTTTGAGAGAATTAGTAGCAACCAAAAGCAATGAAAACCCTATAATTTACCGTTCATTTCATACCGATACAGAATGCATTAAATTATTGCCGCAATGCAAACAGTCCTTATCTGTTTTCATGTTGTTTCAATAGTATACATTAACAAAAAGCTGCTGTTTAACAAACAAACGACCATTTTATACCTATATTAATTGAGCTTTAAATAGGTATTAAAAATAATCGCTATACTTTTTGAACTCTGTAAGTGATCAATCATCATTAAATCATCGCATATTTGACCCATCTTATCAACTTGTCCTAACTCTATGTAACTTTTAAGAAAGTTTGGAAAAACGCAACCTTGGATATTCTTAAAATACTTATTATGAATCGACGCGACTGAGAACGTATGAGTCTGCCGTTGCGGTCGCTTGATACTAATCACTTGATAATTAATCACTGCTCCAGTACGCGGCGTGATTTCCTGCAGGAGTGAAAAATGCTGAATAACGATAAAAGTGAGAAGGGTCGAGCGACACGCCAGCTGTCGCCGCGGCGCTCAGCGCTATTTCTGTAATGTCGGGAGATCTCGCAAATCAAAACGTTCCCTTATAACGTCCTAGATCTGTGCGTAACCTCCTTCGTGGCTAGTTTACGGACAGATTTGCGCAAAGCCCGAAGAGTTGCTTAACAATTTGACTGGATCAATATTCGTATTTTGACGCATTCATATAGAAGAACAAGGCACTTTTTAACTATGGAAGGCTATTATAAACATTATATCAATCGTCGAGCTTAACGGAGTAACCAATAAATTTTAGCACTTGCTGCGTATCGCTCTTTTTCGAAGATTATTTCCAATAATAACAGGGGTACTATTTCGTTGGTTCGTTTCAGCTTAGTGCCGTCCACTGCTAGACAAAAGCCTTCCCAAGGATTTCCACAAAAGCTGGTCCTGTGCTACCCATATCCAGGTGTTGCCCGCGACCTTCACCAGATCTTCGGTCTACCGAGTGGAAGACCTTCCTTTCCGGTTCGTGGTCACCTCTCGAGAACTTTTCTGCCCCAACAGACAACAGTTCTACGACAAGCTATGTTGTCTGCAAACTGGCACTTAAGCGGCATTAGCGGGCTATATCAGTTAATTTAGTTTTCTTACGGATGGTTCTATTTAAGCATTATTTACCACATACATAAGTACTAAAAACTCTCCGAATTGCATGTCCTTCTGTGACAAACCATATTATAGTTATTTATATTTTTTAACCTCAATAGAGAAGCTCATAGCCTGCATCACACCTGAAGGATAGTGCGGATCAGGCTGAAGGTGGAAGCGAGGTTCACTCGGAATCTTTAACCGCAGGAACTGGCTATCTTACCTCCAGCCGCTTACTTCGGCTTTGCGGGTGACTGTCCTGATAGGAAATTTTCGCTACTCAAATGAAATTGGTAGGTAGGGCAAGACGTTAATACATTGTATTTTTAGGTAAAACAGTACGTTACCGATAGATAACTACGAGGTATTCAATAAGTATTTCTTGATAGGGTTCTAGTACATTAAGAAAACACTGTCTTTTACATTGAATATTAAAAGCAGTCCTTTACTCATTACAGGAGACATACCGGAGGTGGGCGTGCAGCACAATGGTGCCACTGTGGGTGGAGGAGGGCGCGGAGGAAGGCAGCGAGGAGAGCGGCAGGTCGCGGCGCACGCCGGCCGAGCACGCGGCGCGGTGGCGCGCGCGGCACCTTGAGCGCGTCGGCCACCTCGACCGGCGGCGATCCGGCGGCGTGGTGGGCCGGTGGGTGCGCGCCGCCGCCGCCGGACCCGGCCGGCCCGTCGCAAGGCTCAAGCCCTGCCTCTCAGTCTGCCAGCTTGTTGAGCAACACTGCCCTTACTTCTTGCCGGCGGATCGGGCGCCAGCCTACCCCACGCAGTATGCCGGTGAACCCACATTCCTATGCCTCGGTGAGTTTTTTGATATCTAAGACCTCTTGAATGGAGTAGCTACCTTGGAAAAAGTTGAATAATCTCAAATACTTGAGCTTAATAAGACCGTGCCGGTTGAGACTAACCTGACTAACTCTACCGTATATCTAAGTGACAAGCCGTTGGACTCCATCAAGAGTTTTAAAAAAGGTACAGACACTGGCTCCAATGTGTCGATAAGTTTCTTCAGATGAATTTCGAAATACCCATGATTAAAATTAGTTATAAATCTTTTCACACTAGGAAAATGAACGAAAATCTGTATACAAAAGAGTACCGGAAGCTTTGATTCTACATTCAATTTGGACGTTGCTACCTAGCTACTCCCAGTTAAGTAAGTAGTTTGAAGAGCACGATACGATGGCAGCCGGCGTGTCCTATGGTTGCTTGCCTTGCTTTACCTCATGCCACGGTGTATGCAGGCGAGTTTATACTTGTATGCCTTGGAAAATACTATAAATAGTTATTTAATTCGTATTATCTCATATGCAGATCCATATAAGAAAATATTACCAACCGGTCAAACTAACCATTATTTTGATAAGAAATGTTAGTTTCACGTAAAGCATACTTTACTATGTAATAAATTTTGAAAAGTACGATGGGCATGAGTAATCATTTAATTACCGTGAAACGTCGTTTTCCCCGTCATGAAACGGCAGATAAATATCATTCCAGAGTAATCTAAATTAAAATCATTTGGCACTGGAGTGTCATTAAAGTAGATTTAGATTATCTTCGTAATTCGGCGGTAAAATAGTGGCGTGGAATTTGCGGCAGTTGTTCGCCCGAGGCACGCTGCGCAGGCCGGCATGAATTAGCCGCGATTAGGCCGCCATCGCTTGGCTGCGGTTCAAAACGAGAAAGCACAAAACAAATAGTGCCTTCTGCTAGCTCCAGGGCGTTTTCTTTTTCCTCTAGCACCACTTTACTTTGACCAATTGTTGCTTCACGCCTTTTTGATTTAGCGCTATCTTAACCGTTCGTTCAGACCGCGCTGGCACATGCTCAAAACGATTATAACGCGATTTCTAGCCTTTTAATACCATTTTCTACCCAGTTCCAATTTCTCATTCCTTGTGAAATGGCCAGGAAGATAACTTAGTTTTATGTGAACTGTAAAATTTTCTTCCTATTTCTTGGCTTTCCAATTCTAAACTTGAACTGACTTTTCTATTTCACCTTTAAAGTTAAGAATTTTTAATTTTTTTTCAATGTTGCATTCCTGTAATATTATGTATTAGTGTTAAAATTTATCATCATGTTGCATTCCAGACCCGCGCATACCGGAGACGGGAGCACAGGCCAACAATTCCAACTACGGGTCGGACGACTGCTGCTACTGGTACTGCGAGGGGCGGCTGTGCTACCGCTGCGACAGCCGGCTGAGCGAGGCGCCGCGGCCCGAGCCCGAGTGGTGCCCGCCGGTCGAGGAGCGCGTGCCCACCTGCTCCGTGCCTTACCAGGCGCCCGCCGCCGCCGCCCGCCGCCTGCCGGACCTCGCCCTCCTCGCGGCGGCACTCCTCGTCGGGCTCCTCGCCCTCCCACGGACTCACTGGACAGTGTCCACGCCTCTAGTGAATGTGCGCGATTCGAGGTTATAGTTTTACGTTAACGTGCGTCGCACCGCCACGTCCCGCGATCGTCGGACTGCGATCGGAACTTCTATTAGTGCTGTACTTATGATAATAAATTACACGCGGTTACGAGTTCGATGATGGCCGCGACTCGCGGCGCGGCCCGACGACCGCGCCGCGAGCCGCGCGCATAGACTGTAAGTGGTTTGTGTCGATACACTCTACAAAATAGAAACACCAAGAGTCCTGATGAAAATGACTTTAGCATTTTATCTCGTAAGCGCTGTTAGCCGCCGATGTTCCGGCCAGTATGTTAATGTTTTCGGCACGAATTGTAAACGAAAATTCACATGATAAGTATTTTTCGTCAAGCGTAAATATTATTTTTAATAGTGTTTACGGTTAGCAAATTTCATAGGTGTTCACGATGAACTTGTTTACGAAACTAGTTTCATAGAAGCAATATCTTACCGAAAATAAGATTCGTAATTCTGAGACGAAAGTTAAGTATAAACGTAAATTGTGTCAGGGATCGTGTGAATTTTTTATACGTGCAAGTAATTTATACAAATGACAATTCCAGTTATTAAACATTATTATGGTTGATATGTGCCAGACAGCATTCTTCATGTCCGATAAAGTTGAAAGTGAAATCCTGATTTACTGTTTTTTTATTATTACTAATTGAAGTCGTTTTGTAGATAATTATTTTTGTAACTTCAATATACGAGGTGAATGAAAGATAGGCGCAGGGCGAGAATGGCACAAGAACAGTATTATATTCTGTAGGCTATTAAAAATCCACATTCAGTTGACCTGAATGAAAATGTAACAATTTAATACCGAAAATCTTCCTAAATAATTGTGAGCGGGTTTACTTACAGTTTTTGGGAAAACTTCGAGAAAATCTTAAGATAGAGCCTTAATGAGCTTATGACACAATGCCAGTAATCAATGGAAAGGCTGAAAATAATGCTTAATTTATTTACAGTGTTTCCATTGCTGAAATATTGTTAGCTACGTATGAGTAGTACCGTGACCGACGCAGGTCTGTAAAGCAGCTGGTTCTGGCAATTCTCGTCGCTGGTCGTCTTCGAATGCCTAAATAGTTGGTCTACACATATTATTGACTAAAATAACATAGGGTTAATTAAACGTAGTTGTTGTTTTGTAAGAAATAAAGTATGACTAATGCATATAATGAAAATTATATGTAAATATCCGTCTTATGAACTTCAACATTATTCAGATGTAACATGGTTGAAAATGATTTTTATATGAATTGATTTTTAATATATATTATTGTATATGTATATCGTGTCGAGTATATGATAATGATGACGCAAACTTCAACGGGGGTAAAGTCGTTCACATGTATGTATAAGGGACGGTATTTGTTGGTTTGTCTTATTTTTGAAAAAATATTAAATTATAGAGGTATCGTTGAACATTTTGTGATCAAAATCATGTATAATTAATGGTTATTAAGACTTTATTGAATGGACATTTGTTATGAATATTGTCCTCAGGCGGGGATGTAGTTGTTGTATTCAAATGATAAATGATAATAATATTAAGTAAGTTATTTTTTACGTTTTTATCGTGTACATATGTCAAGACGGTTTGTTGTTTCCACTCCCATACTTAAAGTCACCGAAGGTGCTAATGGTCTATTACTGCTTCTTAGGAGTTTCGTTTGTTACTAACTTCAGCCTGGTTTCGTCTGCGCGACGGGTGACGTCACCATATCACTTTATAAACCGCATTGCATTCACAGAATACAAACATCTATTTTCTTAGTATTTTCAAAGGAAAGTTCCACTTCAGCGACTATAGACTAGATATACATAGACAGACAGGTGTTGATCAGTGCCGTGACAAAAGAGGGTCGTTATTGTTTCAATCGAATATCTAATTCGCTCGTGATCCCCAGTGCCTTCACTCTCCCGAAGTGAAAGCACCGCACAGCAGGACACTCGCAACTCTCGGGTTATTACTTACATCCATCCGACTAAACAATGAATATTAATTACTTATGCATAATACTCAAAACTTGTTTGGCAAATCGAAAAAGTAAAACGTTACAAATCATAGAGATAGAGTCTCTTCAAGGGAATTTATAGTAGATATTAGGATCCAAATTAATATACACTAACTACATTTAAATCGTTCGTTTACAAAATGCCCATATAAAATTAAAAAGTCTCATCCAACTCGTCATTTGCATCGGTTTTGTGGTCTAGTTCTTTTGATCTATCGTAAGCATCTAAATTATAGTACGTAAGTGGAGTGTCAAGCAAAAATCACTTCAGAGAGTCGAATAACACGAAAACATTAAATAGGTCAATGCAAAGCAGAGTAGTGTTAATAAATATTTCATAGCCCGCGCTGCAGGGCCTTCTTCACGGTATCTACGTGTATCTATGTATAAATTAATTAATTATCAAGGTGTCTAAAATTTAGTAATAGAGAATGAATTACTAGAACATAATTAATTGGAACAATTTCGAGCACTCGTTAAAACTTACACATTGGCCGTGCATTCCTTCTTTGTGGGTGTTTCTACTCTACATTCTTGATATCTTCACTTGTTCACTATCTATTCTAGAGTAGATGTTAAAAGACCAAACGAGAGGAGTTCGGTTCGAATGTTGTTTACATTAACATTTTCGTTTAGGTGACCGTTTGCTCGTAAATGCATGCATACGACAGAATTTCATCGTAATTATAAGTCGAAGCTTGAGTTTTATCTACGTAACTAATGTAAGTACTCCAAGAGAGATTCGAAGCTATTAAATAAATAGGTGTAAATGAATAAAAAAAAGTCGAGTCGATTTTCACCATGATCACTAAACTGCCGTTTGTTTGTGAGATTGATTTCGTAGGGACACAAAATTAGCAATAATTCGTAGTAAATAACTGATTAATCACGTAGATTTCACATTGACCCACGAGGCGTCCACGAGCCGACTGCGACGCGACGCGGCGGCGCGGCGTGCGCTCGCACGTGCCATACTCCTAGGTATACTTACGTACGGATGTATTTTAATGTTATGTTGAAAGTTTGGTGATAGTGTGTATTATGTTTTTAATTAAATTTAATGAATTACGTTTTGGTGTACATAAATAAAGTGTAAATGTTTAACGCACAAATAATGAAAGACGATGCTGAATTGTAAAGCAGTGTACGAAAACTTATGTATTACTTAGCTGTAAACTGTAACTGAGAAGTAATCTATTAGGAATACGAAATTAGAAACTTCAGTGCTCCGTCTGCTGCCAAGATTAATTTTGTTGTCTGTCATATTATACGAATTCGGTTTTATTTGTGAACGGTTTTAGTTTTGTGGCGGCACGTTCTCACGAAGTCCATTTCATTGTAAATTATTCAATAATGAGGGAATTAACTAGCTATACTGTTTGGTAAGTTAAGCGGTTCACGTTAGGTTACGCAGCAACCGGACTGTCACGCACGCACAAACAGAGTTCGCTTTCGGGGTCGTCTGACAACGTGTCAGTTAATAATTCGAATCGTTGTAGATACAGTAATGTCCTAATCAATATAGAATATAATATGTAAGGAAAACACCAAATGATAGCCTTTTACATAACGACAAAAGTATATAATTAATTATCGAAACCGAAGCATGTCCGCAATCATGTTGATGTTGATAGTTTGTACAATACATATATTAATTATTTTATACGTATACGGCCTTACTATTGTGTAAATACGCGGCTGTTAAACGACTGACTTCTGTTCTTTTTTCTATACAATGACAGAGCGTTATGGAAGTTGATGTGTACTGGGATTTATTAATGTTGCTTTAACGGCAAAAGTACAATGTAATATAGAACATATGGCTGTGGTCAGTCCTTGAGAAGACAGCTCCCTGTTCTTATGACAACGAACAAGATGTTAATACATTTTTTATATATGCTGGTTTGATGGAAATTAAGTTGGCACTTGAAATACATTCTGGAATGAAACAATGTGACCAAATGCAATGGGACTTCAAGTGAATGAGTGGGCTGCATTATCCTTTCATGTTACTCGTGTATTTGTTACTTCGATTCTTTGCAATTATTTTGCTAAGTGTACACTAGGTATAAAATAACTCAGACTCACTCGACTAAATTTTAAACACACATTCAAGCTTTTGTTGGATTGAATTTCAATATTTAGGTCAATCTTAAGATAGAATCTAAGCTTCGTTTCGTAATATGGATCTCAATAGTTTGAACTTGTATTTTTGATTTGGTCTATTTTATGCTATGTAGCATATAATATATCATTTCCAAATTAATATTTGAGAGTGTAAATTCAGATTAGTAATACTTTTTGATGCAAAATTGCAAAGTAACCTTTATTGCTGTGTAACTTTAAATTGTGATAAAGCTTTTCTGGAGGAGAAAGAACAATTACATTACAGCTTTGTTGGAACGTTTTGTGAAGAATTACAATGGGTTCTATCTTTTTCTGAAAGGAGCTATTAAGCAAGGCTTTTATCCTTTTATCATGTAATATTTCTTTTATGTCTGGGGTATGTCTTTAAGACATAACTGCTCAAGGCTTATAGCGTCCGAATATTAAAACGATGTTCAGATTTAGGGCTCTATCATCGGCTGTCACTGTCACATGGCGCCTATTTGACCCTATTAGAATATTGTAATCTAGGAAGAGAGAAAAGACACAATTGTGACTACAAATACTATCACAGTTTAATTAGATACTTCACTGTGCCTAGGGTCACGTCGCTGATGTTGTGACAGTGACAGACGATAAGAGACTTAACTTTGACTGTCATCTTAGTGTTCAGTCGAAACCCTTTATACTTGAGTGTGCACTTAGTATGTGACGATGTCTGAGTGAGATAAGTACTTAAATACAATAGAAACACATGGCCTTCTATTTTTCAATATTTAGATGAAGGTGGTTAGTAACATAAGATACAATTGATATGTATTAAAAGTCTTATGAAGAATCAAATATTAAATTAATAGGTATACTAATTCGTACGTTATTTTAACCGGCACATAAGTAAGCGAGTTAAGGTCCATGTTCTTCAGCCCCGAAAGTTTCTCTTTTAATGTCTCTTTGTTTTTCGTATTTGTCATTTTAATACGCGTTTCGTATACTTTGTAATTGATAGATGTTTCGTTTGGTATTGTAGTTACTTTTCGTTAATAGTTAGAGAATTCCTTTATTTAACTAGGCTTCCCGCATCAAAATAACAAAGTTCTTTGGTAAACACACTCGCTTGATTACCTGTGAACGCAATAATAAATAATAGGCTGTGTCGATGTTTTATTCCGAAACTTAAGTATAAAAATGTTAGCTTAGCTAAATAACGGAAAATCTCAAACTATGCATAAAAATCATTCGTTTGCATGGCTGTTCATAAATTAGTATAAATATAATGTATGTAATTAGTGTCGTTTCCATTTAAATATAAATGTTTTGTGTTATTTTGATAGTATTATGTTGGACCTAGAAAAACCGTAGCCAAACATGTTTTATTCATTTCTTTAATTTCACACATACTTTCATGAAGTCCAGTGTGAGTGGCGTTGTTGACGATTTTATTTTTAATAGAACGATGTTCCTCCAACATCACATTAATACCATTATTCCTAATGAGTTCTAGATCATATAAATATATGATTAAGAGGACTTTAAAGGCATTCTACTTGAAGTCTTTAATTTGAATATCATTTCAATCGAATACATTGCACTAATCAGGACATTAATATTAAAATATTGTCAAACGTCCAGAGGACCGCTTGGACATAATTAATAATCGCTATAAATAATATCATTAAAGTTGCCTATTTCATAGTGAGAGAGGTAGCGTAGGGTAAATCTTATCTCATAAAAAATTACAAGGGTAAGCACAAGTCGGCGACGCGGGTTGCGGCGCCGGCGGACACTGCCACAGCACGCGGGGCTCCGATATATTGATATGATCTAGGATGTGTCGTAGGTGTTTCTCGAGTAGTGATCGTGTAATAAGTCTTATGTTACGCCTTCTAAATGATTATAAATCTGTTAGTGTGCCGCGCGGGGCCGCGGGCCGGCGGTTGACAAACCGGGCCGCGCCTGCGCTGCTATGCCGTAGCCGCTACGGCGCGGCAGGGCGGGCGCGTGTCCCTCGTAGCCGCGCCCGCGCTCCGCCGCATGTAGCATCGAGATTAATCACGTTCGAATAATCGTAGACAGATTTTGAAATTTAATATTATTTGCATTTTCCTAAGAGTTAGAACGATTGAGACAGTAGGTCGCACGACCGTGTTATGATGAATTGTGGAGATGTTTATTAAAAAAATACGTTTATGAAAATGGAATAAAAACGAAAAATATTGTCATATAAACTTGTAATTACTAACTTAAGAAGAATTATTGGAGAACCAGAAAAACGTTAAATAAACCGATTAAAATACAAGTGTTTCGTTTTATTATTAACCCAGCCCAGTAAATAATGAAGAAAATAAATAAAAAAACATGTTCCGTTTGTTTAAATATTTTAATACAAAAATGTTCGCTTACGTCAATATCACACTCGATCTTACATCATCTATTTATATTAAGTATAAAAACTATGACTTCGCATTAAATTATCGTTCTCGCGTATAAAAAGGACTCATTCGTCATCACAGCACAGCGTTCGCTATACACAATATACCGAACGCGGACAGGCACACAACACACGATCACAGTCGGTGACACAGAGGGCTGGAGCCCGGGGGCCGCACGAGTAGCGCTGGGACATAACATAGAATCCGTGAACCGTCCATGTGACGTCAGCCCAGCGCTAGCTCGCAACCGAGACACTGAACGCGCATCCCGCGCGGACATCGCTGCACGCGTCGGGCGTCGCTAGGCGCGCGCCGATATCCTCGCGACAAACGCCGTTACCAGCGCGAGCGCAAACGACATCTGAACACTATTCGCGCTGTTATTACCGCTTCTACCGCCAGAACTTTCTTCTGTATCTGCGAAAATTGTATTCACAAATGTTAACACAAAATGTTTTCATTCATTACGTGTAAGTGCACAGTGCGTATTGTGATTCACAAACAGTATTTAACAATTCAGGTGATTAGAACATAATTTTGAAAACAAAACAAATGACAAATGTGATGAATGTTCACCAAGCGTGAATCGAAAACAAAAATCGTCCGAAAATTCCGTTTGGTTATGAAAATGTTAATAGGAATTTTCGGATAAACAAATGAAATTAAAATAAACCTACAGATGCGGGTGAGTGATGTCGCGGCGGAGGATGTAGTGACCTCCTAATAAGTAGCGGCCGGAGCCACGTCTCAAGGACAATTACAGTCTAGCCCCGCCTGACTGAACGCTGACCACTGAAACATTCACTGGGTTTAGGATGGATCCTTTAGTCAACCACAACCAGGTCCCCCTGTGCAAACTACACTATAGTACTTCAAATGTACATTATTAATCTACGCACACATATTTACATGCATTTTGTCGTCAGTCAGTCATTCTATAGTTAATTCATACTTTCAAAAAGTTTTTAAGGTAAAGAGTTAATTCATTAACCTTTTACACATTATTTTCCAAACTTAAATAAAATAAATTAAAATTGTCTTACACCACTATGTTAGTTACAATACTAATGCATCTCAACGTTTAATTTTCTACATGCTTATTATTTAAGTCATATGATTCCATTCCATTAATGGTCAGTATTTTGTGTCCATAAAACAAAACATGGGAGTGCTCAAGTTAATTCATTTGAAAACTCTTTTCATCTCTTACATGGAGGACGCCCGTCGAGTGTCGTTAAACATTCAACACGAAAACCTTTATCTTATGCTTCAGTACATCTAGAAACCGAGCAGTCGGAATATATTATTAGAGTCTTTAAACCAAAATAATTATTTACTACTACTTCTACACTATGCAAACACACACTACCCCTCAAACCCGTAACCGCAACCGTAAAAATAATGACAGTATAGTTATTTAAGTATTGAATAAAACCTACAGACGGCGTGATTAAAATAAAATCAGATTTTGACGAATGAAATAAATCAAAAGTATTTAAATAAAAGGGAAAATATAAAAGAATGAAGTGCGTTTACTAAAGTAATAAGATTCCACCCAAAAAAAAAATTTGATTTTTATTTCCGTGATGAAGTTTGGTGAAAACTTATAGAAAAGCAAAGCATCTTAAATCTAAAGTCATGCACCCATGCAAGCATCTGCATGACCCACCAAGTCAGCCCAAACATGCTACAAGCGTAAAAACAGGCTTAGTGAAATGAAGAAAAACGTACAGGCAGCGTGTGACAAGCTCGCTGGTTCTAAAATCACCGCTTATGTCTATAATCTCACTGGTATTCGCATATATTCTCCTAGTTACTAATTGAGTCTTTGTTCTTTATGCAATTTCTCTATGTACAATGTTCAGGAACTCTCCACCGAGGCTATTTCCTGAACCAGAAGAATGATCTGGGAGCGGATGATTTTACACCTAGAAAAAAACACACAAACGCACATATCGAAACGTGAACATCCCAAACACCTTTGATCACAATGAAACATTGAAATGTCTCGAGGTGAGTGAGACTTGTGACGTCACACAGTGCATTGATAACACATCACATCAGTAACTTCTGTGATAACACAGTTAAAGCGCCTTTACAAATGTTAGACAAGTCGATTCCAACTTACGATTCATACTTATATTTTTTATCGGCGTCAAATTAACTTTACTCTTAACAATTTAAATTCACTGTGACTTAAAATGACCACACGAGTGTTTCGGAATCGATTACGGCCAACATTTCAACAAGGCATATCATATTACAAACATTGTGAAATTGTGCAAGTGAGATAAATATTCTATTTAATGTGGATCAACAAACAAATCATAGTGCTTTACTATTGACACAACACTTAAATTGTGCATTTTATAGACATTAAATAAATATTTGTGTGTTCTGGATTGCAAAATGTCGTGAGTGAAATCTGGAGCCTGTTTATTCGTTTTTTTCAGACGATCACGTCGTTTTTAAGCCCCAAACTTCAGACAAGATACTGCAGGTAGGTTCGCGGTGCCCAGAAGCCGCTCCGCCATCTTTGAATTAGGATCACCGTCTCCCACTGCTGCTCCACCAATAGCAATATCCAATCCATTCAGCAAGCATTAATTAACTTTGACATGTCAATTATTGTCAAATCAAACCAATACCAGTTAGTCAGAAGCCTGAACTTCGTAAAAATTGACGTCATGAGCATGCCACCGTCAGAAACAGCTTTGCCAACTGAATCGAATATATAAATTATTTTGCAATTAGTAATTTTAGTATGTTAGTAAAAATAAAAGGTCAGTTAGTAGGTTATTGCTTCAACTGTTAATGCACTCATATGTTGATTAGTATTAAAAATAATATAACAAAGTTACTGATGATAATGAATTAGAACGCAATATTAAAAGTAGGAATAGAAGTAACATACACAAAGTCAAGTAAACAGATAGGTATAGAATTGAAAAACAAGAAACTTAGAAATGGTAACTGAGTATAGGATGTAGCTTAAACTAAAAAGTCTAATGTTGAAAAGAATATTATGATAACTACTAGAAGAGGAAACACAAAAACTAATAGACAATCACAAACAAATAACAAATAGAGCGTACATTTAACAGTGGAGTCGGTGTTGTCCCTCTAGAATATTATCAAATGGAGATATTTTTATTTAGGGGACTAAAGGAATTTGTATAAAGTAATGCTTGTGCCTAATTTTTCAGCTATTTCGTTATATTTTTTGCGATTATGTAAATTAAAGCTGCTTTGATGAATATCACAAAATACTTTTTAATATTACAAGGTAAGAGTACTTAAATATATGCCAAACAACTTCTCTGTCAAAATCTAATCTAAATCAATATCTCAAATAATTACAAAGTAGCTAATTGTCTCCTTCAGCCTTTAATTCTCAAAAAGCCTACAAAAGCTGTTTCAAATTAACCAATATTCCTTTCTCCTATCCCTTGTTGATAAAAATAAATTACATTTACATCGTTTTTCTTACATCTAAACCAAGGATGCACAAAATTTTAACAATCTGAACCTTTATTCAGTTGTGTTTATTTTCTTTCCCACTTTCAGCTCATAATCTGCCCGAGTGGCCCCTTGCCCCATAATATCTGTGCATCCCTGATCTAAACTATCGCATCACTTTTCTAATCTTTTGCATTAGGCACAAGCAGTACATCCTCGTCATTTCCCGGCGTCCTGGGCCCTGAACCAACCTGCGTCGAAGAGGATGTCCCCGACATCATCCTCAGACGGTCCCTCGCCGCTGTGCGTCAGTTTCGCGTTACCTCCGACGGTGCCTCGGGGCGCGCTGCTGCAGCCTAACCACCAGAAGGCGGTCGACCGCGGGAACGCTGGGTTGTCTGAGTCCACCTGAAGGTTGAAAGAGTGTTTGTGATATTAAAAAGGTGTGGTCAAAAAACGCTCCACTAACGTTAGTCTAAGTGTGTTCAAAAGACGCTACCATAATGAAAGCCTAAGAAGATTTTTTTTTTCATAAGTTAGGGGTATTCCCATCTTCTCCCACAGGCTTCCTCCCGAATCATTATTGAGTTATTCGTCTTCAATTTTTTGTTTATAAAACACTAAGTAACAAACATTCCGTGTGAGATAAAATCTCATAGGATAAGTAAAAACATTAAGTATATCTACAATTTTGTTGTGAGCTCGAATTCAGCGAATTCATCGAGTTTTTCAGGTGAGTATGACACATAAGGGAACTTGGTTTCCCAAAAATAAGTAGATAACTAAGCGAACTTTTGGAAAATTACTTACACTGAAAGTTCTGTCGTTAAACCGCCAGTAAGATCCACCCTTGAAGAAGTAAGTGTATCCATTGGTATATTGCAATGCAGCATCAATGCCATCAGGGATTCCCTCCCAGTTGGACAGAGGTTTGGGGTAGGTGGCCTTGACCGGTGGCCTCTGGGCAGGGTCGAACCTCCAGAACTTCGAGCCCTTGTAGAAGTAGATCTTGCCGTTGCCCGACCACACTAATGCAGCGTCTAGGTTATCAGGGATTCCAGTGAAACCTGGAAAATACGGAGTAAAGTTTTAAAAAGCTGTCACTGTGAAAGTCTAGAATTTACATAATTTGAGTTGACTTTTTGTTGTTCAACTCTTGGAACGGGGTCAATTATTCTTGTCTAAAAAGGTACTTCTTTCAGGACAGCAAAAGAGGATTATACATAACTATATCTATCATTTTGTTTTTTTGTAAATACAAACTTACCTTCGCTAATTTCTTTAGGATAGTCTCCATCGATCTTCTGCCCATTATACCTCCAGTACTTAGAGCCCTTGAAGAAGTAGGTCTTTCCGTTCTTATACGTGAAGGCAGCGTCAATATTACCGGGCAGGCCGGGCCAGGCGCGTGAGATCAACCGAGGGTAGCCGGCTGCTACACCGTCTTCAGTCAACCGCCAATAGTGTTCGCCTGGAGAAATATGAGAGATTTGTGAAGTAATTTTTATTTGTCAGTTTGTTTTAACATACTATGTTTATGCACCAAATAATGGTATACACTTGGTAATATAATCCAGATGACAGATCTTTGAATTTCCTCGCCCTATGATTATCACATCAATATATTTTGTCCCCAGCAGGAGTCGAACCTTCAATTAACCTACAAGCATCTATCCACGATCTAGCGTAGCATTTTCCATGGGACACTCATTCATTTGTTTTGTAATTAGAAATTGGAACCCAAATCTTCAAAAGTGTTTTTGTTTTATTTTTAGCGGCCAGTACCAAATCGTTCTAATAATTTAAATTTCGAATGCAGTCGAAATTACAAATGAAAATCCAAATCCTCAAAGTTTTTAATTTTCTTTTTTAGTGGCCAGTAAGTATCAGTTCATTTTCATAATTCGAATTTCGAATTTAATTTACCCTTGAAGATGAAAGTGCCTCCATCAGCCGAGTTGAAGATGGTATCGAACTTGGGGTCCGAACAGAGAGCGGGGTCCTCGGCCGATGGTTGCTGGGTGGTCACGCGGGGGCCAGTGGGCTGGTTGGGAGCTACGCCCCCACCGATGTCAGTTTGCGTTTTGTGACCGTAGAGAGCCTGTAAAGAAAGAAATTAAGTAACACTGCCTATTCCTTGTTTAAAAATAAAGGGAAAACTAAAATTACATTCCAGAATTATTGTTTTCAGATACTAATTGAGTCATTTCACAGGGAACTATTACGTAAATAAAAGTAAGTTTTTAAGGAATTATTCTTGCTGGAGGTTATCGACCTTATAGAAATAATCTTATCTAAAAGCAATAAGCCTACGTTATTTAATTGATTGGCAACCTGCTTATTTGTACAATATTAATGTACAGCAGCAAACATCCAACTATTTCATGTTGAACTAAAGACATTCTCACAAAGAATATTCGCGTAATAAGTAAGATTTCTTCAAGAGTTCGTTGCTAACCTGAATACCCTGGATGTCGTCCTGGTCAAGCTGGAAGGCAGGGTCGTATCCTCTGTAGAAGGGAGCCATGAGGGCTGATCTGACGTCACTGTGCGAAAGACCGAGTGAGTGACCGAACTCGTGCGCAGCCACCTGAAAAATTCACACGAATGTGTTAGTCATGTTTGATAGGAACATGAGCTTACCGGACGAACATAATTTATTAGTGAATAGGTATAAGCACATTTGAACTCGATAATAAACGCCATTTATAAATATATATATGCTTCATTTTCAAGTACCGATTCAAGAATCTACGACTATCTACAAAATCATCTAAACTACAAAGTTACAATAAAACAGTTATATATTTAATTGTATATTTTAAGCTACATTTTATAAAGTAAGCCATAGTGTAAAAAATAGTTTGACTAACATTTTAAGGATTGACAAAATAATAAATAAGGGATGGTAAAATAATTACTTGGAAGAGATTGGTTCCTCTCCTAGAGTTGATGGTCCACATCTCCGCGTCGTCGAAATGAGCGTCACCACCGTAGACCTGAACAAAAGGCAATGTTAAATAAGTGTTGTAACACACAAATGGTCATTTATTTCTGTACAATAAAATGCAATTCAAAACACTCCATTATTCTAATAAAATAACACCGCTTTCACCATTTTAACTATAATGCGTTACTTCCGCATGCGTAAATACAAAAATATCGAATTTAAATGGTTTACTGTCAAGTACAATTAGAGTTAACGAGTTTTTTAACACATTTAAGTACGTTATACAAATACACGATTACAAAATATACACGTTGTTTTTTCTATTTCTATTTAGCAGTAAAGATGTTATCTTTTAATGGAATATCAATTATAAATAATTACTTACAGGGAAGTATGCATGAGCGAGGGTGCCACCGGGCCCGTCGAATGGATCACCATCGCCGTGCTCTCCTTTTTCAAATCTGCAATAAAACAAACATATATTTCATGACAACTGGTTAAAAACAAAATGATTCGTAGCAAAACTATAAAACCCTAATTAGGTAATCAATATTCGTAGTTGTTTAGTTTTAAATGAGTAAATTTTTCACTTTTCGCTTGTACCTATAAGCTCCTAAATAGTATTGTAAAATACGGACTTGCGCTTTAAATAGTCAATGTGCTAAAAGCCTTTTTTTAAATAGTGGTAACTATCAGATTTGTAAATCCTCTGCATAAGTACGTTATAGAAGACGTAATGAAAACCCCATACAACTAGCCTGTACTTGGTAAGTACGAGTGGTATGGTATAAGTACCTACTGGAACTCAATGACAACCATTTATGTTGCGTAACTCAACGCAGATTACCGCGGATTGTGACGAAAAACGTATTATTACCGATTCAATAACAACGTCCATACAATTGTAGCATTTGCTGCCATTGCGTATTCTGATTTTGTTATCTCATGAATCTGGCTTATGACCATTTTGTGCGGTGACCTAAACATACTTTATGTTCGTATCACACGCATCCTTCTTTAGTGGCTTGGGAACTGGGTATAGTGCCTTTTACATATTATGCTAAAGGAAAATGATTCGATTTTGTAAAGAAAAGAAGAAAAACTTTATTCAGATACGTCAGCGTATCTAATAACATAGAAAAAAAATGTATACCAACCGAATTGAGAAACTCCTACTTTTGTTGAAGTCGGTTAAAAAGATGGAGTGAGTTTGGGTGCATCCTCTTGACGAGCAAAATATAACTTTTATTACAGGTCAAAATAAACGTAAGACGTAACGATTGGAATTTAAATATTTCAAGACTCTATCTCCTGACTCCTGTAGAATATTTATTTTGCATCCAGACTAAATCTGTAAAACGTGTAAAATCACTCACCTAATTTCAATGTGGACCTGTCCGGACCTCTTCTGTGTAAAGGTGAGGTCTGTATAGTCCGACCACACGGAGAAAGCCTTCGCCAGCTCAGCATCCACCTCGGCCCTGTTCAGTCTTGAAGGGTACTTGGAAATTTTGTAAGTCAAATTCTTCACACGCCACCTTGAACCTAGAAAAAAATAATTACATATTTTAAAAACACACTTTTCACAAACTCTTACACAGTACTTACTTAAGTAAAAGTAAGCAAATGTAGAGTATTAAAATTAACAACCCTTGTTACCAAGGGCGAGTCCTTGAGTTTTCGTTGGTCGGCAGTGAGTGTGAGGTTATAATTCAAACATTCTTAGAATTCATTTTGTGAATGGTCACAATTTTTCCAATAACCATCACAAACTGTGACCTTCCTTTTTTGTATAATGACTATACAACTAGGTCGAAATACCTCTAACATTCGAATCCCTATTCTCCCGATTATTATGTGACTAAGGTGCTGTCATTGACACCTGTCACAATATCAATATGATCAAAGAATACTGTGACTTGTCTATCATGATAAATCGTTATTCCCAGATTACGAGTGATAGTTTCATATTTAATAAGAAAAATTTTTAATGTAATTGGAATGTAGCTTAGGTAAGGTATGTATCACAATCTGTTAAATCTAACGCCTACTTATTCAAGGATAATTTTCTCACACTTCTTTATTCTTTTAGAGATAAACTATTCACGTGAATTTAAATTGTAAGTTTCTTTGATAACTCAAGGGAACATATTTGTATTCTGTTTCCTTTTAAATACTTTGTCCATGGAATGTAAAGCAAATGGGTCATAATAGTGACAAGGTTTTTCGCGATTGTAGGTTGATAAGCTTTCTATTTTGTATTCGCCTTTCAAGGATACTATTCTCATATTTTAGACGAAGGAGGTAAGACGTCTTTATCGATCCCTACTTCGTGTTGTTGAATTGTATTAAAGTAATCGTTTCTTTACAATTAACGATTTTCCGTTATAAGACCTGAAGTTTTTATCTTTATTTTACAGCTGGCAACAAAAACGTTAACTTTCAAACCTTAATAGCTTACGGCCAAACTTTTAATCGGTCAAGTGAGAGCTTTGGAGTGTCACAAGGGTGGCTACTGACCTTGAAGGGCGTATCTTTTGGCACGGCTCTCCCCGAAGCCGACTTTGTCTCGAACACCGCAACGGGGCAGGGACATCACTTTTGTCGTCTCTTCATCCAATTCACCTGTAAATAACACTTATTATTTAGATACCTGATCAAGTAGAGAAATAAGTAAGAGTACCTACCTACGTTTCTAAGGATTTATATTCCTCATTTTAAATTAGTAAAGTCGTGTCGAAAAGCTCGAGTTAATTTTATCTATTTCTTACAAGCTTAAGTAATCTAATCGAATGCCTAACATCTTCGATATTTCAAAAGCATGTAAATTAAACAAGAAGTACCTATTTTCAACATAACCTAATAATGTACCTTTATCTATTGTCTTGTATGCCACCCTAGAGGAAAACTACTAATAGTTAATTTACCGGTTGTCCGCAATTTATTTCTGCCTGCTTAATTTTAGACTCACAACACGCGTAAAAAGGTGCAAATCTGCAAACGCAAGGGACAAAACCCAAAGTTTTTATCACAACAGATGACGCGGAAGTAATTACACGACCACATCAAATAAATAACAAACCACAGGCGGAAAACGGTGAGCAAACAGGAACAACGCCAATTGACGCCGGTCCGATGCTTCTAGTTCTGATCTGTGACCAATTTATAAATACTCATACGTCAAAACAATGCTACAAATGTGGGAACACCTCATAGATATGCTTGCGTAGGCAAGACAGGAAAATTAAAGCATCTTCATTAATTTTAACGAATATATTCCATACACTCATTATGTTGACGCAAATCGGTAGGCCACTATGAGTAATAAAGCTTAATTGGCACGGGTAAATAACCATAATAAATTATGAATCAATCAGGTAGGTACCTAGAATGTCATCAAGGTACTTTTGAACTTGAAATATGTCGAAAGCCGGTGACAATGGAAGCAGTTTCCTCAATTTCAGCTTGACTTGAACATGGCAAACGATCGCAATCAAATAATTATGTTTCTCATGCAAACTATTACAAATCGATGCATAATGCAGGTGCTATTGACACTAATGCCTTCGTTAAAGATGCTTTATTGTTAACGACTCATAGCGCAGTCCGTAGCATACCGTCAAACTCGTGCAATGACCAGTGTTGAATTATGTATATGTGCGTTATTTGCTTACATAACAACGCCCCGTGGACTCATGTATGCTACTTCTCGTGTCAAGGCACGTAAACGCGCACTGAGCGACACGAGTCCAGCCCACTTAATGCCACTGTCTATATGCTAATAGTCACACTAGGTACACAATTTAGTCGTTTTTAGGATTTATAACGACGTTATAATACCTCTATCCAAAAACTAAAAAGGTACTTAATATGACCGTGACGCTGCTCAAGAATTCTTACAATTTTTTTTATGATCTTTAAAATAAGTCTAATTTCTGATCCTGGATAGTAAATTCATTAACTATTCGCATCGAGAATTACGCTTCATAACAAAGTGAGGAAAATAGGTAACGTGCGGAAACAGAAGTCGGAGGTAGAATAATATTGGTCATATTGGCATTAGGCTAGGTATTATCTTATACCTAGATGTCCCATAGCACTTTACATATGCGCATCGCATGCGTGTCTTACAGCAACACGAGAATTTCCATGGCCACTCAATTGCAGAGCTGGAGTAACGAGCGGTCTTCCGAGCTGGTACTCGGAGAGCATGCAAGGTCAAGGCCCCACGGATGTGGGCTAATTATTACGTAAACCCTCGCAACCCAAGAAACGCACGGTCATGTTCCGACGTTGACATGTGGCATTGCTATGCGAACACCAGTGTGTTACTATAATTACATAATGGTTGACTAGACGGTAATTAATCAGAAGATGTATTTTGCGGTACAAGTCACGTAGATTGGAATACGAAAAATGAACAAAGCTGTGGTACAAAGGCATTAGCTGAAACTACTTCTTTACCTATTAGGTTTCGATTGAGTGCCAATGTAACTTATCATGGCATAGATTCTAAATGAAAACCCAAACAGTTGAAATAGAATCGATCAATAACGATTGAGTAACGCTCAATCTCTTTCTGTAAATGAACCTAACAATAGATACCTACTGATAGTTTTGTAACTATGCAAATCAAATCGATTTAAGTTTATGGTCGCTTTCGCTGACCGAGATTGGCAGAAAATTGTACTCGATTGAATCTATCAGATCAAGTTACAGTGGAATGATATCGTGAGTATCTAGGTACATTAACGAAACTGGCATTTCCCATCGAAGTTATAATATAAATTATAGTTATTTGATTTAATAAGTTTGTGGGTTTTTCCGATTAAATCAAACCTGATTACCAAAATAAAAAGTTTGTTCTTCTACTATGTAACTATCTACAAAAATTATCCTAGGTATTTCTTTAATTTCATCCGGTCTAAAAATTTTCGGCAATGGTTTTTGTATTTCCTCTTTAGCTATGTAAGATTTTACTGTAAAAACTGATTCATCAGATTTAAATATTTTCTTGCGAACTATCCACATGCTGTTCATGTGGATAATCCTAATAAGATAATACTGTGACTAATCATAAGTTAACACTATGTAGTGGTGATATGTAAAACTTACCTGTAGCATTCAAACCAGCGAAGCTCTGGAACTCGGCGATGGCTCGTCGCCACGAACTCTCGTCCATGATGTGTCCACTCGAGGGGTTCCGTACCGACGGGCTAAGGTACCCGTACTGCGCCAGGTACATCTGGAAATACGCGTCGTCGTCAAACTGCCGCATCCATGATGGATTTGGGCTCCTGTTGTCTTATGCACACAGATCCGTGCAGGTGCGTAAAGCAACTAGGTGCAACTACGTGTTTAACTTAAACTACAAAGGTATCACTACATTTTATGCGGACATGGAATCAAATAGAAAGCAGTAAATTTTCTCTGAAACTAGGGCGCGACTCTACCAAATGACAGTCAAAGTCTATTACGATTTAATACGTAAACAATATTCAGTGAGTCGTGAACAGCAAAATAAGAACAGTTACGATGAAATTGTCTTATCTGCTGAAGAACAATATTTTGCAAGTCTGACTTGAGTTTTGAAAGTTTTCATTTAGTCATCGTTCTTAATTACAGTTGGTATTACGGTAATTTTAACTAAGCTAATCTCATCCTTTACGACATGGATTTCCAACTCGCTAATTTGCTTGCACAGATCTCGTTTATCTCCGATGTAGTGCTTACATGATAATTATCACTTGACATCGCAAGGTCACTCAACCATTGTCTATTGGTTGATAAAGATAACTAGTTAGGCGTCGCAAGCGCAGGCGACGGCATGTCAATGTTTATTAGGACCATTATAAATACGAGCTGGTTTATGCGTTCTTTGTTTTATCTCGGATGGTTTGAGTAATCGTTAAGGTTGAGGAAGAAAGTTAATGGTTAGTGTAGGTAGTTTCATAAAGCCAAAAATGAGTCATAAGTGGTTGATATCCCAACTAATATTATAAATGCGAAAGTATCTCTGTCTGTCTGTCTGTCTGTCTGTCTGTCTGTCTGTCTGTCTGTTACGCTTTCCCGCTTAAACCTCGCAACCGATTTTGATGAAATTTGGCATAGAGATAGTTTGAGTCCCGGGAAAGAACATAGGATAGTTTTTATCCCGGTTTTTGAAACAGGGACGCGCGCGATAAAGTTTTTCTGTGACAGACAAAATTCCACGCGGGCGAAGCCGCGGGCGGAAAGCTAGTGATGGTATATAGTCACAAAGTGCTCAAGAAAAGGAGACATAAACGGCCTTGGGAGGTGGCAGGCGGAGTCGGCGCGTGCGCCGCATCACAATGCGCACGCATCTCCGCCTGGTATAGACAACTCTTTGTTCTCCCTCCGGGGAATATTCACAATAACGTGACAACACCTCAGTCAATACCCCCAAAAGCCCACCTTTATTATTGTTTGCCGATGCCGAGTGAATGCTAACAAACTAAAAGATTTATCTATTTGTGCAGCAAACGATCTGATTCTATTTTGATGATAATGAGCTAAAAATATCCAGTCTGAAAAACAAATGGGTCACAACAGCAGTTCTGACGAACTGCTAATGTCGTTTAGTCGTCAAGAAAGCACACACAAGATTATTATTGCACGCAATCATGACTCATAATACCTACTCAAGTTAAAATTATTTCAATTCGAAGGATCATATTCTGAAGGCGTGGACCGTGATCACGATTGTCATTAAAAACTTGATAGAACTTTTTGAATCATCGTTCTCCATATTTAATACCATTTAAATGCAAATTCTCTCACATTTTCCATGAAAGTACATGATTTAATAATATTAAAATAATACCATAGAAATGTTTCATACTGACTTTAATTGTTTTCTTAGGCGGACCCAATTATATTTAAGTAGAACTTTAATCAAGTTTCTACAACTTAGTTGTTGTTGTATACTACTTTGATTGCCCATCTGTTTACATCCAACGGCAAACTCTTAATGCTTGATTGTCAAACGACCTTTTAATTTCAAATGACTGTTAGATGATTCACAGGTGCCTCATTTTGTACCTTTTAATGTGTTTGGGGCCGTTGACCCCAAAAGCAAAGTGCGTTACACGCATACAGCACCTAAGTACATATTATCGTCACAATATAAACACCTAATAATTAGTAAGTTCAACTGAAATAACTTTTTTAACTTATTTCACTTGCTCTCTACGCTTGTTCATAAAATGCGTATTTTTTTATGTAACAGTGACATGCAAAGCCGGCGATCGCTGATCAATATTAAAAGTAGCATGGAAGTGGCAAAATCGTTATAATGGCTGAAATTCCTTGAAAAGTAGTTAATACAACGATATTTTGTAAAACAATTGCTCTACCAACATTGTAAATAAAATATTCCTAAGAAACTTCCATAACATTACAAGATTATGACTCAAAATATTCGAAACAATTGCCAAAATGCCTCAAATGATTCCCCAATTGTATAACAAAGACGTACCCATATCGGGGTCAGTGTGCCCCCATAACGGTCGGAGCCTGCGCCTGTGTCGTCCTACAGACCCACTTGCATGTAAATTTCGCCTCGAGACACACTCACGTCCATACATCAAAGCTAACAGACGGCGCTAATTGGCAAAAGTACTCGCATCGGTTATCCTATAATTCGAGGAAGGCGAAAATAAATCTGCTCGGAACACGGTCAACAGTTGTACAGCGTTTCTGTGTCAGTTAATAAGTAAGTTGTTTCTGTGAATACTTAAGTTTTAAGTTTACTTTCATCTGTAATCAGTTTACAATTTCGGTTGTTGAGATTTTTCACTTGGGTTTTTTTTTTATAATGAACAATTTATATACAAGAAGGTCTAGTTAACATCTAATGAGGATCAGTACTGTTGTAGAAAATTCAATAAAACTAGTATCTACGTTAATCTTTAAGACATAAGAAAGATATATCTTTTTGAATTATCCAAATCGGACCATTACTTACGAAGATATTAAGTAATAAACATAGGCCGTTTTTGCCGCTAAAAGTCAACGTACGCAGGGCCGCGTGACGTCATTATATCCGAATCGAGCGCAGCCGGCGTACTATTGGGATGGAAAATATTTTTTTCCAGCTAAACCATCAGTTTTAGAAAAAAACTTTTAATAACATTTATGCATCAAAATAAAGTAACCTATCGACCAGTAATTTTAAAAAATAAAAATTGTGAAGCAGAGTGTATCTGCCTCAGCTATACCTTATTGTTAGAAGTAAATAAATTAATACTTATACATTTTTATATTTTACTTGGAAGAAGATGTGACTCTAACAACACTTATGAACACTTTATTTGAATAAATCGCCAAATATACCACCGCGGAGACCCCAATCGCGTCTCTGCGTTCCATTGAATCGTATGAGCGTATGGATTTTTTGCGTTATTTTTCACAATTTCTATTTTTAAAATTACCTATCGATAGCTTACTTTATTCTGATGAATATATGTCATTACAAGTTTTTCTCTCAAACTGATAGTTTGGCTAGAAAAAAATATTTTCTATCCACGCAGTACGCCGGCAGCGTTCGAATCGGATACAGTGACGTCAACGGTCCCGCGCCGGGCGGTCAGTGAACTTTTTAGTAATTTGGCCATAACTTCGTCAATTTTTGTCGTAGAACAAAAATTTTTGGACTGTGTATTAAGGATTTCTTAGCCCTATAAATCTGCATTCACAGCTAAAAATCGAAATGATCCTCATTAAACGGTTCCTAATAATGAAGAAAGTAAGGATCGGGATTTTGCTATTTCAAAGATATGTTATACCTTTGAAATGTAGCTATTTCAGTTGAAGGAAATATGTTTTGTGGTTGGCTAAATAGTAAATAGGTAGGTACTCAGCTATTTTAGATGAAGGTACATAATATATTTTGCGGTTGACTCAATACTCTATTATTCTCCGATACCCTAATTAAATGTAAACAAAAATATGTCAATAACATCCTCCTCGCCTATTAATTTTAATCGCGGTCTTTATCATATTACTTCCTGGCTAAGTAAATAATTTCCGGACGACACACATTTGTTTACTTTGTGCGTAAGTGGCTGAATCAGTGTCCACCTTACGTATCGAGAGATAGTAAAACAAAGTAAATTAGTCCAAGTGTGAATATGACTCATTGGTCTTCGTTTTATTGCCGTACATCCTGCGATTTTTTTCTAGTATATACACACATAGTAGTATTGTTATGTGTACACCAATCATTATCTGTGGTTTTGGCTGTAGAAAAATGTAGAGTTGTGTACTTGTATGGAAACAATATCTGAAGCTTTTATTTCAATGTTTATGTTATTAAAATACTCCTTAGTTAAAGTTACAGCCAATCATTGCTAAGAAAAAATGCCTTGTTTGTTCACTGTACCCAGTTTTCTTATAAAAAACAATTTATTACCCATCCTAACCATATTCAATGTTACAACATCACATATTTTAACTAGCAGGTTCTTTATTATGTAGACGCCATAGTCTGTGAATGCAGTTTTCTGCATAAAGGTAAAAATCATAATAACAACTTATTCATGTTGCAGCGTGATCAGGAAAATAGAATGATTGAAAATCCCAGAATGATGAGCAATTATCGAGGTAATTAGAAGACTATTAAGCATTTGTCAATCATTCATCAGAGATCTTAGTCAGATTATCGAAATCAATCCATTAACGATGTAACCGATGATGACACTAATTGGTCTTCTTTTTCTGTAGAGATTTTCGTAGTAGGTATAAAAGAGTCTTAAGTATTTCTTAAAGCACAATCGTAACAATGAAGCAATTACTTAGCTAATCTGCAGATGTAATATTAATCAGTATTACTTAACACGTTGAGTGCGAAACCAGGTCTATAGACCTTGTGTACGTCTCGCTTACCGTGCGGCTAAGAAAATTATAGTCTTCCTTGTCGTGCGAAAGGCATAACTTCAATTGGGTCCGGAGTAGGAAAGTGATGAATATANGCTCGGTGTTTCTTTTCGAGATCGAACCAGAAATGAGGAGATTCGGAAACGAACTAAAGTTGCCTGACATTTATAGCGATCGGATTACCAAGCTAAAAACCCAACTACGACAAAAAACGACGCTGAAAAAGTATAAAACAAGATTTTCAGAATACTGAACTGAACAAAGTTGCTAATGTAGTTGCATAGTAATTTTCACGTTTGGAAAGGCGTAGTCACACGTTACATATACCTACCTACCGTAGCACTTTTACAACGTGTGACTACGCCTTTCCAAACGTGAAAATTACTATGCAACTACATTAGCAACTTTGTTCAGTTCAGTATTCTGAAAATCTTGTTTTATACTTTTTCAGCGTCGTTTTTTGTCGTAGTTGGGTTTTTAGCTTGGTAATCCGATCGCTATAAATGTCAGGCAACTTTAGTTCGTTTCCGAATCTCCTCATTTCTGGTTCGATCTCGAAAAGAAACACCGAGCATAGCACTCTCACCATGGTGTGCAACTTTGAGCTTATTATAAGGCCTTATAGTAAGAGGCCACGTTTCCGAACCGTGTGTTATCACTACTGGTAACACACACTGATTGTAGACTTTCGTCTTTAGGCACTGAAGTGTTTTGGTCGAAAAGATGTTATGTAGTTTCCCGAACGCTGCCCAGCCGAGTTGAATTCGACATATTATTACATCTCCCTGCCTCACAGCTCGCTGCAGAGGAATCGCAGAGGAATCGCCCTCGTGTTCAACCAGGCTCAAAGACCTTCTCATAGTCTAAGAACGCCAAGCATATAGGCAAGTTAGACTCTTCGGTCTTCTGTATAACCTGCCGTAGCGTATAGATGCGGTTTAACACGTTGAGTGCGAAACCAGGTCTATAGACCTTGTGTACGTCTCGCTTACCGTGCGGCTAAGAAAATTATAGTCTTCCTTGTCGTGCGAAAGGCATAACTTCAATTGGGTCCGGTGTAGGAATGTGATGAATATACAGGGTGTTTGGCGCATCGTGTGCCAAAATGATTTGGTGGATAGAATGGGTCATTTCCTATATTTTCAGCCCCCATAACACGTTCCATACCAGGCGGCTACTTTTATATTATTTTTTTTAGTAATTTCACCAAAATACCCAAATCGCATCATTTAATTTCGATTTAAAAAAAAACTACAAGGCGTAGCCTCAAAGTAAATATTTTGTTTTGGCGTGCATTGATGTAGGGTTGCATCAAATCTTAATTTACTGACAAATATCATCTAGTTTTTTTTAAATTCAGCTTTGAAATTTTCCGAAAAGTTAAAAATGCACTGAACATTTAAGTTTACATAGCTATAAAAAAATTAATAAAAGAGATAGCGATCTTCGGATTTTATCAAAACTTCTCTAGTCTATCCCCATTTAAACGGTACACTAATCTTGTTTAAATAACAACAATAACTTCACAAATTCCTTAAATTAGTGCATTGACTCTACTCGGACTGATTTGCGAAATTTGTGTTTATAGCCCCTTTTGTGTGAATAGCACGTTATTAAACACCTAACAGGTAAAAATTATTTATCTTATGCAATGTAAAAACCTTTTCCCTTTCGTATTTCAATGTGGATTTCTTGAAATTAAAGACGAAAATAATTATAAGAGAAACAAACAAAATCAAAACTGCAAATTGATTATAATTTAATTTGCTACACGATTTATTGCTAATTTAAATAGTTTTTCGTGACAAACATTTGAAATTGTAACTAAATGTTATTAAATAATATGTTTTCTTTAAATATAGCTTATTTAAGTATTTATGCACGTTTGTCTTATTTGTAAAATATTTAGACTAAATTATTAAAACATCTTTGTTTGTTACTTTTTAAAAATTTTATTAAAACTTAATTAAAACTATCGATATTTGTATTTCACATCCCTAGAATACCCACCAGACTTCCCTACTTCAGTGCGGCACAGGGTGCATATGCCTTGTATTTTGAATATAGCTATATTTTTTATACTAAACAAGTTATTCACGAACGCCTTCAGGTGTATGTCAATAAATGCATTATTATTAATATTCAAAGAAAAAAAACACAATATCTATTAACATGAAGCCAAAAATAAAATTAATATATCTTAAATGTTACAAGGTCTTTAAGCCTTGTGCCGCCACAATGTAAGTTTTAATACCAGGTTTACTGACCTTGTACCGAAGGAATGGAAAGTATTAGAAAGTTACTGCCGCAGCAAAGGTGTTAAATACATCAATAACATGAGCTTAAATGGAACTTTTTAGTCTTTCGTACTATGTTATTAAAAGTTCATCAATCATGACTGATTCTAGATTTTTCCTTTTAATTCTGTTTTTCTATTGTACTGCTGCATATACAATACACATGTGGCACATCACAACGATTATCTACACGATTACGTGTAAGCCATGAGGGTACTTAATGACGCCGTTTATGATTGCGTACGTCGTTATTGTTGAATAACTGACATTGTAGTTTGAATGGTTGGTATGGCAGGCGATTCAGGTTTATAAAGTTCCGAAGGTTATTTTACGCGGTCAATTTTTTTGAGTTTCCCTTGAACTTTACTTTTTTGGCTACAGTTTTTGCTATGAAATTTTCAGCTGAGAGTGTAGTCATATCGATCAACTCTATACTACTGAATATTTTATAATATTTATATATATTATATTTTATATAATATTCGATATTTTACTAGATATATCATCATACTTATTTGATTACAATGATTTGATTGATGAAGCAAAAAAAGTATCTTTTTGGCTCCATTTGTGGCTATAAATCTCTGACTAATGTGATGTAAAATAGTGAATAATCAATCAATTATATCACCAGCCATCTCAATTTATCGAATACCAACACTATGAATCAACGGTAACGCTACTTTGAATAAAAAGTACCTACGATTCCATAGAAAATAATGGTTATTATGACAGTGGAATATAATGTTATTGTAGTTTTTTTCTGACTACGTCACGGTGCTCTGTATCAGTAAACACAGCCCTAATAAGCGTTGTTGTTAAATATGATGCGCGGGCGCACGCAACATCGTTCTAGGAAGTGCATCTGCAGTGATACACCGATATGCCTAGGAGAACAGATGCTACACGTGTATAACTTCCTCGTGACTTATAAGGTAGAGCTTTAATAAGCTTTTTAATTACTCTGAAACTTTTTGGAGTCATTAAGATACGCGACGGAAATGAAAAAATACCTCAAAATGAGTTTTATAATTTCCAATAGATACGGGTTATACATATTATAAAAAAAAATATTGAGTTTGAATTTTTTTTCCTAATCATTTAAGTTATTTATTTATAGTTGATTAATATTAATAATGTTAACATGCCTATGCGGTTTGGCTTATTTATTTGTTTGTAATCTTAACTCTAGTTCCTGAAAATCTAAACGTGAACTTGTTATCTTCGAATAACACTTGATCAAACAAATTCAAAAGTAAACAAAAGCCGTCAATTATTTCAATTAAGTGACAACGTAATGTCAACCCCATATTAAGTGGCCTGTGTATAGTGCAATAAATAACGAGTGCATTAAGCCAGTTAATGACCTAAGCACCCACGCAACCGCAGATCATCCAGTTTATATCTGCAATTACGATACCATTATCATACACTTGTCTAGATAAAAACTTACCAACTTTATTTCTAATTAAAAATAAACAAGTAATTAATCTTGACCCAATATGCAAAAAACATCCCTTCGTTAGCAATATAAAAACTACATAAAACATTTGTAATAACTAATGTGGCTTTATTTTTTTACTTTTTATCATGGAAAATTTCCTTAACTTAAATTGCAGTTCTGCGAGTTAAAAAATTGTGACATAATGACGAATATGACGCAAATTAAAACTCTATGTAGTTGAAACTAAGTAACCGATACCTAATAATTCCCACTTAATAAAAACATAATTTGTACATTCCAAGCTGCCATTTGAGATCAATAACTAAGCACCTGTCTATTAAATCAATCACAATTATACTATTTGTAAACAATACGGTTATGTAAAGTAGTTACAATTACTTAAACTTATCACGCAGTTGCATAAAACCTGCAATTTATGTCCACATGTAGGTGAATACCGTGATGGTCCCTGCGCATAACTGGGTCGGGCCAACTCGTGGACTATTAACAAAGTGTGGCATAATTAGGCCACATGTTAATAATTTATTGGATTGTTAATGATGTTATTGAAGATCATGATCTGCGCGTTTGTTTATGTAAACACTAGAAATTGATACATGTGCAGGTGATGGAATGCGTCGTATTTTTTCTTAATTAATTGGAGCTATTTACCTACTAAGTGATGTAAGTGGCGTATTTAGTTTTAAAGGAAATAAAAGATTAACCCTTTCAGTAATAAAAAAGTTACACGCGCGTTGAATAATGTTTAAAATGACATTATACCTACTAATCGTCACTTTAAACTAGGTTTCAATGCCCGTGGAACTTTTATTAGTAAAGGAGCTTTAATGTAATATTATGTACTGTATTATAGGTAGACAATTTACATTAACAAAAAAGGATGACCACAATGCTAATCATGATTTATATAAAGATGCGTATCAAGTTATTTATTGACCAGTTGAATATTTATAAAAGACGATGTGTTGTTGTACACTATTTAATATGTAACGTGTTTGCTTCATGTATGAGAGAATAGTTATAATAGGTCGGTCTCTTTGTCCCTTCGCAATAATTATAGGATGATACAAACATTATTTTATTTACTCGAACGTGAGCCGTTTCAGGAATGTCAGTTTAATGGGATGTTAATAGAATCGTAGGATCTTCGATATAAAAATAAATCGTAGTTAAATGTCCGCAATAGAACATTACATGAATGTTTAATTATCTGTCGATCCTCATGTTGTTTGTTATGTCGTGTATCTCCTTTTTATGTCAATGCAATAAGAAGTCTTTAACATTTTAATCAATCTCAAATTATAATTGCGGATTTTTTTTTTAATTCAAAGAACACTCCTGCCCAAGCCCAAGCCAGGTTTTATAGCTCTACCTACACAAACAGAGTTCAACAAACCGTGAAGTTTGTCAAATAATAACATATTTTTTGTGCCAAATTTCGCAAAAAAATTACCTACCTATACATATAAAACGCAATTTAGTAGCATGAGAATTATAATAGTTTGTGATGGTAAGTACAAAATATTAATCCACCCTGAAATCAGTGGCTGTATATTTTTTTGTATTGCTTCATTTTTTACAAGAAGTCAAGAAATCATGACAGTTTTATCGTAGCTACAAAGCTCCGCGAAGCAATCGTGAAATTGAATAGTCACGAATGTAACTTTGCCGTAGAATACCACTGTATAACTTTGTCATATTGTCTTTTTCAATGTCCACTTGCGACTTGCGTCCCCTGAACGGGCGACAAGTACGAACAGGCGCGGCAGTCTGCGCCCGCGCCGCTTGACCGCGCTTATTCACCGCACGCGCAATGGATAATTGCCCCCTTAATTAGTTTCAATTACGTGGCGATTGTCAAAAGATTAAAATAGAATTTATCGCGTGTGAACCACCACTTTTCCGCGGTAGAATGTAGAAAATTATTTTTTTATCGAGACGAGCAGAGCAACTGCAGCCTTTGTCCGGCGCACTCACGTTTGTCACGTGTAGCTGTACATTGTCTTGCTTTTGAGACTTTGCGCCAATGATTGCTTGCCAATCATCTGTTCCCTACACGTGTAGGTACTGGTAGGGATTATGCAGCTGTGATATTTTGGATCGCACGGTAGAAGATCCTACAGAGTCGTTAGTTTGATGCTGCGTGTAGTAGCCACTATGTATTAGTATTATAACCTTAATTTCGAATTCCTCCTATGTTCTTCTGATTAATTTCGTTGCGGGTCCAATGACAGTTTAACTTTCCCCCGGGACAAACTTGACCTTCATTGGTTGGGTTTTTGTGGCGGTCAAGCTGTAGATCCTGGCTACACAGGAGTTGCAGTGGTGGGAACGAGATTTGGGAATAGTCCCGTTTATGTATTAGGATTGATTCAATAGGATTGAAGAAAAACATCTTATTTTACACCCAAAATTAGGATTTAATATCTACGATTACGAAAAGTACCTAATCAAAATAAGCATGTAAAGTAAGTAATAAGCACTTGACATTCGAGCGTCAAAATCGCATCGGAATGGCGTTACATTGTCTACAGCGAAGTGGACAATGTGGTTATATCAGTGGATGTTCATTGTTGCTACCGTGCCCGAAATGGCGAAGTCGTTCACCGCAGCACGAGACACCAGCGACCAATCAGGCTGACAATGCGCGCGATCAGCGGGGCCGTGACGCCGAAGGTCGCCGGCGCTTCCTGCGCGCGTGACGCGCATGCGCGACGACACCCAGTGACAGATCTCTAAATCACGTTGTCTATCTTAATTACGATTGCTTTTTTATTGAATGGAAAAACTTGCAGCTTTTTGGCCAGTTTCAAAGCATAGGTTGTTGGTAGACAAACTGTACTTGTAGACAAAGTAACTTTTGCACAAAGTCTTAAGATAATTAAAATTCAATTCTTCCCGAAAAACAAACCGCTCTATCTACCTACATAAACCTAACAAGAACTAAGTGTGTCACGACACTAGTTACGAGTATGTGTGGCATCGATATGATTGTTTCAATACACACTTACCTAACACTTGCATTGACAAACGGAAGCCGTTATTTTCGAGAGCTTCATTCGGATTACGGTATTAGAGAGGTGACCGGGTCGCTTTTTGTCTCCACCGGTTCGGGGCTACGTGCTATTTGTCCAACAGCGCGCCATCTCCACTCGAGCCATCGGCATTATCTAGCCACACAACAAGATAATCGCGCAATGAGACCAGACTTTCATTGCGCATTAGGTTACTTTACGGAACATGTTGTTTTCCTCCTCGGCTCTCGGAAATATAACAATCACGATTTTGACATCCGACAATGCCACAGTTATCGCCGCTTCTGCAATCTTCTTTGAAATCCGAAAAAAATATTTCCCAGGATCGTGATTCGTGACTAGGGTTAAAGACTTTGCGAGCTTAAAATATTTTGCTTTTCATCACGTTCATCTGAGGCTGTCGCCCTGGCTGATCGTGAGATACCAAGATATACGCTTCCCAAAACGCATAACAAGGAGCCGACCGACACCTGGCTACTGTTAGGTATGCGCGCCGCGTGCAGCATAACTTAGCCCCCACCTTAAATAGGTACACCATGCTATGCTACCCATGATATTATGTTATGCGCAAAGTTCAACACAAATGGGTTCGTTCAAAGCGTATACACATGTTTTATTCTAAGTTCATTGTTCTTCTAAACATAGCTATAGGAAATTTTACGCGAAATGTCCGCCCAGTGAGGCATGAGTCGAATTTTTATTTCGCATTATCGAGTCAGGCAGGAATGCTGGACAAAGCATCGCGGGTTCTTGGCACTTTCTGGCTAGGGCATTGTTCTCCGCACGAGCTCTGTCAGGATAATGACCCTCTTTATAAGGGCAGGTTGATCATAACAGTACCTATTGAAAATGACAGGAAATACCTTGCCCATGACAATGTGCGAATGAGAGTCAAAACAAAGCGCTCACGTGGTGGCTATTGGTGCATTGACCTATTATTTTAAGAAAAAAGAAACGCAAAGTTGCAACGAAGTTATAGTGCCTATAAATAGGTACATTTTCGTGACCGAGACCAATGGAATGGGCTACGCACGACATTCGTCTGCACTGAACCGTATCCTAGTAACGATTTCTGCATTTCAATACTTATTGTATCACTGATTTTGTATTGTACAGGGTACGTTTCAGTTAAACACGCTTCAGTTTCATTAATCAGAAACGTACCTACCTAGTACATGTATTTTTAATACATAAGTGAGAAATGTATTAAGCGTATGAATAAGTTTGCGTTAACAACTAGCTAACTATTACCTACTAGGAAGGATTTTCCTACAGTAGTCATCCATTAAACCAAAGAACAGTGTTAATCATAGGGTCTTAAACCTGTTTTCTAACTAATGATGGATATAATAATATCCTTGGACGTAAATCTGAGAGCAAAAACCTGCAAAGTAAACTCAAATTATATGTGTTCAAAGTTCAATTAGACACATAATTTAGTTGTTTTGAATTGAGGGGGATTTACGTATTATTACTACTGTTTCTGGAAACGATGTTCAAAGATCAAGCTTAATGACAGATCTGTGAGCAGAACTAAAAATATAATTTAATAATTTGTATATATTTTTGCTTTAAGTAATTATAAGTAGTTTAAATCTCGAAATTCCGTCGTCTAAGAAGAGTTAGGGGAGAGTTCGGTATATTGTACCGCCGGGTAAATTGTACCACCCTCATAGTTCGTAAAGTATTTATTGAATGTCTGTAATTGCAACACTCAGCGATACACAACTAAATTCAATTAATATCGGCCATGTGGTTTTTGCCGTGACAACAAACACGTGTGTTTTATTTTGAAAAGTATTTTTTCATTGTTTTCAAGTAACTTTTGACAATGCATGTTTAGTTTGTAATTTTGTTAAATTTAATCACAGGGTGTTTCTAATATATTATTTAGAAGCGTAAATTAGTGCGGATTACCATTATTTGAAACATTTTTCGGTATTTTTAAACTATATTTTTTACCGATTTTTCAAAAGCACTATCACCTAGTCGGCTAAATTGTACCACATCAAGTTGTATGGAAATTTACCAAAGGATTTTGAAATTTTTTTTAGTAAATCATATTTTGAAGTTATAATAGCGTAGTTATGTTTGACTAACAATAAATGAAAGCAAAAGACTGGCAAAGTAGATTAGGTACAAGTGTGCGTTACGATAATTGGAATTACAAAATTTTTACTCAAAATCGTGATAACGTGTAAAACAATATCGATTGTCTATGTTATTAATTACTGTTCCTTTTCGTTACCTAATTTGTTAAGAATGTATCGTATAATATTTTGCCATAGTTTTTTTATAGGCTTGAAATTTATTGAAATCCAATTTAGTAACCCTGTGGTACAAATTATCGAACCGGTTGGCTAAATTGGACCGAAGCTCTGAAGTCTTATTTTGCTGATTTGTGCTAAATATACAACAATCATGTTGATTCATACCTATGAAATGGTAAGTTGAATAATTTCTCTTTTATTATATACCATGAACATTAGCAAAAACAAAAGAAAACTATGTTTAAAATAGGATTGAAAAAAACTGGTCCAAATTACCGGACTCTCCCTTATATTGTGTCAAAGATAAAAACATCATAGAAGCATTCACTCGTTCAATAACGCCATAGAAGGATTTGCATAATTAATTGATTTTAATTGAAGAATTCACGTCGATTCATTATGAATATGCTCGTATACATTTTTAAATCGATTTATTAAAGATTCGCTACGCAAGCAGGTTAGTAGAACAAGTTATTGCCTTGACATCGCCCACAGTTCGCTTAAGTCTCATAAAAAAGTTAATCAATTTCATTTTCGTTACAATATCAACAGTTAGCAAATAGCAGCTTTCAAATTGACCCGAGTATTATTTATACGGTACAATTTATCTTTAACTAGCATGTAAAATTGATTCGGAAGCACAACCTCAGTAATATTTACTGCTACACAGATTTCATTTCTTCTATACTTTTTGACTGATTCAGAAAATTGAAAAACAAGCTTCTTATTCCAACTTGTGTTACTAACATACTTTAATAGTTTGTTAAGTACAGGAAAAGCAGAATGTATAGAAATAATGATACGCCTATGTAAATAGCTACATGCTGATCGCAATGTATTCGTATGTAGCCGGTGCCGTATGACCTAGAACTTGCGGCGAGCGACTGGTTCTGACTCACCGCAACGACGGTTTCCAAGAAACTATGAGATTTTATTGTCGTTTCCTCTAGAAGCCCATAACTGTCAACTGCTGACTCACACAGGACTACGGAAATATGTTTATGTAATAAATAACATATGAAATAAACTTTATTTACATAAACATACATTTACGCTACAAAACAAATGAATATAGTTTAAACTCAAGTTGAGTGATCTTATTTATTTATTTATTCAAACTTATATGCTCATAGAAAAGTGTACATAAGGCGGACTTAATGCCTTTAGACATTTTCCTCCAGTTCAGGATCTTATTGAATTTAGTAGTTTTTAAAATGTTTAACGTAAACAAATTTTAATGTAGAGATACTTATATTAAACCTAATTTTTTTTAACAAATTGATCTCATAAATAACCGCGATTAGTTTTCATTGGAAATTAATGGCTATACCTTCGGATAGATGGATCGTTTTATCCACTACCCATAGACATACGTCAGTCCACCACGCCCGTAAATTCATTTATTAATCGTATGCACGCAAGCGGTTTCCAATGATTTCACCTTAAACCTATCACATGTCGACGTCCTTTTTGTCTGTGCCGACACAACTGGTTATTAACTTTCCACCAAGACCATTTAAATTTTTAAGATTATCACAGGACTGTTAACTTTCCGTATACAACCTGGTCATAAAGTTTATCTGGTGGATCAAAGCAACATGACTATATTATATTTTTATCCCAACAAATACATTCAATCTATGATACAATCCAAGGATCCTGTTCGATTGGTTTGTAGCCATTGATTCATAAGTAAACAGCTTCATTTTATCGTATTTTACAAATACTACACCTATGACGCAAGGCCCATTGACAAAGTCTAATGACCAAGCCCGCCACACATGTTCTATAGTGAGAATGATTCATGAAGTGTATAAGGTGAGCGGTGAGAGGAGAATTATCAGCGTTCTTGAGTCGTTGCAAAAGGTGGTCTACATCATTCCGCCGGGTGTCTCGCATCTTATGAATGGATACTGTTACTACCTACTACAAGAGTGTTTTCAATTAGTTTTGGAGGCGCCCGGTGATTTCTGAGAATCGTTGAGTCAGGCAGATTGCCCCACCACAGCACAAGTCATTTCCGATTCCGTTTCTGAGATAATGGCTGATGAATGATACCTACGATAGGTGATTAACCGGCCAAGTAATCGGCTTGTGATTAGATTGTACTTCCAGTCTTCGGAAAATTTGTAGTAACTATATTGTATTCACGTCATTTTATGTCACTTCCGGTTATATAATATTATTAGCGCTGATTGAGTTTCAACGCATAGAAAGCAATTTTCATTTTATTTTTTGGCGAGGTTGGAAATCCATGCGACTCGTAAGTTCGTATCAGCTGACATTAATTTGCTATGAAAACATTTGCGAATGTCCAACTACTTAACACAGGTGACGCAACGTACATTCCACAGATATCGCTATTGGAAAGATAAAGTACTCACCATGGCTTTATCAGTTCCCCCGAAGGCCGGCGCCGCGCTGCTCCTCGTCAAGCACACCAGCGCCACCACCACCGTCCACAGCAACCTCAAACTCATCCTCACACTTACAAAAGCCATATTCAATGATATACTGGCTTCTCTATTAAAAATCATTTATATCTTAAACTATCTTTATCAAAAATATCTTCTCGAAACGGACGGATATGTCATTAAAAATATCTCTTAACCAAATATGGCTACAGATTTTCAAACTCTACATTTATTGCTATCGTTGATATGTCGTGACTCTATCTGAAACAAAGAAAGAGACGTTAATACACGCGTCACATGAACCTATAAACAAGAGGTGGCAAGTATTAAGATATAGAGGTCATGATCCTTCGATTAGTCATGTCTGATGACTCATGTTTGATGCCGGAATTTATTCAAGATCAAAAGTACGAGATGAATTTAAAGTCGATAATAAACCGGTCATAATGGAATTTCTATGAATAAATTCAGGTAGAGATGAATTAAACTTTTTAGTAAGTACAGTCACGGAATGAAAAGGTTCGTCAGTTTTCAAATTGATTCCTTCAACGAATCGCGAGCACATATTACCTTTTGAAACTATGTTACAGAATAATCTCGAGTTAGAGAAAATAATCTTTAACTGTTCGTAAGTAAAGTTCAAAATTATTCAGATCAAAGTTGTTTGACGATTTATCTTGTCAAGAAGATTGTCATGATTGATTGAAACCTTCTTGTTGGTTCAACCTGCCATTATTATTTATATTAAATAAAAAAAACTATTGTCAATTGGTCAATGTCATCACTGCATTGCACTGATGGGATAGAAAAATAAACAAGCAAAACCTTATTCGTTAGCAAACGTCATATTTATTTAAATGTTAGCAGTACTGTTTCTTGCACTGTTATGTTGGCAGGTTTGACTCTTACAGTACCTAGTGCAAGCGAAAACCGACACTAAGGTGACGAACCTTTTCATTCCGCGACTGTACAATGCGCAATCTAACTGTCAAGCAAACAAATATTTATTGTGGCATTCTGACGGCAGTGATAAGTTCCGTCAATATGATGATCGCGGCTAATCACGGCGACCTACATACACAATGTGAGACACGGTGGGCTTGTCAACAAACGCTATTATCATCAAAAAGATAAACCGTTCCGCAGCAAGTGCTCACGAACAATAGTCTTAGATACTGAAACATTTTTTCAGTGCAGCATTTTACAATATTTTTGGATAAAAGTTTGTTTAAATCAGTTTAAAGAGCTCTATGACTTTTTAAAAGCCCAAAATGCAATAAGCTACAAATGTCAACTTTTGGTGAAACTTTTAAGAAGCAATCATTAATTTTATGTTGTTTAAAGGTATTGTTCTTAAATAGAGATAAAATATCACTGAATGAAGACTATAATGTAAATTTTATCTAGGAAGTAAAATAAAATTCTAACATGTTAGCTTGCTTATCAATTTTCATGTCATGGGAATTTCGCAATCATAATTGGCTAGGTCAACAATTCAGTATGACAGTCAAACAAGGTTATGATCACTCTGTCTCATTAGTGCACCGAAACTGAAAGCGACCACCAGAGGTGTCGCCAGCAATGTTGCGCTCGCTGAAGCGTGTCGCTGGAGGTGACCAGTTTCACCGACATTGGACTTTGTTACCTAACTCCATTTACCAAAACATTTTTTCCATAGCACTCTTTACCCAAACCAACCACCGATTGCAATGCAAATTTTAGCACTGATTATTCGGTGACGCGAAATTGATTAATTTTTAATCGAATCTTCAAATCAATTATTACAGATCTCTTTAATACAACTTACAAGGTTTGGTCATAGCTAATTTTCGAGTATAACATCACTATAGTTGTAACCTACCTAATTAACCACGAAGTGAATAGCGGTTTTGTTTGATTTCTTTGTTTCAACTTAACTTATTTGCATGACCGATTATCTCAAACTATTTGACGGCTTGTAAGTACGAGTAAAACATTATTATTTAAGTAAACCTGACATGAATGCGAAAGACTGTTATCTCTTTATAATACCAATTTTATGCAAAGAAAATGTTAATAACCGTAAACGTGAGTTTTTGTTGTCAAAATATTACTGCTATTTCATTTGTTTATTGTGACTTATATTTTATGATGCCCAATTCGTTTAATGAGTGCAATATTTAAGTAGCTTTGCTTTAAAATCTGCCTGAGAGAGTCACAATTTCAATATGCTACTATCTAACTATGAAATGTTATTCAATTTAATTACGAATTCTATTCTTATAAGGGCATTGAACTCAGTTAAACAATCCCAAGAAAAAAAGATTATTATTGAGATGGACCTCTGTGCATAAACAAGAAACAATGTTTTTCAAAGTTTATCGCACGCAAATTTTCCTCGAAGCCAGCCATGGGTGTGATAGCAACTTTATGGCTTAACCTCCAGATTATCAGCGACGTCTTCCGCGCCATAGCTTGTGAGATTAAATCTCCGCACAAATATGGTTATGATGTCACTAACGTTATGTTTATAAATAGCAAAAATTGTGAGGTGACCGGTTGTAATAGTGGATTTGAACAGTAATGTTTCATAAGTATTTTGAGGAGATACAGGTACAACATATTTTGACATGAAGGATGTTCCGTTACTATTGAAATTATAAAAAGTTATAATATACTCTTAATTATTGAAAAACAAGATCTTTCAGGCAATCTTTGCCCAGTAGTAAAATGCATTAAAACGCCTAAGTACCTATGTTATTTTTTCAATTTCCCTGAAGATATTAATTACGAGCTTCTCAATAAACGATGCTGTATAAAACCACGATAAACTGATGTTAGGAATCTCAGACAGGTTTTTAGGGTTTGAGTCATCAAAAGGATCGAGGTCACCTAAAAACCATTGGTGCATCGGACGCATTCTTGTTCTACATTTTGGACACAAAGCTTCCATGTTTCATGCAAAAGTTAGTTAACAGAAGATAGCTAGAAAATAAAAATACTATATTACAATTTCAAAGAATGTCTCTATCAGTCACACATTACATGTAAGCCTCCAATATAATAGAAAAATACAATAAATACTCCAAAAGTTCCAGAAAAATCAGTTCTTTTAAGTTTGTTACTACATGATACTGCTAGTTTTGTAAGGCCAACAAATATTTTTCCCTAGAACGTAAAACTCGACTCTATTTAACTTTTTTGAACTCTAAGAAAAACAGATTTAATTAAAGACTATTTTAATATCATCTAGCATGTTTTCTACCGATCTATTTTAATTATCATGACAATGTATAACACCATGTACAGTGTACACACGTCTCACGCATAACACCCATAACGTTACGATTACTGATCACCCGTCGTGTGCATTTGAATGCGCACGCGTCGTATGCTCAGCATCGCAAGTGGCTCCCTCTGGGATGACGCGACGCATCGACACGACCCTGGAGGCCCTTCCTGCTTCCGGATCTTCGGCGACAATACTAATAACTCGATTTCAGCATCATCTTGTCTAGTATAATTATTCGTCTTTTGATTTTATACGTCTCTACATTTTATACTCAGGGTAAAAGATCAGTAAATACATAGGTATTTACCATAAGTTCAAACATAAATAACACAGCTTCGAAGTTCTATTCTTTGATAATTTGCAAAAATAAGTTCTTTATTCGATATATATGATAAAAAAGTTTCTAACCCTGTGAAACTGTTCCGTGATGAATATATGTATTTGTTTATTGCGAATGTGATATCCTATTCGTTATTGGTTATTACTATTTCTTTACTGCTGAAGTTATTACCCAGTTCTCGTAAAGCTTAAATAAATAAGTGGCCACTTGTGACCTCCTGTTTATGTCATCCATCCGTTTTTGACTGAGATGAATACAATTTAAAGACAAGACTATACGTACACTTTCAGGACTATACACGTATACGAATTCAAAACCGTATGTCTAGATTTTCGTAAGTTATCAAGTTACATAGCACATAGGTTTTATTAGTGTAAATAAATAATTAATAATTGGCAATTTAAATAACATTCACAATCATCGCCAATTAAGATAACATTTAATAATTAATATTTAATACCATTAGAGCTACTATTAAATGAACCACTTTTCCGTATTTGTCTCTTGAATGAGTAATGCCGTAACCTTTACATTGACGGTGATGATTGACGTACGGGCATAGGTTTATAATACATTACTACCTTTCAATTGAAAGCCTAGCTGATATTCTTATGATGTTAAGTCTATATTTTTAAGTATTTCCTTCAAATTATGAATTAAAGTGTTCAAACTATGAAGAATCAAAATGTAGTGTATCTGAAGCTATTGATCCATCTTCATAATATTTCAATGGTCAAATTGGTCAAGTTTGCCACCTTTTGTAGAATAAATGAGTCACATCATCGCGTACTTTGTGGTTAGAGTAAACAGCATTAATTTGTTTATTTACTTTGAGCTCTACTTTATTGACACAATTTATTTGAAAGCGTGTGACACATAGTCCGCGTTAGCCTTTATGCCAACGAACGTACGTCTTGTAAAGATAAAGGGTTTTTGTAGGTCCTTCCAAAGATGCTGAACAGTGGAATGTACATATATGATGAGCTAATACTAAGAAGTATGAACCTTAGATTGCATTATAGTAATTGTGTTTGAAGCTCAGTTAAATTATTTCTGAGAGAGAGAGTGTAGTATTTTTTGTCAAGATAAAGTATAACTTGAATGATACGCATTTCTGTGTACTCACCAGCTAATTGAAGCAATCCTAAGAGCAAGGCAATCACGATAATTTATTTGTGACAACATTACGTGTTACCCCAAAACGCCTTAACTTTACGTTACAAATGTTTACACAAACACTACACAAAAACAGACTCTATTCAGTTGTGTTACCAAAAATTTGTCAATAACTTTCATGAAACTATTATTTTCGCTAAATAGTTAGAACCGTAAAGTAAACGATAGCACACTATGAAACTTCTGAATGAACTCATTTTAAATATGTGTAAGATCAGTTGCTGGCTGTTATCAGCAAGATAATATGACGTCCTTATCCATAGAGCTATCTGATAACACGTCGTTACTTCAGCTGGCTTTGTAAACCTTTTGTACGAAAAGTTTTACAGGGCATTGTTTAATTGCATACTTACGGTTAAAACTCAGGTGTTGGTTAAGTATGAACTTTATATTTCCATTTCTAAAGCTCTCAAACTTTAAGATAAGTATAGATCGTATACAATATTTCATTGATCGTATGAAAAAATCAATTTCGCATTCTGATGGAATAACTTGTATTCATCTTGATGATACCTACGTTTATTAGTCAAGAAAATTGACGTCATATCACGAATTTCTATATACATACATATTCATAATGTATTTGGAATCTACTATAACACGTTCTGTAGTTCAAATAAATAGGATGTGTTGTTAACACTACCAAAATGATGTTTGTTTTGATTTTAGTATGTACTCGTATGTGCCCTTCATCGTATTAAATCTAAAATACTGACATGAAGTAGCTGTAAGTTAATAAGTTAACTATAAAATCACTATGTTGTGATGTGTTTTTTATTGTAATCTGAGTTTCCCCAAAGCATGATAACAATACACAGGAAAATGTTTTGTGCACCTACCTACTTAATCAAACACACGAAATTGACATCAACAAAAAGTTAAGTATTCATCCATTATGGTTATAGTGACGAGTTTGATTTAACCAATCGGAATTTTGTCTCATAATGTAACTTTTTTTAAATTATTCTTAGTTTTATGAAGTTAGTTCTAGAGGTCAAAGATGTTTGTTAAAAATATTAATATGAAATGTAGGTCATCCACGCATACTTCCATGAAAATCCATTGGGTTAATTACCTCGTGACGTTATGTTTTTATTCAATGTTGTGATGGTGGTAGAGTCCATGTTAGTTTACGAAATTAGTTTGTTTTCTGAATTGAAAGATGAATAAGTGATGATTTTTAATGACAAATATTTATTATAAATTATAGCGTGTAATTTATTGTATCAAGTAACTTTAATTCATAGACTCTACCATCCTATAGTTAGTATTTAGCTTAAAGTTTATGTTAGTGTTTACCGGGTAATTCGATAGCTTACGAACTAAAGTTATCAATGACACTTAACATAAAGTAGATTCTATGAACTAGGTTTTTAATTAAATTATCTCATGATAAAGAATCTTATCAACTTGCCTGAACTACTGGTCCCGTTTTCGGTTCACGCAATCCTTACTACTTGAAACGTAAGTTCCACTAGTGCGATCACGTATCTCTACTAGCATTACCGGTGTATTGATAAAAAAATAGAGTGTCCGATGTGGTAACATGAATCACAGCACACGTAGATCACTTGGTCCCGTTCACTTTTTTCTTTGCAATTGCGCGAATTTTCAAAGAAAACGTGCGAGTACGCGTTTGTCTGCGATCGTTGTGCCGCGGAGGCACGACCTACCGCAGGCCGGGTGTCAGAGCGAGTGTGGGCCCGCGCCTCGCGCCTCCGTTATAATACCGGCCGCCGGCACCCCCCGCGGACGCCGAGCCTCCGACGACACCCCAAGCACTTAACAGAGCTTTTGGCTGAAGTCGCGCCGCAGGATTACTGTGCTACTTTGAATTCACAACTCTTTTCGTCAGAACTTTTGATTTATATAAGCATAAGTACTATGGTTACCTGCGGATCCAATTATAATATTCCACATCGGATGAGTAATAAGTTTTTAAAAATTTGTTTCAAAGAATCAGGGTTGTGTTAGTTTTGCAAGTAAAATTAATTTAGGAGTCTACAAAACAATGTTAATTGAAAAAACTGAAATTCAGTTCAAAACATGCAAAATAATATATATAAGCTTTATATCACTCTCTAGTTATTACAAAGTTGTAAAAGCTTTTACGACATTATAACAGTTTTCCCATTTATTAGTGTGGTATAGACAAGCACACCCCCGCGGGTAGCTTTGCGTGCAAGTGCACGTATCATTTATGCACGATTTGCCTAACGGTTAAGTCTTTAGCATAAAGTACTTTTTCACTTAGAACAAATGCAACACTTTTGCAAACAGTAAAAAGGTCCGCTTTTCCTACCATTTCCATGGAACACAAAACTATTTCTTTATTCAATTAGGTATTATCGGTAACACTTGATGAACGGTCATAATACTGACCACTATTATGAAAAAGTGTAGTCCCGATTGATTTAAGTACCCAAATAGGTAATTACCTATATGTATTTCCCAACGCGTAGCATGTTGATATACATGCATATCTACCTCTACATATAAGGATATTTAGAATCCTATTATAGTATCTACGTCAACATATCTAATTAAGTCATGTCTTGCATCGTTTATGGACATATTACATAGTTAGGCTAATTATAATTCGGCGTTACATGATTATACTGCCTGACACATAGGTAGAGAATATGCAATTACTACCTTATACCGACCATATTAGGGAATATTCATATGTAATATTAAAGTTTACCCAATCGTTAATTAGATATGAGAAATTTGTCATATTAGATACAAATTAGCCACATTTAGGAATGTTTCATGTTTGATTATGGTGTTTCAAATTTATAAACATTTTATCCATTCCCTAACCAGCTAGTTGAGATATAATAGTTAACATATACCTGGGTCTTTAGTCTACTAAAATCAACAGAACCAAAGATTCTGCAAAATTTTGTTCGAAATGAAGCAATCAATTAGCAATTATACTGCAATTGCAAACAATGCCGAGTGAAAAATGTCGCAGACTTAATTACCGTGCGCATGCGACAAACGAGCAGAGTAATCTCTTGACAATTTTTCCTGAAAAACCCCTGTCATGATTACTTAATAGTATGATTGATTACCAATGAAATTGCCAAAATTTTCAAATTGAATCATGAATTCATAATATTTCAATAACATATTATGGGTAATTACAACATTAAAAAAAAACCCAGGGTGTTTTTATTTTTAATTATGGGTATACCAACTGGTACATAAGGCGAACTTAATACCATTGAGCATTCTCTGCCAGTTAACCTTTTACGTTTTTTAATTTTAACAATTATCATCGCCTTAGAATATAAACCTTGGGAATGCTTTTTTTTCTCGTATTTAAGTATGCATCAGCATTTTGATCAATCGTACAGAATATAACAATTCTGGATAAAAAGCCTGAAAAAATACTTCTTTTACACTTAAGAGGTTTTCACTCTAAGGCGTCGATATAGACCTTATGCATAATTATCTTTTTCTATCATACAAAGTTGGAAATTGTCCTACAAATCATCTAATACAAATCTCTCTTAGCTTCCAATGTCATCAACGTCATTCAATTATTTGCTATGTCATCGCTGAAATTATTACAAAAACAAAGATCACTATTCGCAACAGAATTCCCGGGTGAAATTTTATCCTGTAAGCATGACCTAATAGAAAAATATCGGAATTTTTCCCACGATCCTTGATTTTTCAGGACCACTTTTTGCGAGGTTGTATCAAAGTCTAAAGAGTAAAACAATCGATGTACTAAGTTCAACTAGAAAAGCCTCGTCGTCATAACTTTTTTCTTTATTGTGTGTTAATTAAGTCTTTAAATTACTCCATCCCTTTAAAATTAAAATAAGTAGGTAGGCTTTCTCACCTATCGCACAGGAAAATGAATAACTTTACGTATAAAAACAATGGTTTATTATAAATAGTTACTGCAATAATGCTACCAGGAAGATTGAATATTAATCATATAACATGTTAAGGTGTCATTGATAATTTGTCGATAAGACAAAGTTTTCCTAATTATTATAGACTACACGTCTATTTTACTAGAAATCCATAATCGGAGTGGTTTATTGTCATCTAATGGTGGTGCAACGCATAATATCCTCGACTGCTTCTTAGAATATTCAGAAGTCGAACTAAGCATTATTTAAATTTTTCTTTGATAAATAATTTTTCACATATAAGTAGTATATTGTAAGGGTTAACTGAAAAATATTTTGATTTTGAATAGCTTTTCTACCGAGTTCGAATGCAAACTTTTAAGTCAAAGTTGAAAAATAAAGTCCAAATCAAAGTGATCAACATCTGAACTTACAGGAAAAGTAACGGTGTATGGACTAAAAGCGCCTGAAAATCTCCCTCAAGAAAAACTATAGGCATAAATTTATTGATTTAATTTGGTAAAAGCACATACATATACCTACTTTTTACCCATTTAAAATATAGCGAAGCAGATACTCGTACCAAAGAAAATAACGAATATTACTCTTTTTCAGTTTTCAGGAACTTTCTTACGGCTGCTGTGCGCTCCGCCCCAAGCATCGTGTGAACGTAGTCTTACTCGTCCGTGACATAGGTTTAAGTAAACAAATATTATTGTAGCTAAGGCCATTGATAAATAGTGTTATAATACTGTAAAATACCTATGCAAAATCATCGACCTTATAATGTATGCAAGGATCACGAACGAGTAATAAATAATAGCGTTGTTGTTAACAAACTATGGTTTTCTGATAAAATGATTATGGAATATGCCATAGACACCTACTTTAATTCAATACCGTTCATCATCGGTAGGTACGCTACTTACGCTACGTAGAAACAAGTAATTTAATTCGCAGAATTTCTAAAGGAAATAATCTTTATTCTTTTAAAATTATTTTGTTAATATCAACAACTTAATAAGACAATAAATAAATAAAAATGTATGTATACATCCGATTGCAGTGCTTATGGTCGTTTGTATTTTCCTCTTGTAATGTAAATTGACTAAGTTTAAGATCTAATCGACAACTTTCTATGCAAACTTTTTGGGTCATAACACGTAGCAACTGATCAGCTTAAATACCTTAAAAATTTATTAATTGGATCTACTTACTACGTAAGGTATAGACAACAGCTAATCAGGGTATACATTTTTATTGCAAAATCAGCCTTATAACAACTAGATAAGGCGTAGTGTTTAGCTTATTATGCCATCGTCTATACTTTACCTTCTTTTATGAATATTACAAGTGTATGTATTCAGCAGGTGACCTTGGCAGGAGCGGTGCGATGACAAAGCCATTGTCTACCATGACTAAACCGAAGGGCTGCTTCCCTGAACAGCTTTGGTGAGGTCACCCCAGGTCAAGGTCGTCCAAGTCAACCCCAACACTTGGAGCTAACAAGTGAGCTTGCGTGTTTTTACCATGTGCGACTAGGGTTACCATATCTCAGGATTTGTCCTGAGATTTCAGGATTTTTGTACTCTTCTCAGGATTACGGTCAGATTTTGAAAATTTTAGGAAAACTCAGGATTTTAGAATTTATTTGTAGGCAACATTGCCTACGTTAAAGATATCTCTAATAGAAAGTTAAACTTAAAAAATCTCCCTAATTAAAGTAATTTTGCACAATTAAATAAAATCAACACTAATATAAAGTATCCCTTGTAATCTGCAATGTATAAAAATGCTAACTACCTTTTTAGAAATTGCTCAGTACATTTTCGAGAAAACTCTCGTACTGCAACAAAATCTCAGGATTTTTCAATGAAAATCAGGCTTTTTCTCCTGACTTTTGGTTTTTTCATCTAGTAACCTTAAGTGCGACTCATTATGTATAAGTGTTTGTTAATCGGGCATGTTTGCACTCGATCATAATATTATTATTGTTCGAAACGTGATATCGATATTTGGAAATCTTTTTAGTAATTTTTCCTGGTCGCTTATTGATTTGGACTTACTTAGGTATATCAGAAAATTTAGGCTGCCTAATTTACACAATGACCAATCTGATGACAATTTAAAACTAACATTATAATCTTTAGATCCCTTAAAATGGGACACATAATCCCTATTAAAAGTTTTACATAGATATCATTTTTGCTATTTCACATTGTGCCGCTAAAACTAACCACGTCTAGCGCCGACGCGTTGTTTGATGTAGAAAGCTTTGGACTTAGGAATGTAGTATTATTTTATTTTTAATTTAATTTATAATGATTCTTGCGTAAACTAGGTACATAATGCAATAACGATTAAAATAATAATAGAAGCAAATGTATCGTTATATTAATCGATAATAGCCCTGTTCTAAGCCTAAGAAAATAGCGGTTACTTAATCATTTTATAAGATTTATTTTCTTCGAGTAGAATTAAATCGTGTTTAATAAAACAAAGAGTCCAGTGTGAATATAACAATAGCAACACGACACTAATGAATAAATGAGCATCAATTATGCTCCCATTAAATCTAAGGTATTGTTTGATGGACATTTTATGTACCTACTTACTTGATATAGCAGTGACTAGAGGCGCTAACCACGTGTATAACTCTCACTAAGGCTGGGTTTCATCACCTTTACATTAACCGTAACTATAGCTTTAACCGGTGTTTTTGTATGGAATTTGTTAATATACTTTTGACGTTTGTTACAGTTAAAGTAAGTTGATGCAACCCAAAGTTAGTATAGGGGAAGGTGTTAAACCTGTGGACATTCGCCGGATTTTGAATGAAAATTGTACAGTTTTATAAGCATAACGTGAAATTGGTATAATAGTCTATATTGTTTACAAATTAATGTAGGTAATGATCGTAAATTGTTAGGACGCTTACACGTGGATGATACCAGGAATAATTGCTGCCATTACATTCCATTCCGTATACCTGTTGTTAATCAAAATATATAGATTTAATACGCCATAATATACAGGCTGTCTTAAAAATCGAGAGATGCTTTGAAAGCCAAAAAGTCAAGCGATATTCATCTATAAAACCAGTTACACTAAAACCTAAACGTACAAAATCCTTATTGATAAAAATTAAAACAGTTTTAAAATAATATTAAATTAAATATCATAGTTAAGTTATTAATTATCTAAACCAGCGTTATAGAATTTTTACTGATGAATTCAGTTTCATTTAATTATCATTTACCTAAACTATTTTCCCATGTATTATCTTAAACCGTAACCAACCACATATTGTTACGTAGGTACGAGTAAATATTATAAATTCATAACCACTTTTAAATCGTCCATCATCATTTTATAATCGCTCAAATTATTTCAATAACTATATCAATTGAATAGTTGGAGTACCTGTGTCTTTATTTCCTCGAATAAATAATAATGTCCTTGGGTGCAATCAAATTGTGATCATTCTAAGGTAATTTATCATAAGAAAAGTAATGTGTATTTCAACAACGTCAACATACCGTTTTATACATCGATCAAAAAATCCATCGAAGTGCCGATAGGTTTTGAATTTCTGAAAGCTTTTTCTATCACGCTAACGAGAATTTCCACATAACGTTCAACATAATGACTGTTTATTTTATCGTATTAATTTATCGACTTCAGTCATGATACGGAGAAAATTTGTAGAAATGTAACCGATATCGTTAACTGTTAGTGGTACCGCGAAATAGGGTGTATTCGATCAAACGCTCGGCCTCGATACAGGGCGAAGGTCGGTGATTCAAGCCAGCTCACCACCCTAACAATGGCTCTAATATTTTATTGCATAATTATTTACGAGTAACGACACACCCCCGCGTTTCAGGCTTGTGTGTGGAGGATAATAGGAGTGATGGATAGGATGGAAAACAGTTCCCGGTTTAATTCACAAATGTACTTAATTACTTATTTGTGCTACATTTTCATAGATCTCTCTATGGTGAAAAAGAAAACTCACAGTAATTTCTGAAATATTTAATTCATAATAGTACAGTTAGTGCCAATCCTCTTTGAATTGTTCGATGGAATTACATAAGTTTAGTTTAAGTAAATAAAACATATTTATTTACATTTGTAACCCACTTGTGGTGTTAAGAACCGTCATCTTCCATTAATATTATGGACAAGTTATAAAATCAACTTAAAGTTTAGTTAAGCACTCAAGAATTGAATTTATTTATAAATCGCATAAAAAAGAATCTAATATAAACTTCATGGTCAACGAATATGCACATTGTACTTCATTATCTAACCGCAATTGCAATTAATAAACAAATGAGATTCGTCACATAATAATAACTGTTGATTAACCTATGCCTCTACCTCCAGTACAGGTTCCATAACAATCAATTGATATTTGATCCTAGGTATTGATAAGAGTTGATAATAATATAGCTTCTGTAACAATTTTGCAATCGCTGGACAACCACCTCCATAACAAGTATTGGTACTTATTTGATTAAGCCTAGAAAAACAAAACGTAGTATTGCGAATAAACCTTGAAGATTTTATTGAATACGATTACTCAGATACTACAACTAAGGATAGTTTGATTTTAAAGAGCTATAGTCCATTTAAAATTAATAGAGTAGGTCTAGTACATGACTGTTTTCAATCGAAAACTAAATTAAAAGTTCCAGAGACAATCTTAAAAAGTTTAGTTACTAATTAAAACATAATTCGGAATATTTTTAATTGTAACTTTGTAAAAAAAAATACTATTTACTAACGCCCGTTTCCCATATTCAATCTTTGTTCAAATCCAGATTGCAACCGTCAAATTTGAATCTGTTTTCGATCTAAATATATCCATAATTTTTGATGCGTTTACACTTTAATATTGTTTAATAGTCTTTTAATCAATATAAAAATGTAAAAACATTGAAAACCGTATATATTTTGACCAAAAACATATTGAAATTTGACAGTTGACAGACGGATTTAGATTAGGATTGAATATAAAAATCCAGCACATATCAGCCAGCAATAAAATTTATCTATCGATTCAAGAATCTTTATCGCGTGCCGTCTTCCGCTGCTTTGTAAGCCCGCTTGTCGCAAAGCTGTCGTAACCGCACAGGCCGCTAATTGACCACATAATTGATTCAAAATACATAATAACACCTTTCTGCCGTTTTTTACGCCCTTTGTACGACTGCTAGACGTGTTTATTTGAGATAATGATGTCACATTACGAGCAGTTTTTCCAATAGTAATCTTATAATTGTCGTTGTCTTTTCGATTTGTGGGATTACGAGGGTTTTGCTGAAGCCGGAGCCGTTTATAAAAGGTAATAAATATAATTACTTTGAAAAACCAAGTCATCCGATGTAATTGGATTTATCCAAGTTTTCTTTAATTAGAACTATTTAGCTCTACCTACACAGTTTCCTGTGGGGTGTTTACCTAATCAACAGATAAAACTAGATACTTTTGATATACATATAAAGCACGTGAAATATATTCCTGTATGTATGATAAATGTATATTTTTATATTTTCTTAGTCATTCACAAGAACGTGTAGATACAAATCTACATTATTATGAACCAAGTTTATAAAGAACTGTGAATGCAAAAGTAAATCTAATAAATGAGCAACTTTCTGGTTCATTAGAATCTACTGCATAGTTTCTGGCAGATACAAAAAACATGGCAAAAAGTTCACTAACAGAGTAAATATTGAAAAACGACCAAGATGGCTCAACCAAATTTCGCAAAGTCCGATTGCCATACCTAAGTAATTAAAATATCACCGCAACTAACGCGGTTTGTCGTGTGCAATAGTGTAACCTTCCTGAACCGGTAGAAACCAAACTAACCAAAATATTGAAAAAAATACATATCCACTAATTTAGTGATTAGGAATCGCAAAATCTTTCTTTGATTTTTTTAATGGGATCAAAATCAGAAAACATCCACTAAGGCTGAGTTGCACCACCAAACTTTGACCGTAACTATAACGATAACCGGTGTTTTTTGTATGGAGTTTGACAGATTTTTGACGTTTATCAAAGTTAAAGTAAGATGGTGCAATTTCACAGAAATATTTATGTGGGATTGTGAGATTGTTCAATTGAAAATTATAATGGTTTTATTCGTTCTTCATTTTATTAAAATCGTCTTACAAAATCGTACATCTTTTTACAGACAGCTAACGTCATCTGAAACCAAATCTGACATCTTACCATAAAGAACACAATTAAAAATAAAAACTAAACCAAACTCCTTATTCCCACACGGCCTTCCTGATTATTCATCTGTCCCAGATGAAATACCTTCGTCTTCGGTAACTAAACACGTCTTCATAATATCAGGGCCTTCTGTATTTCCAATTTTCAAATCACCTTTCTCGTATGTTCTAGCTTTCTTTCTTTTCTTGTTATAAACTCTAACACTTTCATCCTGGATTGTCTTTACAAGTTCTCTCGCCTTTTCTCTTAACTCTGGTCTTGTCTCGTCCATCCTCTCTACGTTTTCCTCTTCTATCATCTTAACAAGTTCATCATCTCCTTTATCATTCGGGTCAAACAGTCCTTCCTGGTTATGATTCTCTCTTATAATTTCGTCACGCATCTTCTCCGGTACTACAAATAATCCATCTTCATTATCATTTCTTCCTATGGGCAACATGTCATTCTGGTAGGGTTTTTTCAGCATCTGAATATGTTCGTCTTCATCTTGTGCTTTTTTCAGTCGTGCAGTCGTTTCGGTAAGTACTAAACAGCTTAGGGCGTCGGCGTGTTTCATTCCAGGTCGGTGTTCAATCTGACAGTCGTTACTCGTCTTTATTTCATCTGTAGGTTTGCAGTCTTCTAACATTGTCTTAATTTCAGTCATGTGTCTAGAGTCGTCTATGTCGTATACTACAACTTGATCATCTTTTCCTACTACTTCAGTCTTAATCTTCTCTAACGTTACATCATCTTTTACTACTTTCACAATAGTCAACGTCTTCTTCGATTCATTATTGGGACAATCATCACTTTTGTGTCCAAATTCATTGCATCTAAAGCATTTAATTCCCTTTTCGCATGCAGAATATTGATGATCGAGAGCTCCGCAGTTATAACATCTTCTCTTCGGATTCTCATCATTACCTGATCTTCGATTACTTTGACTTCCTTGGTGTTTTGACGTCGAGGGTGTTGGTTTCGCTAACTTCTTCATAAACTCGCTGTATATCTCTAGTTTCTTCCTGAACTCCTTAATATTCGCGGCCCCATAAAGTATAACTTTATTCGTCTCAACGTCTCTAATTCCATCTATAACGTATTCCATCAGAGCAGCATCTTCAACTTTCCCATGCAAAGCTATCTCTTTCATCGTCAAAAAGTACTGTTGGTAAGTTTCATCACTCTTCATCTTCCGTTCAACTAGTCTCTTGTGGATCGTCGCGCTATTCAGTTTGGGTGCGAATTCTTCCTTGAGCGCTCTCTTCAAATTACTGTAGTCTTTAACTCTACCAATAGACCTCAAAAACAACTTAGCAGTTCCTCCCAGCAGTCTCTTCGCATAAACTAGTTTCTCCACATTAGTCCACTTCATCAAATCAGCAACGTCTTCAAACTCTTCTATAAATTCCGTTACAGGATAGGTATCATCGCCAGTAAAACATTCATTGACTTCTCTAAGTCTCGGAACGATATCTGAACCCCAACATCTTCTTGACACTCATGGTATTCTTCATCCACGCTCGGTTCCTGACCTTTCTTCTTCAGCGGCATCTTTGGTAAAATATCTTTCGTATTAATCGTCTTCGTCGTAAGTCGTCGTCGTCATCACCGTCGTAACAAGTCACATCTTCATCATCTTTCGTCGTATTTTACGTCTTAAATCTTCGTCTTCCGTCGTCTTGAACCACTAATTTTCAATGATGAGTTTGACCCCCATGATCAATCCTCTCAATCCCCCTAATCCCTGCTTTATCCCGGACGAGCCCCCAAAAAAGTTGTGGGATTGTGAGATTGTTCAATTGAAAATTATAATGGTTTTATTCGTTCTTCATTTTATTAAAATCGTCTTACAAAATCGTACATCTTTTTACAGACAGCTAACGTCATCTGAAACCAAATCTGACATCTTACCATAAAGAACACAATTAAAAATAAAAACTAAACCAAACTCCTTATTCCCACATTTATAACATATTATAGGAAATATGTTATGATACGGAATCAGCGTAAAATCTGGTAGTATCTGTATGAGCATAAATATAAATTAGAAGGTCCCATGACACTTCAAGAAATATTTTAATTTTGACATCCAAAGAGAGGATTAGTTACATTTTCATTTCCTATTGCTGTCTAGGATTTTGTACCTAGTAAGGTATTGATAATAAAGTTGGCTCGGATTTTCCCCTTCAGCCATCCGGAAATATTGGCACTGACACTTCCTTCCCAAGACTATTATTAGATATTTCTTTGAAAGAAATGAAAGCTGTGAGCGATTCATTTATTAAATAAACATTACAAGAATGTATGGAAATAAAGTGTTATAAGTTCAAAACTACCAAAACACTTATTCACAAAATAAACTCTACCAATATCCTCTATCTTTATGTACCTAAACTATTTGAGTAGTGGTATATAATTTAATCTACCAAATTTATTTTAAAAAAGTAGGTAGATATGTAAAATACCAATAATTAGTAACTCTTTGTTCGTATGTCATTTGTATCAATGAATCATAAATGAAGTTACAAACAAAAACATTGGAGTTCACTCCGATCGAGGTCCGAGCGCATTCTCCGCCGAGCCGTCAATCTAAAAAAATATGTCGAATTCTTTCACGGCTGAAGGTGCATCAACTCTTTGGGTCAATATTAATATGGAAATATAAACAAAAAAACATCAAAGAGGTATTTCTTAATTTCAACAAAAAGCGCATTTGTTGTTTTTTGCTGCTTATTTACCTTGGCGCCAGTCACCTGTATTGTTAAATTTAACTTTTTTCGGTAGCTAGTTGTGACTCTACTATTATTACAGATGGATATGTCGGTAAGTGCATCATAAATTATGGGATATGGATCTTGTTGACTGCATTTATTAACATAAATTCCATTGCCAATTTGGCCCAAGTACCTACACACTAACTGTCGTAGCAATGAGACACGAGCCAACATAAAACAAAATGTAAGTAAGTAATAAAATTGTTAAGTACATCATAGCAACCTTACAAATTGCATGAGCACAATAGAAAAAACTCACGTATCCAACAACATTCCAGTCGTTTTTCAAAAGTGAGTGCACTTTAAGTCAACACAACACTTACAGTGGTGAATTCGCGATTTGCTCGTAAAGCAGTAGTAAATACCTACGCACAAACAAAAGCGACGATACGAATTTAAATCGGACGTGTGCTGAGAATGCTTGAAACACCGTAATATTTTTAACTTGGCAAATAATGTTATAACAACGCACATAAATTCAACGCGCGGTTAAATAAATCGCATAAGTTTTGTAATCACTACTATAAATCGAAATATGCTAACATCGTGGCGATGAACAGATAATCGAATTACTTTCGTCTTTATTCCTAAACTCTTTTTAGCTTTAGTCATCAAATTTATACAAATAAAACCTAAAACCAAGTCCTTATAAATATTTATGCGCTTATCCAGAATGCTACGGAAATTCCTTTAAGGATTCTAGATGATTCATCCCGTCAGAACTGACTAATGATCGATACTAAATTAGAACGGTAATTATGTTCCAAAATTCGTATTAGCTTAACCCGAAATAAAATCGTACGCTGACGATGCCATCTGCGTAACTGTGACCCACATGTTAGTTACACTAATGAGTTACGTTGAACTGAAAGCTCTGAATCTGGCACAAAACTGTATTTGCAGAAAACTTAATCATACTTCTTAATACAGGAAACGGTAAAGTAATGTGTTGAATTCGAAATGTCATAAAAACTTCCCCTGGTAGCTCAAAACCTCAAGCAACCCTAAAAAATGTTAGCGTAAATGCTTGCCATTTGAGTTCCTCTTTACGATTTGGTCACGATGATGATGCAAAAAATATTTGTGTATATATTTTGAGGAGGTCAATCTGGAAATCATTGAGGTAGACCTACGTTAAGAAGGGGATAACCTGTGGCTGAAATGATGAAGTTGATGAATGAGGTACAAAGCACACATGTGCCCATATCTATCTAGCTTATGAAATTCCAGATTATTTTGTCCCAAAAACTTGCTAGTATTCATTAACTACTTAATACATTATTACCGAGTAAATAGCCCTATTTTAGTGTAGCCACTGTTGTCTTACCTAGTTTTAATCGTAAAAAATGTAGTTGCAACCTATTTATTTTGTCAAAGGATGCAACGTTTTTTTCCGGGTAACAGGTAAAAACTACATACGTGTCGCATAACTTCAAACTCGGATAAATCCAATTCTAAGATTTTTTGAGATTTTGGTGTCAAATCAAAGAGAAAATAAATATGTTTTAAACATTTTTATCAGTCGTGTATAAATCAGCGTGGTTCTTGAGAAATAAGCCGTTAAAGTCGTAATATTTTATCTAAGAGAGATAGATCCATGAGACATTTTTTTTCAAACGTAGCTCAGTCCATGAGAGCCAATCAGGTAATTGCGTTTCTTCAACATGGCCGCCAGTTGACGAAAACTCAGCGACCAGTGGCACCATGCGCTCCCGCTTTTTATTGTTTATTTACGATATTCAGACAGTTCCCATGGATAATTATATTAAAATTGTGTCACCAACTAAAGCCCGCAAGCGGCTTAATATAAAAGTTCGCCTTAGGAAATAGGAAAAAGCGAAAACTCGATTTTGAAATACCTATCCCTGTGCGTCGTTTGGAATTTAGAGTTGGCACTAGTGTTGTGTTAACCATTTTCGATTATTATTTTGTCCTTCTATTGTTACAGAATATTTTGGACATAAGTATGTTTATGATGTACCTAATATTGAGTACATTTTTTTCTCCGATCAAATTTGTGTAGGTATGTTCATGTAAGTTTTAGAATATAAGACATGCTTTGTGGAGTTAGGTCGTCTGGATATGTTTTGCAGTTTTTTGCTAAATATAATAAATTTGTAAATGTAAGTATGTGAAATAAAATATTGATCTATTTAAATGATTTATAATAAACTAACATTTTTTTTCCTTTAAGTTAGGGGCTGGAAACGCACTTTAGCCAATTGGGCATTGTTGGTGGAATTGAAATAGATATGTATTATAAAAAATGCTTAATATTGAAAATGTGATCGGGCGACCAATTCACGAAGAAGAAATTGAAGAAGATGACTGAAGAAATATTGAATTTTGTTTAAAATAATTAAATTGGGTACTTCCTATTTTTATAAAATAATAACTAGATTTTCTTATTTTGTTTTATTGTTATATTTAGTTTGCTGCTACGAATTTGACTGTCGATGGTATACCGTGATTTCGTCACTACCACATGAAATGTGCTACCACATCCCTAGCTCTAATCGTGTTTTTTCTTAACTAGATAAATCCGAATCTATTAAATCAAAATTAGATAAATCCTCATTGCGTTTTTTCAAAGTTGGATAAATTGCATTCCATTATATCAAATGAAGGTAAATCCAAACTAAATATATAATTTTTGAGAGAATGCGTGATTTAAATACTGAAATGAATAAACAGGATCATTTTCTTCAATAGTAGTGCCATAATAAAAAAAGACTGCCTTTTAATTCATTAAAATAAGACTATAAACACTTTTTATTAAATATCTCCGAACAGGGTAGAGTGGATTTATCCGAGTTTGAAGTTAAGCGACACTACAATAAGCAAAATAGGGTTAATTTATGCTTTTCGTGTTAACCGAAACACAAAATCTGACCTCGAAACATTCACAATAGGATTTTTGCATCGTTGTTTTCAGTTTTGTGTGTGCCTGAAACAAAGGAGCTGTGGCATATTACGCTTTGAGTTAACTGTTAATTTTGTAACAGTTTTGTTACATAAAGCAATGGTGTTCTGTGGTCGGCTGCTGACTCACGTGGATCCGTTAGTAGTACGAGTATTTGGTACATGTATCGACTACCTTCACCTAACTACTTACTAAATTCATATTTTGTACCAGATTACTGTGACATCCAGTTTAACACTTTTCTCTATAAGTATTAGTAGAGTATCTTCTTTTAGTTGTTTGTTTACTAACCTACATTTTCCTATTTAATCATGTCTGGACATGGAATGAGCTAGCAAAATGTAATTTAAACATTACAGTTAAATAATATAGATTTAATATTACACTAAACTATGATACACGCAATAGGTAGCCAAGTATATAGCCCATAACAACAGCACCATTATTGTTCTCAATTGGAGCAATCATTCTGTATGCATATAGGTTACATAACAGAAAGATCTTTGTGATCTCTGATCGATGACCTTTGAACTACATTGCAGTGATTTCTTGCCTGAATGTGTCCAATCCCATATGTTTTACTAGATTGGTTTGTAAAACACTGTAGCTATAAAACGTACCTATTATGGTAGTCCTATTAAATAAAATATGACAGCAAAATTACTTCAGCAGACTCTGAAGACATATTACTGAGACCTGGAAAAGCTATTTTTATCTATACTGAGAAGTCAGTTACTAGACGCGCGTGCGTAGAACTTTGTGGGTTTACTAAAAGATACAAGAGTGAATCACCCAACCACATTGTCCCATATATTTTACGTGACAAAATAATTTCCTTTTAACGTAGAGTGACGGGAAAACACAATCGCATTACTATGAGGACATTTATACACCTAGGTATTTGTATCTGTATTTAGAGTGTCATAGAAAGAAATCTAGCCAATTTGTAAATCGACCTGTAATATGTCTTTAAGTGCACTTCAGAAAGTATAGCGAATGAAATGTTTAGAAAATGAAAGAAATTGATATGGTTCCTTTAAACTAAGGCTATGGAAAGCAAGCTGGGTCTGGTCGTTAGTTTTTCGTTACGATGGCATGAGTCACCGCACCAGTACCTAAGTCATCCCAATTGGTCCCGAATAGATCACTTTCCAGCTACAATCACATCCTTATCATTTCGTTGACTCAACGTTATTTATAAGACAGCACAGGATATCCTACCAAAGTCCGGCTAAGATGTGTCAGGTATTTATTTTTAACTTGTTTTATATTGCCTTACGTAAATAATTAAATATTTATTCGCATGATATGGACTAACTAGGATGACGTCTTATTGATTAAAGTAAAAAAAAAACAATATTAAAACTCACTCGTAATTTTTTGGTTTCTGTAAACTTAGGCTATGCAATGAATTAATAAGTAACTACAAATCTGACAAAAAAAAACAAAGGAAAGGAAAGCGTATTAATCATTAAAATGTTCCTACTTGCATATTTTTCATCATGATAATTTCAGCAACAGGACGTCCACAGCTGAACATAGGCCTCCCCCAATACATTTGTCATACATACCTACATTATGTTTATAATTTATTAATCATCTAATAAACCCAAAATAATTTATTGGCCTAGTTGTATCGTCGCCCCCGCGAAACTTCTGCGAGTGTTAAAAAATGAGGTTCGCTCGTGCGTCAATACAAAATAAAAAGTTCTAAAATGATTCAGAACAATTGAAATCGTGAGTCATTCCATCAACCCAATTGCCCATTGCCGTATAGTATGCCCTGGTGTTTCTCAGAATGTAAAATGCATACAAGCACTAGTAACAAAAGGTTAGAAACAATAAATGATTCATTTGCACTTTAATAATAAAACTTTCCCGTAAGTAAGTTAGAAAAGGAATCAATTACATAAACAAAAATACAATTATTCAATTACTAGTGAATATAGACAGGTAGGTAAATTGGGTACCATACCTGCCTTTTCTGAACTTGGCATAGAAACTATGTAGTTTAGGTAAATGAAATGATTTTGATCTGCACTATTGTATAATGTTACACAAACTAGGTTCTCAAGGTGAGTGGAAAAAGCACTCAGAGCCAAGAAAATATCTCTATCACTTTGCGGGGGAATCCCTTTAGACTAGTAGATCCAAAATGTAGAGCCAGCGATCGTAAGTTTGGGATCCCACTAGTTAGAAATTCTTACGATGAGTGAAAACATTTGTATTAAAAACATGAGATAACCTGGACTTGATTTCACTTTCACCATAAGCTTAAAAAAGAATAAACAAAGTACAGAGAACTTTGGTCATTAAAAATAAAACATTCTATGTCATCTTCTTATATCAGATTTTGACATCGTATTTTGATATCCCAAATACGTCACCAAACTTGTTTACTTCGAACGAGTTTGATGAGGCCGTCATTTTGGTAAAAACGTTACTTAATGCCGTTGGGTCTTAATTCGGTATAATTCGGACCCGTAAAACCTGATGACGAAGCTGCTTGGAACCTCTTATTTAGCATTTACCATACGTTGTTAGGTTAATAGGTAAAATTAATGTGCACCGTTTAATGGCAGTGACTTTAAAGGTATGTTGTTCATGATGAACAATTATTGTTTTCCTGGAAAATCATATTAATATTATAATCAGTAGATTTAATTTTTTATGCATGTTTATTACGACCTACTTATAAGGAGATTTTTTGAGACCGGAAAATGAAGAAATTACTTATCAATCTCCAACAAAATAAACACTAGAAATATATCTTCTCTTATTATATCATTACTACTAGATTCTTTGCCATTCGATCAAATACAGACAATTGAGACATTCGGCAGTAGATAAATTAATTTGAAATGCTGATTCATGAGTGCATAGCATCATCTAGGTACTTTGGTGTATCCGAGCTTTCGCGTCTTTGAACAAAAACAATTGAAAGGTATTTACTACTGTTTAATTATGATTTCTCTCACGTACTTTGATTGTTTATCTTATGTATTGGCATTTGTAATACTTATGTAGGTGCCTGACATAAAAGGACAGCACACATGGACATTAGCATTTCCTTCCGAAGAGTTTAATTGTGATGACACACTGAAACTCGTAAGTTGATTATTTATAAACAGATTGCATGCAGCACCCGACTGAGACCTTCGTGCAGTGCCAAGGGTAAGCACCTTTGGTCATAACATTACCTATAGTTCAACGCGACAATATGTGAGTGAGGCGAGAATGCAAAAAGTGCATAATTCATCATGTTATGCCTAAATAAAATTTAAGTCTCTACATTTTCCTTTTAATCGTCGTAATAAATTTTAGCCATAGGACATGTCCATTGCTATAGAGGTCTCGAGTTTTAGAACTCCCGATTACCTATTTATTTTCTTATGCCTACATCACCAGATTTAGGGTAGGACTGGAACAAAAAAACTTAGCTAATCATAAAATTTTAAGGTGGTCTTTTTTTAAAATTGTGATATCTTATTATGTCGGTGTTTAGATCTTCTAATATCTAGTCATGAACTCAACGATACTGTAGCAAAATAACGTGTCAAACTGTACTATGTATGATAATTATTAATGTGATTTCCGTGCCTGTGGTGTCTCATCACGCCATGTGCATTGCAGTTAGGCCAACTGAGCAAGTCAACGTGTTGTGGTCGAATGTTAAGATGTGCAGTTTATAGCGCTTGCACCGCCCTTCGAGGTCACAACTAAAGTCAAACACACGCGAATTGTCACTGTTACCTACTTCTATGAAATATAGTCACCTGTATTTTATTAGCACATCTGATAACAGTGAGGACGTAAAGTTTGTTAAAGTTTTGTCCTTCCATAAAGTAGATAAGAATTTGCTCTACTTATTTAAAAAACAAGACCTAGATAACGACCAAAAATAGCCAAAGAATTTAATGTAGGTCCGTTTGATATGGACATCCTTATTTCACACTTATACAACTTTATACAAGTGTTAGGTAAGCTTAATGTCCTTAGCTGGATCACAGCCAGGGCCAGGACACAATAGGCACGCTTCCAACGCTTCCTGGTTACACTGACAGAATCACCTTCTGTGGAATGTGCTCACTGCCTTACTGCACCTTGCATCGGCCATCGGCGCGTAATGCGAAACATAAACTCACACTTTCCACGAAATTCGAGACCGATGACCCCAAATACTTATTCAGGACGCATAACAAAGTCTAAGAGGAAAGGCATATTCAAGTATTCATTAAAATCTTAATTAAGGATAACGCTCTCTGTAATGATTTGCTGTTTACTCCGTTCGCGCCCAAAAAGGTGGCCGGAATATGAATTGGGTGTTATATTGGGAATGATTTGAATTCATGAATTTGCAACGATTTGTTTACGAATTAACGGAGCACGCGTTGACGAGTAGGAAGCAAGTTCAAGTTAACACGTGTAGGGCTGTCACTAGAAAATTATGTTATTTTACATCACACCTAAAAACCTGATCATATCAATGATTATTACAACATCATTATTTAATTTTACTTTTGAATGAGGACCTGTCTCAGAATTGTGATTCATTTCCTCATGCTTTGCAAATTTTCCTTATATTTCTTCAGTAAAACCCATAGACGTAGCTAAAAATACATGAATCTTGTTCATGAATTTACAGCTTGGGTTACAGAATTAAGACAGGTAATATCGGGACGCAAAAAAGTGTTTTTATCAACCCTGTAATGATATTGTGCGCAGCCTCTCGGATGTAGCTACAGCACTAATTCCGCGCGCTCGATCGGAATCGCTAATGGCGCCCTCTGGCGGCGATCAGTATTCATTTGACGCGCCCTCGCAGCTGCTAGCGAAACGCTAAAAATACAGACACTCATGGTCGACATGGCCTTCCTTACCTGAACCACATAAACTGACAAAAACTGTTCCGGATCGATAAATTTTCCGACAGATTTAATCTAACGAATGGCATCTGATGTGCGACTTTTGATCCTTTTGAAACATGAGCTTCCATGGCTTCTAATATGGTGGTTTTAAACTTCATACGAATAATATTATACGAGAAGGAATATTAACTTTATGCTTATTATTGAATTACAACAGTTTTTACCATCGGAAAACTTATGAAAATATTATTTATTTCAGTAACTTTAAAGTCTTCTCTCGAATATTCTCTTAAAGTTACTTGGGTTTGATAATACAGGTAAAATGTATTAAAAGTCCATCATATAGGAAACATTTGACTATTTATTGACATAGGTAGGTATCTAAAGGAAGACACGTTGCAAGCCTTGTGTATATTAATATTGGCGTATTTTAATGTATAGAGAGCTAAGGCAAGAAAAAATATACATATAATTTTCTTTCGCAACATATTAGTTTTATACTATTTACAATATGACTATCGTATGTTTAGTAGTATTTCTTTACAGTGGTAAAGTTTCGAGAGACACATAACGTAAACATGGTATTGTTTTATAGAACACTTTGTATTTTAACATAGACTTGCCAGGTAATTTTTATTTAACTAACCATTACCATTACATAAATAACCAATCACTTATGACAAACATTAAAATTTAAAACGCTACTAAGCAAAATAAGTACAGACAAGTAAATATCAATAAAGAGGTCTTACATTAACATAAAAATCTCAATTCCAATATACTGTATTGAATTACGCCTGAAAGTACTAAATCTCATGAAATAGTAACTTGCCTGTTTAAACAAATTCAATAGCTTACCTATATAAAAATGTTATTTGGCAGCAAGAGATCATTTATACGTATAATATGCCACCAGGAGACTGAGACGTATTATACGAGTACACTAAAAAAAGAGCTATAAATAACTAAGAAGTAGTCTTCTTAACCTTGATTACACAAAAATTGTGCTTAATATTGAGCTCTATTTTTAAGTCTCATTCTAGATCTCTACATCGGGTATTCATAAGGTCTAGCTAGAATATGGGCCATACAAGGAAACCTAGAGCCATGTGGCTCTCACACAATATCTTAATGACAACGTTGACCCTTACTAGTAAGTCAGGATGAGTTAAAAGTCACAAAAAAATCCATTAACCTAGCAAACTGCATGCCACAACCCAGGTAAATCAATGAACCCTCTCTGAAAGACGTTGAGGTCGGAGTTGTCTCTGAGCCGCTCGGCCAGGGCTTTCTCTTGGGCGAGAGGATGCCATGCACCCAGCGTGCACGCAGGATCGTCGTGCGTCGAGTAGTAGTGGCAGCGACGTGTCGCACGCGCAGAGGGCACGTACTCAAATGCCCTTACTCGGTTGCACCTCTGTAGTGCGAACCATAGCCCTGGCAAATAAACAAACAAAGATGTTGGTAACAATACAGATTAACTTTATTTCTTTGTGGAGAAGCCGAATATAGCCCAAATAAATCATTAAATGTCTCTTTTTCAAATTGAAAATCTAAGTTTGATAAGTTCGTAGAATTGTCCTGAATCATACAGATGACAACCTCCGAGCGTAGGATGTCCAAACGGAAATTTTTCCAAATTGATTATACGACTACCTTATATGTAGAGCCCTACTACATACCTATGAAACCTGACGATGGAGGATTCCTTCTAAGTCTATAAGGCGATGAATCCTGCAGCACAGCCCAGAGATCCCAAAGGACTTGTGGTTTCAACAGATGAACATCGGCCTCCGGTCTCGTATCCAGTAATCTAAATAAAAGAACAATCATTAAATTAAACACACTTTAGGAAAACTAACCCCTACTATCAAGAGTTGTACCATTTCTTACATTTTAGACTCTCTTAATCTTTATAAACAATGCCAAACATACCTCAGAGACCTATTCTTACACAAAAATAGTAGATACCTTGAGCAAAGGAATATAAACTATCTGTGATAGAATAACATAACTTACCTCTTATAGACAGGAAACAATGGGAAGTCAGGGTGATAGTACCAGTCTTCCAATGTCGACGAGTAGTTCGCTGGGTCCCAGATTAATATGGAAATTCCTCTGTACAAAGGGTCTTCAAGGAATTTAAATTCCGGCTTGGTTACTACCTAAAAACATGCAGATTAGAACAAGTTTTCAACTGAATATAATGTGTAAAACTTTTCGTAGAAAATAACACCCATTTGAATACATTGTACTTAGCGTACTTTTTTGTATTCTAAAATAAATAATTTAATTATAAAACTTCGTGTTGATGAATGAAAAAATTACATACCTACCTGTGAATTGAGCACGCGAAATGTGGTTTTCGATCCAACGTCATCAGTATAGTTGACCGTCGGTGCATTGTTAAACCGCAGCACCATGTCGTGGGAATCTGTTGACAACCGCAGAGAATTTTCAACAATTGGAATAATAAATCGACAAATCATGAATTAATAAGTCATAGGTACATAGAACGACATTTTGCGTGTACTACGTTTTGATTCATAAGAACATGTAGCATAACTGAGTCATCGTAGCGTAGGTGTAAGACATCGAGTAAAAAATACAGTCAAGTTCTAATTGCTTTCCGTTCGAAGAAAGCAGGCGAGCAAAAGGTTCTAAAAAGGTTATCTTTGTTTAACAATACGCCTTTAAAAATGATTTAACGTTTGCAAAAATGTCAGCATAACAAAGATGCAATAAAAATCGTCACTTAAGCTTCCCATAAAAGCAAACGGTACAGATACTTGTTCAAAAATCAGGTCACAAATCGTGATGTATAAGTCATTGTAATATTTTTAATAATTCGAACAAGGCCCTTTGGTTCCACTGAAAAAAAAACACAATACTTTCAGAGAGCTGTAACCTCCGATTCCACTATAAAGATAAAGAATATTTAACTATTGAGAAGGACCTTGACAACGCCCATTTTGTATTTTCCGCTTCACTTGAGGAATTTTGAAACAGACTGAGAGAAATTTGCAACACCTAGGTATTTTATTATCAACTGCAATAGCACGTAATGTTATGTTATCTTGCTTAATAGTCTTTATACCAAAATAATTAATCCAGTATCTTTAATGTTAAATTATTACAATCAGGAACAAACGTTAATAAAAGTACACTATAAGCTATTATTCAACGGAAAATTATACATTTTCCCAGTCTATTAGAACTTTATCCACGATTTCAGGGTGGATGTTATCATTTCAAACCAACTGTTATTTTTTTTTATTTGTAAAGTCTAGGACGTATTGGACTGATACGATACACACAGACGAACATAGGGCTTGAAGCGACATGAACAAATCGGAACAATGGAAGTAAACAACGTGATTCTGTTTAACTACTTATGCGAGTTAATTATCAGCCTCTCACACCCATTAATGACTAATAACGCTCATTTTTTTTCTTCCTGCAATAATATCACTGACTTATGGCATTCATTTGTGCGACAATGAAACAGCAAGCGTGTACTACGTTTCACTTAGTAGGTATTTAATATTATGTAATTATGTAATCACATATTTTTGACAAGTGAATACTTATGTAGAGATCGTAAATATGAGGAAAATACCGAGATTCTTTCATTCAGAAACCAAAACTTTTAAATCTCAAAATACTACCTGAATACTCATAGCACAGTCGGGCAAAACAAGGCATAGTATTTTATGCATGTGCTTACTGACATAGTTTACTGCACATTTCTACAAAACAGTCAAAATGTGTCCCACGCTTCACTTACGAGTAGGTTCTCAAGTTAGATAGAAAACATTCCATCCAGTTTAATGGAAAATAAAACTGATCAATAATGTATGTGATGCATTAATACGCCATAAGCTCCTAGACAGGAATAACTACTTAAGATATCTTAACAACCGATCTTCTATTGTTTAAGTGTACAAAAACCCGACCGTGTCACTCAGCCATGTCTTACGTTCTTCGGATTTATTGGTCAATTAAAGGGAAATAAAGTTACGTAACACAAGACAGTGATAAAATGATAGCACATGTAATGGGCAGTTGCGAAAATAATTTATCTGTCATTGCTTTTAAACGGTTTCTTTCAGGTGACACAGCGCGGTGATTTGAACCAATTATCTCCTCTGGCTGACAAACGAATACTTATTTGCGACATGATTTGTTACTTAATTTCTTTCTACGCACTAAAGGAAATACTTATAGTAGCTAAGTACTTATAGACATTTTATTAGAAGTCATAGTTTTTTTTTCTTTTTAGGTGAGTCAGTGTTGACAGCGTTGATCAAAAATTAGGAATATTACTTGTACCTTACACAACCAGCTTTATACGTAGTAAAATAAATTATGAAAAAAATATATTTCTTTAAACAATTTAATTTTTCGCACCCTAAACACCCAATTACTCTTTCTTCCTTAGTCCTTTTTTCAACTACGTTACTAAAAAATAAGTCCTATGTTTGATGTTGAATGAATAATAAATTAAAAACTGTTTGTCGTGTAAATAAACACCCGCTCAATTTACATGCATCAAGATACCCACTCTTACTTTTTATGCAGACGACAAACATTATTGTACAACTTATTTACTCACATGCGCAAAATTCACGATTTTCCCTAAAAACAAGGAAAAGATGATCCTACGAACCTTATCCAGATCAACATAAAGTCTTCAGAGAAAAACACTCATAATACCTAGGTGCATCGGACTCGTCAAATAAATGAGTAATCTTACAGCAAGCAATAAAATGTAGGTACATCCTTCCGACAAAATTTAGACTGTGGCCCGGTTTCTGAATTGGATTTTTAGCTTGTGGGTATTCATTAAGGTTTCTTTTCTTATTATGTTCAAGCTTATGTAGAGAATGAGCACGCTCAGGTGCTTAATTTCAAATCAACTTTAGTTTTAAATAATTTATCCAGATGACTTTATCTGCTTGACTTTTATTTTATTTAAAAAAAGATTTATTTAAAGTATTAGGTATATGTAGGTAAAAAGAAAAATGAAGTTCACAAGCCTTCAGGCACACATTTGTTTGGGCCGCGGCACAAGAATCGGTCAGAGGCACAATAGTGGGCCTGGCCATGAATTATGCAGGCCACAAACGATCCTCGGTTGATGACACCGCTGCACTTGAGCATTGCAGCCACAACGCAAATTGAATGTGGTAATGAATGTGCTAGGTATTCACTTGCACATTCTACAAAGAACATACATGGTTCATACAAAACTATAAGGGTTCTTTGTCAGGACTACGGAACCCTAAAAAAGGGTACATTTCCTGATGCAAGTGCTTGTTTAACGGCCGAATACTGAAACGCCATTTTTCCGCGTCTCTAAAGAAACGGTGTTGTTTCTGGATTCATAATTTGGAAGCTCTTTGAAACCCCTCACCAAATGCCATACAACCAGTGGACCAAATACTTATTATAACCCTACTACCCTACTTTTCTACGCAACGGGAAGTTATGAACGTGTACTAGGTGATATCTTCCACATCTAACAGCCAACTGTGCATCGTATAGTGCACGAAGTAACAACCAAAATAGCTGCTATGAAATCGCTTTACATAAACATGCCTATTTCTTTCTGAGGATTATGGGGACATCGCATAACAGCATAATTTCCAAGAGTTGTTGNATAATGTATCCGTACCGTTATTGGTGCGGTAACGTTACCCGTTATAAAATATATTAGCGCGGTACTGCAACGTCGCTAAGGCAGTCGTTATTAAAAAGTTATGATCTTTTTTTTTTTTTTTTGCGCTACCCAATGGAAGTCCATAGATGCCGGAACTTTTACTATGAACGGACCAATCATAGGGCCGTTTCCTATCTGTCCCTGTCTCATCATGCATTCCAGTCAGGTGCGCAGATCGAGTTAACTGCGCACCTGGCAGCCATGACGTCACATCACGGTCTGGTACGGACGGGGCGAAAGTGGGGAGGTGTGCGGGTAAGCGGGAGGGAGAATTGCATTCCCGCGAGGTCTCGAACTACCAATCGATCAACGTGGAAAGCATTAGGGGAGGCCTATGTTCAGCAGTGGACGTCCTATGGCTGAAATGATGATGATGAGGTCTCGAACTGGATGTCGATCAGTCAGCATCTAGCACGAAAAACTTTCAACTTCGAATTATTTGCGTATTCGACGTTTGATACCCAGTCTACAATGATAATGTGACGATCTCGAATTAGATTGTCAAAATTGATTTGTACTACTATTTCTTATACTATTGTAAATTAATTTTCGTCACGTTTACAATATCGAATCGTTTGCGTATGCGAATCGCTCAATCGCCCCATGCCCTTGTGACATTTGTTTTATTATCGAGATCGAAGAGTGTGGTAAACATGACTTTATTTAAATTTTAAACTTGTATAAGAAATGCTAGCACGAAATCAATTTTGAAAATCGAGATCGTCACGTTAAATATCACCGTCAATGTGGTAAAGAGAAGGTTGAATAGTCGATAGCTTTTCGTGCTCGAGGCACTGATAGTAAGTAAGTGACGCAGGTAGGGGCTACACACAAATGCGCCATGCTTGTGTAGTAGTGTATTTTGTACCTCCGAAGACATCGCAGCGGCGCCGCGCAGTTGTCAAATCACATTTCTTACCTAGTTTTTAAAAAGTGTGAAATAAAAAATATTTTTCTAAATAAACCATTATTTATTAATCATTCAATATTTAAAATAATTTTTAATAATAATATTTAGTTTTTATGACGTGTAAAACCCATAAAAGCAAATAAATATTTTGATTTGATTTGATTAAAGCGCTTGCTGCGGACGGAGACCCAGCTTCGGTATTGGGACTGGAACAATAGAAATGCAATTATTTATATTACAAGTTAGTAACAACAACGGTCATAATAATAATAAATTTTATGTGAATGAAATTAGCCTTAATGAGCATATTGGCTATTCGGGAACGACCTGCACCCAGCTAGCGCTTCCTGCGCCCTAATCTATAGTAACTTCCTACTAAGTTCTCAGCACTTGCCAAATGTTGGTCTTATGATACCTCCATGGTCTTATGGTTGGTCTCGAATCGCTGGTAGGGCAAAAAGATGAGATGAGATTATGAGACATGTGAAGGCTCCATAAGGGCAAAACTGATTTTTTAATATTTGACGATTTGTAAGCACTTATAGTCCATGCAAATAAAGGATTTTTTTAAACCAGCAGATAGTGACTGAGTTTCCCATTCCATACTAAAGTAATGCGAGATTTAAAAGAAAAATATTGGAATCCTCGTTCAAATTAAAAATTACGGATTTTGTTACCTTCAGATCTTTTTCCCCGGGTCTTTAATAGCTGATGTCTTTGAACATTTTGCATACGTGCGAAAGGAGCACCTGCGGAGCACATTATAACGGGTTACCTTCACCATATCGAATTACATTTTGATCGAAAATCAAAATATCGAACACGTTTCATCGAACGATCAAAATATCGAATTTACAAAGGATCGAACGATCAAAATACCGAATGATTAAAATATCGAAAGTAGATCTTATGTGGCATAGTTAGGAAGATGGAGGTAAGGGTTCCTTGTTGACTATGGTACCCTAAAGTGGGAAATAAAAAAATGTGTGCCTACTTAAATGTTTTATTTACATTAATCATTATGACATTTAGGTAATTAAATAAATCATCTATATTGAGTTTTCGATATTTTGATCGTTCGATAATTTTTGTAAATTCGATATTCTGAACGTTCGATATTTTGATCATTCGATATTTTGATTTTCGATCAAATGTAATTCGATATGGTGAAAGTAACCCCATTATAACAATCTATACTATTACATTGTATCACGGATCACCATGTTTTAAGCAACTGAAATTATATGATTTGAACCTTTTAAGCGGTGGCCTCCAGTTCTCGATGACTGCTGGCGACGCTAGCGGCTCGGTGAACAGACGGCTTTCAAGCCAAGGTGAAGGAAAGGTTATTGATGGCAATGATTGTGCCTGCGTGTCTATAGGACTCTCATCAGGAGGTTCTGGCTTGGTGAACAGACGGCATTCGAGCGAGGCCGAAGGAAAGGTTATCTCTGGCTCTGGCGATGGTTCTGCCGGCGTGTCTATGGGATTCTCATCAGGAGGTTCTGGCTTGATGAATAGACGGCTTTCCAGCCAGGGCGAAGGGAAGGTTATCTCTGACGCTGGTTGTGCCTGCGTGTCTATGGGATTCTCATTAAGCCGTTCTGGCTTGATGAACAAACGGCTTTTCAACCAGGGCGAAGTGGAGGTTATCTCTGACGCTGGTTGTGCCTGCGTGTCTATAGGACTCTCATCAGGAGGTTCTGGCTCGGTGAACAGACGGCTTTCAAGCCAGGGCAAAGGAAAGGTTATCTCTGGCGATGGTTCTTCCAGCGTGTCTATGGGATTCCCATCAGGATCTTCTGGCTCGGTGAACAGACGACATTCGAGTGAGGCCGTAGGAAACGTTGTCTCTGACGATGGCTGTGCCTGCGTGTCTATAGGACTCTCATCAGGAGGTTCTGGCTTGGTGAACAGACGGCTTTCAAGCCAGGGCGAAGGAAAGGTTATCTCTGGCGATGGTTGTGCCTGAGTGTCTTTGGGACTCTCATTTAGCCGTTCTGGCTCGGTGACCAGACGGCATTCGAGAGAAGCCGAAGGAAAGGTTATCTCTGGCGATGGTTCTGCCAGCGTGTCTTTGGGACTCTCATCAGGAGGTTCTGGCTCAATGGACAGACGACGTTCCAACCAGGGCGGATTTTCATCAGACGACTCCGACTTAATTTTCATTTTTGGTACGACCTGAAATAAAATTATATATGAAACCTTTGGACCGACGATCTGGTGAAGGTCGCGGGAGGTGCCTGGATGCGAGCGGCGCAGGACCGTCTTCGTGGAAATCCTTGGGAGAGGCCTTTGTCCAGCAGTGGACGTCTTTCGGCTGAAACGACGACGACGACGATGAAACCTTTCTGTAAGCTTATTTTTTTGGTAATTCACTGAAATTCCCGAAATATTGACATTACACCCATAAACTTTTATTATTGTGAGGTTAAGTTTGTAAACTACAAGAGTATTTAAAAAACATTTCTCTATCTCTATCTCAAAACTACCTAATAAAGAGGCATTCAAAAACTTTCTTACCGCCATCTTTTATTTGTCTTTGGTTCCGTTTAAAAACGTAGAAAGCATTCAAAATAGAAGGCCGTGTTACAAAGCTTTGAAAATACAGAAGAATACTAAATACTCGACATTTTGACCTAACCTACAACCCGGTCAAGTTAAGCGCACCTCCCTGGAATGCCAGTCCCTCGCACTNGCGTTTGAGAATACCATTTAAAATTGAAGGATACTTAAATTTAGGAGCCCGTCAGCTGAGTGACAGATTTGAGTAGTGTTTCAGTATTCGGCCGTAAGAAATTGAAGCTAAACAATTTGAAACAAACACAAACATTGATGTGATTCGCAGCTGTATTTTTCCTATGAATAGCTAAGTGTTATTCTATGTACTGTAACTGTACCTAATAATAAATACATTTATCGATGAAACGTAATATTATTACTAATTAATAATAATATTACGTTTCATCGATAAATGTATAACTTGCTGATTGTCTCAAATGTACTGTGGCTCGCCAGTCTCACTGCATACAATGCACAAAACAACACGTCCTGTAACCACCTTCTTTTCCTATTAACAATTTCACACTGATTTATAATGTTTCAAAATAAGCATGTTTATTTTAAGAATAATGGCTTTAAGCTTCAACTTTCTAAGGGTCAGGTCACACCAAAAACTTCACTCTGGTAAACTAATGAAAGTTCATGTTTTCATATTCTAACAGCCACACTGAAGTTTGGAGTCACGCTGTGTGACAAATTACCCAGTTAGCACAAAGTTTTAGACGAAGGAACGTGTGAACAAGATATATCTAATGTCTACTGAAATAGTGCACTCATGCCTAGCACCAACTCGTAATAAAACTCACCAGGAATAATTAAGGAAAGGTGCTAGGAATATGTTTAGAGAAAACGGCAGATCTCTACACTACATACTTAAAATCTCCAAGCACACCTAAAATTATTGAAAACTTTTTAGTTGGGCTAATGTCACATTAATCACCTCTTTTTAAATGATTGCATTAGCGAAAGAAACGTAGGATGAGTATTTTAATTAGTCATACATACTTGTAAAAAAGAACACCCAATTCTCGGACTCCACAAAAGAATCAAATGTGCATCAGTCACTGAATGAATACTAATAAAGGTAGGAAGTTTTTGAGATACAACGAATTTATAATAGATTTCCTTTTATGCGGTCTATGACTACGGTAAAGAGTAATGAAAATTAATACCTACGGATATAAATTTTTTTAAACATCGTATAAGATTTTGGTACATGTGTGTTTTAAATTAGGTTCTCATTCGGTGAACTCGGATCTTCCAGGATGTTCCAGTATTATCCCGCTATTATGTATTGAAATAGCCATCTAGATTGTTTTATCGCAAATACATAACAGTTAAGATAATGGAATAATTACCTGCCTGTATACAAGGCAAATAGTTCCTACTACAAAGTAATGTAGAAGTAAAATTACCTGTTGCGATTAAATAAATAAATATTTTTTCTTTCTTTCTTTCTTTCTTAATAGTGATGCGGGTTACCTTTACCACAAATCATTAAAGGTTGCATCCGCAGGCACCAGGCACTATCTCTTCCTCTAGGATGACAATTTTTATTACCTCATCGATCATTCGATGTCGATACAAAGCAAACACGGAAATAGGCAAACAGTCGATAGATAGATACCATTGTTTCTTTGCTTTGTTTATAAATGAGTATTGTTTATTTACTAAGTGAGTATTTACTGGCTTATAATTTTTACTTACAAATCTTTCTACCTAGCTCTGGACGGACCTCCATCGGATGTTTTCAGTTTTCTTTTATATAAAATTACCATACACTTCAATGGAAAGTCAGAATACGATTAAGAAGACGATAAAGATTCGATTTAGAAATATTTGCAAGTGACTCTATAATATCGTTTCACTAATTTTCTTTCAGATAGGTAGGATGTCACTTTTTCAAGGAAAGTATTCAAGACAAGTTATTAAATTGTGCGTATTCTCTACCTATTCAAGTGACATGTCAGGCGGAGGCCGGTAAGACATGAACTCGTCTGGCCCACGTCTGGACAATAAAATGTTTCAAGAAAGGACAAAGCATTTTGTGGTTTTACTGTGACTAATGCAAATTATTATAACCGATATTGTAAAAGTGAATCATAGTACAATCAGCGGTTTTAATTTATTTACAATCAAACATTTTTTAGGACTGATTTTTCAATCATCAAATAACTTTTAACTGAAGAATAAATTTGTCATTTTGACATATTTCCCATACTGAAACTGTCAATATGCCAAACTTATTCTTTAGTTAAAAGTTATCCAACGATTGAAAAATCAGCCCTTACTTGTATAAAATAAGTAGGTAAGTAAGTATGCCCTATGCCAAGTCCGTACAGACACCGTTTAATTGAACTGCTACTAATGCATCTTTTCACTGCTATCTAATTTAATCGTTTTCTTTTGGGGGAGGCTTGTGTTCAGCAGTGGACGTCCTGTCCGTCCTGACGTTTTCACGTGTCCTATCCACACCTAGGTACTATGTGAAAATCTTATTTACCTACCGACATTGTTCTCAGGACCAATTCAACAAATTTATGGAATTGCATACTCAACAACCATTTGCAGCACGTAAAAAGAGTGATCGAATTAAATAAATGTGCGATAAGGCTATCATGCCAACTATTAGCATAGATTGTATGTGTATTATGCTGGATTTCCCGACACTAGCCGACGCACCGGTTTTACAGAAAAGGGCCGCAGGCGCCGGCGCCAGCGCATTCCACTTAAAGACATCTCTATTCCTTCCAAGTCAATCAACATAATCAGTAAATCAAAGTTGATAAGGTCGTTTATTCTATGCATTGAAATGTAACCCATTTTCTTTCATCGTCTGCACCTGATTGCCTGTTTAAAATATTGGGTTCGTATACTAACTAATGTACCACTCACTGCTGCTGTTTAACTATTTGAATACTCGTACAAATAAATTCTTTTTTACTGAATTTTCCCGAGTAGGTATTTAAGCTCGACTTTTTATTGCAATAATTTCAGTTGTCCAAAATGCATATCCCACATACGAGNCCCTGGAAAAGTACTCTAGATACGCCAATGGCGCCAGAAAAGTTCTCGAGTAACCACGTCCCAGAAGACCAGCAGCGTAGAACCGGTCTTTGTGGAAATCTTTGAAAAGAAGTATTTTATTCAGCATTTAACATTTTATGTGCATACATAATGAATTTTAGTTGAAGCACTTGAGGGAGGCCTTTGTACAGCAGTGGACGTCATTTGCATACCATGGGGCAGCCTCTAGGCCCGCGGACCACGTAGTGACGCTGGTGTAGTTCGTCCTGCCACGTGTCGCATACATACGTCGCGCATGACACGCAAAAGAAGATGAACCTGCAGTGAATGTTCTATGTTATCAACAGTATAAGGTCAGTTTTATTTAGTCGCTTTACATTGACTGTTAACTTAACCTTTTAAAGTGAATCTCTGGTGTCTTTTGTTTTGGGGCAAACTCTAAACTCTAAATGATCTAATGGTCTAACAGTGGTCATCTCTGGGCTTAAACAAACAGTAGGTAAATAATTATAAGTAGAACATAGTTTAATAAAGCCTAGACAGACAGATAGTACGAGTAGTATTATATTATCTGTGGTACGAGCAAGAAAAGTGAGGCAACTTTTGGATGGGGCTTCATTACCAAATGCAGAAATCATCCGGTCAACACACTGTTTTTGTGTTAAACCACTTCAAAAGTCATAATAAATCATCGCTCTTGAATTTTCTCGAGTCAATTTCATTTTCTCAACGACTAAACAAGTTTGACAAGACCTTGTGATACGACCGAGAATCTTTTTTTAAATAAATAAATGGTATACGATTTTTAAAACCCTGGAGTTTGCAATTAAATAGATTTTAATATGACTGGAACAGTGGAAATATTCCATTCCCGATACTTTTAGTGCAGCCCTCGTACAGTGTGAGTCACGTTAAAGTGTACATATGAAAATATATAAAACTAGACCTGTTTTTATCGACAAAAAAGAGGTCAAAAAATTTTTGAGATTTTTTTTTTATTTTTTATAGATTTTTTTTTCTTCCAATTACTTATTATAAAGAAAGCGTAATAACTTTTAAACTAAGCGGTATATCCTAAAAATAAAAACAGTAATAATTCTAAATAACAGGAGATACTAAAAAAATACATAAAATACACAAAAAAGGCCAAAAAATAATAAAAAATTATACTTTTTGAAAAAAATCTGCTTAAAAATTCGTGTTTTTTTGGTTATTTGATAAATTTCTCCAAAAAATGCCCCTATAACCGGTGGTTTTTATTACTTTGTATTGTTCTCTATCGTATTATCTTTGTAAAACCAAAAATCGCATGTCTCTATCCCTATCACTACATTTGCTATAATCGTTTGAACAAAGGCCTGCCACAACATTATTCTCCGCTACAGGTAGAGACAATTTTAATTTTAACTAAATTGCTTATTATACTTCAAAATCTTTTGTTTTTATTTGAAATCTAACTTGTCTTTATCAAAATTACAAATCTAGAGCCATTTTCAGTTTTGTTGTTAACGAAGCGTTGAATGGCGCGCCCGGAGAGGCTTAGTTCAAACGATCATTGCAAACGTTGTGATAGGGATAGAGACTTGCGATTTTGGTTTTACGAAGGTAATACGATAGAGAATAATACAAAGTAATAAAAACCACCAGTTATAGGGGCATTTTTTGGAGAAATTTATCAAATAACCAAAAAAACACGAATTTTTAAGCAGATTTTTTTCAAAAATTATCATTTTTTATTATTTGTTGGCCTTTTTTGTGTATTTTATGTATTTTTTTAGTATCGCCTGTTATTGAGCATTATTACTGTTTTTATTTTATCAGGATATACCGCTTAGTTTAAAAGTTATTACGTTTTCTTTACAATAAGTAATTGGAAGAAAAAAAATTCTATAAAAAATTAAAAAAATGTCTCAAAAAATTTTGGACCTCTTTTTTGTCGATAAAAATAGGTCTAGTTTCATCTATTTTCATATGTACACTTTAACGTGACTCACACTGTATAAGTAGGCACTCCTTTCCTCACCTTGCCTATGGATAAACTAAGCAGATAATATAAACGTAGCTTACTTATTAACTAGTATTTATATTTCCATGATTATGATTAAGATGATAAGTAAGAATGTAGGAAATCTGTGTGAAACCGTCTAGTCTTACGATGTTATTCGTTATTTTACACGTTATCTCGAACAAAGTTAGAGGAAAGTCGTAAGTGACATCCTAGTAGTTCCCTTGTTTGATACTTTTGTCACCTTAAGCTCTTCTAAATTAAGACTGACGATAAAAATAATGACTGTTGTGGTATGTAGTAATATCTGAGTTGTTTTTGTCAACTTTAATGGCTTAGGATTGAGTGGGTGATATCACCTGGAGATCAAAGTGAAATAAACCTTTCGGCAAGATATCAGCATATCAAACCAATGCGTTCCCGCGAATTTAAATCGCATCATGAATACTTCAAATAGTAGGTATATCTCAATTCTCATGTAGGTAAGGTAGTTCCCTTACAGTTACATCCTATACAACGATAAGTAGTCCTGTTTAGCACACAGACATCGTGAGTAGTTCGGAGTTTTCATAAAAAAAATAACAAGTGTAGCAAGACAAACAGGGTTTTTTTAACAGGGCTTTCATTCATAGTTTTATAAAAACCTTACGAACCCTCAGAGAAAAAAATGATTTAAGTAAGTAGCGGAACTATCAGTGAATAGACCTCAATGAGACTAATATTAATCATCATAGCTACAAGAAAGCTTTCAAAACGGTGATAACAATCAACCCGATTACACATCACTCTATCATCGGGGAATCAGTAAAACCCTGTTGACAGTGAATAATTCGAGTAATTCGCATACGATTTGGACCGTTCGCCGAAGAGCGCCGCTTGCGCATGCCAATGCGAGTCACAAAGCGAAGATCCGATGCGATAACCACTGCACAATGCTCGGTCGATCACCTACCGCTGCTATTTATGTAGTCGGTATATTGGTCAACAATAACTGAAGTTATGTTTTAATAGTAAAATTTGATATGAAAAAGTGGTCTCTTTCATATTATTCTTATAATATTGTAAGAGTAGCCAATAAACAACATAAGTCGCGCCTTTAACGTACGTAAACAGATTGTTTTTTATTATGTTGTAAAATTCCAAAATTCTTAGATGCTAAGATTGCTAAGAATAACTTGGTGCTATATGTGTACCTAAATAAGTAAGTTAACTCAAATAAAGAGATGAAAGCAGCTAATACCTATGCTTGTGTGAGATTCACTTTTCTAAGTGGAGCATACCTACGCGGTTATTTCGAGCTATTGTCCGGAAACCAAAACAGGCAAGTAAATATAGTAAAGCTTGCTTAGCTATATTTCAAAAGCACAACTAAGTAAGTAAGACAATAACTGTAAACAGAAAGGTAAGCACTGTAGCTCTATAGTTGCGTCTAGCGAACACTCACTGCTGCCACTGCTGCCAACTCATGTCCAATATGAATCACCGCTTGGCCGCTAATAAATTATTACAATGATAAATGACAAAAGCTTTTCAATGTCACGTAGTACCTTCATTACTTTTTATTCGGGAAATCAAATTGTTACCATACCCACACTCTATGATTCAAAAGGAAAATTGCACCTACCTATGAATTCTCCTAAACGTGAGCCCAGTAACGCTCCAGCATTGGTGACTACCGCGCACGTGTTGAAGGCTCTATTTTCTTGTAGAGCATTATCAGCTATGTGAAACCCAAGTCTCGCAAAAGGCTCATCATTAGAAGTCACAGTCTGGACAGCAACTCGCTTCAGGGCACATAGAACTTCCTCTTTGGAAAGCTCTTTTCGATTCGCATTTTCGTATTTCACGTCATAATGATTCTGCGAATCTAAACCCGACCGGAAAACTTTACTTTCAGCCATCAAAACTCGATGGAACTCTTTCAGCAGCAGCTGTCTAAATTCCGCTGTTTGACTCTCACAAGTCTCGCTGAGGTAGTCATCGCACATATATCTATCGCTGTCGAACTCCAGTATAGGTTTGTGTATGTTCGGGAATCTCGGGCTTCCTTGACTTTTCCTCACTATATTATTGGACGGTCGATCAGGCGAGCCAGAAGGTTTCGCCTGTGCCTGTCCTGCACCGCTCCAGTACGATCCGATTGCGGATCTCCTATTTTTACGAATAGAATTAAGTTGGGTATAATTCGACGGTGTATTTGAGTTGTATTTTCCCATGTAAACATCCTGGCCTGTTAACGCTGTTCCCGTCCGCTGTACGGTGCTTGGTGGCGACTTGTTAAAAAGCCTCTGTCGCTCAATATACATCCAATATTGAGACCAGATTAGATAGAGATATCCGCACATACCAAAACATAGGAGATTGATGAAGACCCACACAGACATCGCGGCAGCTTTCATGTTGTTATTTATGTAAAGTGTTAAAGCCACTTCGGAATAAAGCTTTTGAGTTTTGAGCGTCAGAACTTATCTCACGTATTTATTGTAAGTTATGTGAAACGTTTAAGAGGAACACTGTTTTATTGAGGCTAAGGGAATATACATAAAATTCACAACCAGTATAAACAACGGAAGGCTCCATTGAGACGAATCGTAAAAGCAAGGGCGGAGCGCGATCAGCTGATAGGGACCTTTAGCGCGCCTGCGCGGGATATTCGGCAAACGCCGCAATATTCCACTAATGGCATGTGTTTAGTTACGAAATGGCCATCATTAGGGAAATATTGAAGAAAATTTAATTCCCGATACAAACTTTTTTGTATTTGTAGCAAAAATATGTCCGAAACTTGAAAACGAAGACAATGTTTAGTTACGAGGATGTAAAACTTTCAAATCATTTTTGTATAGCCAGAACTTTCAATAATTTCCTCAAGTTATGTACAAAGTGGTCTAATAAGTAGGTAGGTATAATTTATTTAATTGATGTAATGTAGGTAATTTTTAAGATAAAGTCGGTTAATAATTAGTAAAATTGTTTTTATTTAATGTATAAATAATAAATATAAAACAAATATTAGGATACGAATGACAACATCACAACCAGATCTACATAGGTATTTTAAAAGCATTGAGTACTTAAACTTTATAGAGTTGAAGAATGTGACGCGTGGTTTGTACGATTTGGTTTAGTTAGGTACATAATTAAGTTAATTAGCCTTATTTATAATTAGGTGTTAGGTTAAATCTATTATCACAATGGGACATTTATAAATTCTATGTTTAAGCTTAATTGGTTCTTTCGATAGGATATGCTTGGTTAGTGATTCAATAAAAAAATTGGGTACCTATCTAACTAGAAGCATACATAATAATATTAGAAATACATCAACTATTGACTATCTATCTATATCTAATGTCCTTTCTTTATTATTAATTTTAATAACCATTTGACAACAATACCATTAATTTGACAACTAAACCCGTTAATTACAATAATAGATTATATCGTATTTTGTTAGACCATTATAACTTTTTTTTCCTATACTTACAAGCTAATAATTGCTATTCATCAGTGACTAGAAGACTTAAACAAAACTTTATTTTTTAAAAATTATAGTATACAAAAACTACCGTAATATGAATTATACAACTCATACTACATTTGGCACTATACTATTATTATTTTATAACAAAATTATGACTTCAGTATATAAAATGCATACATAAATGACAACGTACCTATTTATTTTTAGTTAGTGGACTATACCTTAGCGGGTCTTGACATTCTACCGCAGTCGACCGCTCAGTGTAGCTCAGCCTGTCTAGTAGTTAGTATACATAGAAGTCTATAACAAGTTGTTTTTTTACTCAGTTTCAGTCAATGCCTAGGTACAATAGACAGCACATCAGAAAATACAATTTTGTGATAAAGTATATGACATTAGTTACAAACAAACAAACTTAAGTACATTGCAGTCTTCAACATATTCGAGCCTGAATAGCAGACAGCACATTAGACAACATACTTGTCGCAAAATCAAACTTATTACTATAAGGTGTCACTGTATTTACCTTTAAGTGCTGTCGTTCATATACATTGTATATATAATGTATACAGGGTGTTAGGTAAATGGGTATATGAGCCGACACTAGCCCATGTTAGCATGGGCATATAAATGGTATGGTGAAGTCAGAAAATTGATATCATTTTAATTTTTTAAATTTTCACACAAAATAAATTTTATAAAATCCGATTTGTAAGAAAATTAAAATGAAGATATTAATTTTCTGANGTATATATAATGTATACAGGGTGTTAGGTAAATGGGTATATGAGCCGACACTAGCCCATGTTAGCATGGGCATATAAATGGTATGGTGAAGTCAGAAAATTGATATCATTTTAATTTTTTAAATTTTCACACAAAATAAATTTTATAAAATCCGATTTGTAAGAAAATTAAAATGAAGATATTAATTTTCTGACTTCACCATACCATTTATATGCCCATGTTAACATGGGCTAGTGTCGGCTCATATACTCATTTACCTAACACCCTGTATTATACATTATAGTATGAAGTCCCAATACAAGTAACTATCCTAAGTGTCAGAGACCATGGAAGTTTTTGTTATCCTATGTGCTGTTTATTTTTGTGGTACTTTCATCGCGTATTGTCGTTCCATCGCGCATACGGGGGCGGTTCAGGCGTCGAGTCGCGTCGCGTCATCAGCGTCGAATAGTGGAGTAGAGGGAGGATGGCCACGCCAAACACCATCGCACCGAATGTCGGTTTATGGAGCAACCTGTATAAAATATGAAAATTTTATGGTACCAATTTTGGATACTTGTTTTATAGGACTTATTACTCAAGTCACAATTTTATAACCAATGGCTCAAAAACTGTAAATCACAACCGCAAAACTATAATTGATTGCGTATCGATACAAAAAAATAATAAAATAAACAGACTGTCACATTATCTTTACAAAAAGGAAGTGATAAGAAAATACGTTTAGATTGTAATTTAAGTAAAGCGGCCCGAGAAATCTCCTTAGAAGTTTCATAGCAATTCAATGGTCCTGAGAAATAGGGGCATGATAATTTGATTTGATTCATGGTCATGACAATAAGATTATTTTTTTGGGCAATACTCACCATGGTATTGATATTACTAGCAATGTGTATGACACTGATAAGATGAAGTTGACCCACACTCTAGTACAACGTCTTAAGCTGCTTGAAATCCACTGACATTGGAGAACTGTAAAAAAATAGATATACATTCTAATCATGTCAGGACTTTTTAAGGGCACTTTACATTTTAGTTCGAACTTCCTAATTACTAAATCACAGGAATACTCACAAATCGTGATCCATTCAGGATGAAGCGTCATAGCTGATGCAAAGACTTGAATGAAACCTAACAGTCTATACTTCCATGTATGAGTATTGGCGTCTCGGCGTTCCAAATCATGCAGCTGTTTCAAGCTATATGACCCTTTGCGTAGCAGCGATATAGGGTCTGCAGTTGGAAAATGTGTTGGACTATATGGCTGTAATGTTCCACTTTCAACTACGCCAACTGCTGTGTACTGCAACAAGAAATTGATCATGTTAAAAATAATTTCCAAAGGAAATTTTACACCACCCGTACTGCATTGTTACTTAAAGGCGTAGGATCGGGCAGCAATAGAGACAAGCAACCAAGACAAGAGCCCGAGACGGGAGACTGCGACCGTTACTTGACTTCATTCAATGTATCAGTTTGCTAGCGAGATAGAAAAACAGAGACCTTTGATGCACATTTTGGTGACTTTTGGTTGGTTCAATCATAGTTTGTGGTGTTATAGTGACTAACACAACTAAGAAATAATTGATTTATTTTTGTTTCAGAAATCAATACTAAAATCTATCTTATATGACCTAATATGATAAATTATTGCTTCTTACAATATCATCCTCTCGCCCAGCATAAGAAAAATGTATTCGAAGATCGCCGATCTGATGTTCTAGAGCACTCTCGCCATGATAGTAGAATCCAGAATGTAGCTTGATGTCATTGCGCTCTGGTTTTGAATCAGACCAAATTTCATAGTAGTCATTCACCTTTCTTTTTACATCTAGACCTGAAATAATGAATACAGAGCCATTAAGAATTATACCATAAACAACCTTGTCAAAGACACAGTTAAACCAGGCCTGTTTATCTCCGCGAGTTTACATCGAAAACAAAACACGCACGATGGCCCACCTACAGGATACTATTCGACAAGGCCTCACATACGAGCGAACATTGACTCACGCACGCGTATTCTTGTGTATGATTGAAGAAGATAAAGAAAATGGTGTACTAAATACTGTGCAGTATTTAACTGCCTAAATAATAATAAAAACACAGAATGTACTTTTTTAAGTTGCCTCAAGACACTGAGAGGTAAATAAGTAGTTAATATTATTCATGATAGATAATTCATGTATTTCCTCCGCCATTTTCCGCAGTTTGGCACCTCACGTCACATCATTTTACCGAAGTCAGCCCTATAGCTTCGGCGCAGTGCCGATCACTGACGTTTGTCAACAAAATGGGCCTTGACTAGGGTTCCCAACCCTCCCGGATTGCCCGGGAGACTCCGGAAATAATAGTTAACCTCCCGACCTCCCGGAGAGCAATATTTTCTCCGGTATTTCTAAAAATTAAATGCATCCATTGCTGCTCGTACTCGTGTATAAATTTTATCTGTAAAATAACCAATCACATGGACCAGCATTACTAAACTCCAGGAATGATTAAATATTGACATAGATAGTGACAAATTGTACGATGAGGTTGGACTTTTGCGTGAGGTGCAACCACATCTTATTGAAGAAAATCGAGTGGATTTACGCTGGGTTGACTTCTTTACGAAATCGAAAGACAGAAATCCTTGTCCTGAATAAAAAAAATGGTCGCGTTTGTTCTTTCCATTCCTGTCTCTATTAATGCTTCATTCGAGCGCGTATTCAGCGTGATGGAGCAACTATGGAGCAAGCCCCCCCCCCCCACAATTCTCCCGGGTTCCCCCCCCCCCACAATTCTCCCGGGTTGGTCCTTTCAAGAGTTGGCAACCCTAGCCTTGACTCTTGAGACAGGCTAAATTACACCATATTTTTAATGACATTGAGCATAATTTTTTTTAAATACCTTCGCGAAGTAAAACTTCTGTACGTAGTACTTATTATTATTCTGTGGTTAAACTTCTATTAAGAACTTTTTTCAGCAGAGCTCAAATGCTTGACTTAGGACCTGAGCAAAATATGTATAGCCTGACCAGGAACATAAAAACCCTCGCCATGTTGCGGAAAACTAATGGTACTAATTTCTTTTAATGGCAACAGTAACTAAAAACTTCATTGACATGTCACCTTGCATGTCAGTCTATTGCTGTCAAAGTGTAAACAAACTTTATTTTAAATGTGCGCAATTGATTTTGTGAATGAAATTGCTAAAATCTTTTTATAGTCGTGAAAGAAAAGTGGTTCACAATGTGTTAAAGTATTTGTCGAAGAGAAATACCAAGGGTTCGGACAATATTTTCATTGAAAATGTTTCCAATAAAGGTTGTCAAATTGACTGACATGTTTATCGTATAGTACAGTCCACTATGAAAATTAGCTGTGGTTTGTTTCAACTACCTATTTTAAAGTTTTTTGTCACTTTCTAAAAGTTGAATTTTATGGAATTGGGAAAGAAGTACCGAGTTTGAAGCGTTCATGAGCAGACATTGCAGTTGAATATTCAAGTTCTGAATTTGATTATTGATGAATAATAAAATAAATCCTACTAGTTCAATTGATGGTTTCATTTAATTTATTTAAACCAGGTTACCTATAATAATATTTTTCGTTAATTTATGAAAATATCAAATTAGCCCGTAATCCTGAATCCTGAAACATAAAGTTAGCCTATTAATTTAACACAGGTACGACTGTACTCAGTGTTGCACTATCAAATGCAATTGAAGCGCCTCTATGCCAGGGTTTTTATGTTCCTGGTCAGGCTATACAGTTATGAATAAACAAGGTTCAATCCAAAATCCCTACTTTGTCTATGGCCCTTGTATCAACATGCTGGCAAATGTGCAAGGTATCAAAGCCCTTTTAAATGTTTTATGTATGAAAACTTTTTTTTTTATATTAACATTATCAGAATGGAATTCAATCAAAGGTAATTCAACTTACTTAAAAGCAAACAGCCAATTTTAACATTCTCAGCTATATGAGTTTCACTAAATAAAGGCATTGAAGCAGGGTTGTGATGACCAGGTCTGATGTAGAACAAGGAAGAGTCAACAACATAGTCTCTCCAGTCTTTGTGGTACCAATAGGTTTTCTGGGATTCATCACCAGGCTCCGAAAGGAAATTTTCTTGATCACTGAAAATAAAAATTAAAATTTGTAAATAAAAGGCGCTTGTTCCCAACGAGTCACAGCCAAACCAGTAACACTGTTACTCGTTTGGTAACCTGTATTTTCTTATTGTAAGCTATAGATTACTTAATCATTTTGATCTTCAATGTATTTTGTACATTACTTCTTTAAAATGAAATGACATATCCTGAAATCTAATCTGTAGGTAGTTCAAATCAAGCAAATATAGGTAGGTACTATCAAGCTGATAAAACTTACGTAGTCTCCTCTATCCACTGATACATCTGCACTCTTTTACGTAGTTTCACAGCCTGCACTTGTATGTTGTAATCGGGCTCTGATATTGGTTCAAGGATCCTTAGAGGCCCCACAATATGTACAACCCGGCCCTCAAAGCGTGCTGATTCATCGTTTGTGTGCACATCTATACTCTCTGCATGTGATACTAACTCTTCTAACATCAAATTGCTTTGAATCGTTTGAGTCTGAAACATTTTTTTAATAAATAAATAATTGATTTTTTTTTATTTTATGTATTTATTTATTTTATAATAATACATTACATTAACTTAAAATGACTTAAAAACTAAAATTTAAAAATTACTAATGATAAAAACTATTTACAAAATAAAAAATACTAATAATAAGTAATACATAAAAACTACTAATAAATAATAAGTATTTAAAAAAAAAAAAAATAATAATAATTGATACACAAATTAATACTAAAAAAAATTATTTAATAGGTTATGATTAAATAATAATTACCTCAGCCCAAACCAAAAAGTAGGTGACTCCAGTAAATAAGATAAGACTGAGCAGCGTAGTCAACCAGGTCTGTTTGAAGTGATTCCTCACCATTGACCAATCCATCTTCAAATAGTAAACCAGCAGTAATATGAAAAAAATAGTAGCATTTATAGTAAACGCGAATTAATTAACTCAGTTCATTAGCCAAACATCCTTCCCCGATGTTCAATACTTACTAAATTTATGCAAGATAGATGCTACTTGCATGATTACAAATAAATAGAAATTTATTGCACTAAGATTAAAAGCTACGAATTTGTTAAATAATGCGGTTTTTAAACCAAAAAGACTGATAATTCCGGGTGTGTGTAACCTACAAGCTTAGATTAATAAAACAAAAAAGGTTTTATTAATCTAAGCCTACAAGTTTGTAATTTGTTGTTATTCTATGCATAGATATATTTATACAATAATTTATAGGTCTTAACATTAACCATACCTTAGTGTGCGATCTCAATCGATACTTAATTAATTCTTCATTAACAAATTCAACAGGAAATAATTAAAAATGTTTTCCTCAGTTTTCCTGAAGTGAACCAATTGACATTTCATTTTTGACAGAAACTTTGATGTGTCCGTTTCGTTCTATCCTAGAAGTACGCACGTTACGAGCTCTGTGGTACCCACTATCTCTCAGTACAATGTTGTATAATATCATAAATCTAGAACTAAAAAAAAGTTTAAAAAGTAAAATGTCAATGTCAAAATTTTCGTAGGTTATGTTTTTGTTATTGTGCGCTTGTTCCTTAAAATAAAACGAAATTTATAGCCTTCTGTTTTATTAAATGAGTTGATAAAGAAATTAATATGTGGTGCAACAGACGAGTTTTCAGGTCTTTAAGACCTTGTCAAATCAAATATAGTTTCTTTGATTTTTCTTATCATAAATGTTATCACAAAATGCCCTTTCTAGATTTTTATGAAAAAACCACAGGTAATTAAATGATTTTGGTTTTAAACACCAAATTAACATCTAACGAGTGTTCATAACTGCCAAGCACTGGCATATTAAATGGCTAAAACATATGCAACTAACTCAAGCTTGTGCTAACTCGATATGGTGATCGATCATGAACAGTCTTTAATACTGTATCGCTAGAAAAAGGCATAATTTGCTTAACAAAATATTCTGTAGTTATCACACTGTTATAAGTATATTATATTTCTTTTTATAAAGTATTTCAGTAATTTCCTTTTTAATTGCAGGTCAAAGTATATCAGAGCATGAACTTCCATTTTTAACGAAAAAGCATCCCAATATTGAAAGCTTGACACATGATGGTTTGCAATACACTCTACAAATATTGGGAAAGTTTGGTATCACTCCTTCGGATGCTTGTGCAAACATTCATCTATTTTCTATGAACCCAATATCAGTGGATAACTACGGGGAAATCCTTAAAGAATGTGGCTTTGTGAATATTGAACCAAAACACATAATAAGGTATGCAGAAGAAAATATTTACTAAGAAAAACATATCTTAAGTGTAATTTGTTGTTCTTTTTTATTAATCGTTTATCTTTATCTTATCAATAGTTATATGAGTATTTATTTTACAGATATCACACAATAGTTAGGTCAAGGACGATTAGTGAGCTGAAAAAACAAGGCCTTATGAATAAGAATTTTAGCTTAGAACAAGCTCTATTGGACTGCTTCCAGGAATGGCCATCAAATTGCAAGACATTACAGAACTTTTCTGACTACAACACTTCTATTTGTACGTATTTAATTTACTTTTTCGACCCGCATTATTTGTGTCTGACTTAAAATTATATACTAGCTCTTTTATCATTTTAATAAAGCCTGTTAAAAAATTTTGTCTGAACTTTAATTTTTTTTTGTGTTAATTTCTATCACAAAGTATGCCCTTTTTTATTTAAAAAGCTGTGATAAAAGCTATATATTTTTAATAAAAATTGTACTTTACAGTGGCTGTTCGTATGGGTGTGTTAGAAAAATATTTACACTGGAGATTAAAGGCAACCCCTGAAGATTTCCAAAAGTACTGCAAAAACTACTTGCCCTTAAAGCATAAACCAATGTCGGATATCAAAGAAGCTCTAAACTTAGCACAGAATGAAATTAAATTTGACGTAGAGTTGATAAGGAGAAATGGTTTTGTTATATCTACAGACCCAATAAGGACAAAGTTGATATTAGAAAATGTTGACACTTTAGCGGGCATGGATATCAGAGAAGCCATTCGAGTAGAACCAGGCTTACTGAAAAATAACCACATTGCCCTCCTAGAAGTAAAAAGTTTATTAGAAGTAAGTAAACCTATGGCTATTTACAAAATACTATACAAAATACGTCTGTAACTATAAAAATGGCTCATATGTTTATAGGAATATGAAATATCAACCGAAGCACAGCAAAGGTGTCTCCGAGTGTTTTGCATGCGTGCACAAACAGTCAAAGAACGCTTGGATGAATTAAGGCAATTAAAAGAGTATCAACTGCTGGCATCAAACCCCAGAGTAAGTCAATATTTTTTTTTCTGATCTTGTTTTTATTAAAAAATATTTATTAACAATAATGCTTTTAATTCATATTAAGTTCTTTGAAGCTGACTAAGTTGTTTGTTTTCAGATTTTAACGTTAGTAGTTCACAAAAGAAAAATGATGTCACGTCTTACTAGAATACAAGCAGCAAAGAAGCAATGTTACAGTTTGAATAACCTTGTTTCATCCAGTAAAGTGTTCAACAAGTGAGTACCTCAAGCTTGAACTTAACTATCAGTACTTTTTTTCTTACAAAATTAATAGATACTTTAGTCCTCAGTTAGTTAGTGCATCAGTAGAATTGTAGAAAAAAGTTAATAAAGACTCATATGGGGCCATCCATAAAGTACGTCACACGAATTTCATGATTTTTGACCCCCCCTCCGTCCTTGTCACAGGTGGTCACATTTCTGAGACCCCCCCCCCCCCTCCCTAGTGTGACGTCACATGTTTTGCAATTTCACATCGAAAAATTATTCAATTAACAGCAGTTCCGAAATTAGTTTTATTTCTATTTAAATTAAGTATTTTTTTATATGAAATCAACATTATATCAAATATTTGAAACAATTGAAATGTGATGTCACGAAACTTAGGANCCCCCCTCCCTAGTGTGACGTCACATGTTTTGCAATTTCACATCGAAAAATTATTCAATTAACAGCAGTTCCGAAATTAGTTTTATTTCTATTTAAATTAAGTATTTTTTTATATGAAATCAACATTATATCAAATATTTGAAACAATTGAAATGTGATGTCACGAAACTTAGGACCCCTCCCACCCCTTGTCACACCATGTCACACTTTGTCAACCCCCTCCCCCCTCTTTACGTGTGACGTACTTTATGGATGACCCCTATTGACTAGACGAAAAATGTCTTGCAACAACGACGTTTTTCCTACAATACCCTTTGCCACATGTGTATAAGGGCTATATTTCACCGGGACACCATTCATACCAACAAAATGTATACAGCTTTGCGCAACCAAACGGACACCAGGTGAGTAACTCTCTATAGAGCTGTATACATTTTGTTGGTAGCCGGCGACTGGTTGCGCCGCCACGGTGTCCCGGTGAAATATAGCCCCAAGTCTCACGACATTAGACCCAACTTAATACGAAATTTTAATTTCATTAAGATTTATTTTTTTCATTTTCTAGTTTCATAAGCGGCTTCGGCAACAAAGTCTGCGGGCGCGACATCGCCATACTTATAAGTTCAGCTGTCCACGGAAACTCCAAGATGACAACCAACGAAGCAATCAGGGACGTGGCCCAAAGACTGAAAAGACACAAGTACTGGCTACACGCAGCCCTGAGCGTTGTCGACGAAAACTTGCGATTTCTCAAGACGAAATTCAACAACGATATCATACTCAATCACTGTCAAATACTTCTGTATCCTATGTAAGTCAGCCGTTTAAATAAGGCAAAATCAATATCAATTGAATGATGTAGGTCATACACACACACATTCCCGAGGGGACTCTTATGTGATTGAGTACCTATAGTATATAGCTGATGTGATTGGGTTATTGACGTAATGAATCGTCTTCTGATTGTGTTGTAGCGTTGCAGTTTTGGCTGTTTTTCACAAATTGATTTTCTTTCTCGATATTCTGATTTTGGATACCACTAGCGACATCTATTGGCGTGATTCAGAACTAATTTGCAATAGATGGCGCTTTTTGCTCAGTTAATTGAAATATATTTTGATGAAACATTTCCCAGGGTTTTTATTTTGATTATTCTATTTTTAATAGAATCTTTTCAGTGTTCAGGAGATTGTTTTCATCATGGTTTTTATTAGTATTTGCTTTTTTTAATGGGCGGCGAAACGGAACGTCTCGCGACATCTCTATGAATCGCGGCTGTCAGTTGAGCTGTCAAATCACTTTGGAATTTTGGTCGATCTTGCGCAACCGCAATTTTATTGTTTTCTGGGATGTAGTTCCCTGTGTTTCAAATCGTGGAATGCAGAATGCATCCACGATAATTTCTTAATATATTTTTAAAATGATCACACATGAGGTAAGTTCCCGTCGGAGAATTTATTTATTTTTCGTGATTGATAATTTTCGTATTCCAGTACGTGGTATTTCATGTCATCGTTTCTTTCAGAAATTCCCTAAATCCTGTTCGGATGAGGGTATTGGGATGCTGAAGACTGNGAGATGCAAGAGCTTCATCTGGCACTGCGCGCTTGAGGCCGTGGAGGACGCTGCTTGTAACCTAAAAGTGTGCGAGACCCGTTGGACCCCGGAAGAAGAGAGGAACGTTCAGGGTAACGGCTTATAACCGCATGGCTTCCAAGGTACCCACTTTTCCATCCTTCAAGTAGGAGTCTTTCCGACCTGACATCGCGCAGTTATCTTAACTAGTAGAGTCTTTTAATATTTAGGCTGAGTTTTAAGAAATTTGTAGTGGCAATAATATTCACCAAACCGAACCTAATTAACGACCCTGAATCCCTTGAGATTGGCACTATTACAGTAGTTATTATAATATCGTAATTGTTAACTATATAGGAGCATACGAGATAAAAATAAATTGTGTCAATTGAGAGGGAGCTGTTTTATTTACATTTTCTAATTTCACACAAGGAACGGTAACTTATATAAATTTCTGCAAGCCGGACAACCTCTTTTTCACGTGCAGACAATTCACCATCTTCTCAGTCTGCACCGGTGGCGGTTCAATTCCAGTCACCAAGCCGCCAGGAAAAAATCCTTTCTTGCAGTGTGTAAAATTATGAAATCTGAAATTCCCGCATCTGAAACGAAAAACACGAGTGTCAGGATCACATGTGGAACGTGGCATTAGGTTATGAAAAAACCCGCAATGGGAAAGAAATACTTACGAAGACCGATCGCTAATCTGAGCTTCACTCACAGTCTTCAGCATCCCAATACCCTCATCCGAACAGGATTTAGGGAATTTCTGAAAGAAACGATGACATGAAATACCACGTACTGGAATACGAAAATTATCAATCACGAAAAATAAATAAATTCTCCGACGGGAACTTACCTCATGTGTGATCATTTTAAAAATATATTAAGAAATTATCGTGGATGCATTCTGCATTCCACGATTTGAAACACAGGGAACTACATCCCAGAAAACAATAAAATTGCGGTTGCGCAAGATCGACCAAAATTCCAAAGTGATTTGACAGCTCAACTGACAGCCGCGATTCATAGAGATGTCGCGAGACGTTCCGTTTCGCCGCCCATTAAAAAAAGCAAATACTAATAAAAACCATGATGAAAACAATCTCCTGAACACTGAAAATATTCTATTAAAAATAGAATAATCAAAATAAAAACCCTGGGAAATGTTTCATCAAAATATATTTCAATTAACTGAGCAAAAAGCGCCATCTATTGCAAATTAGTTCTGAATCACGCCAATAGATGTCGCTAGTGGTATCCAAAATCAGAATATCGAGAAAGAAAATCAATTTGTGAAAAACAGCCAAAACTGCAACGCTACAGTGTAAATAAAATTATACAGGGCTATTCTCAATAAAGCGCCTAAATGAAAATCGTTGATTCCATTTCTTAACTAAACCATAGGTAAAATGAGGAAAGGTTTCTTCGTTCGTTCCAGCCAAATGACGTCCACTGCTGGACAAAGGCCTCCCCCAAGGTTTTCCACAATGAACGATCCTGCGCTGCCTGCATCTAGGTTCGATTTCTTAAAGTCAGTTTAAGTCAGGAAAGATTTCTTATTTAGTTTAAAAAGCTATTGTATTAAGAGTGGTAGAAGCGACTTTTTTCGTTTAGGTACTGTATCGTACTTATAAGGTGATCACACCCTATATGGAGAATAGTTGGAAACTTTTCCATTCATGTACAGTCAAGAGCACAGCAGTGTAGACTGGTTTTTGTTGCAAAGTCGCATCTATTGCAACTACATAAGATTGATATATCATCGTCTGTATACAGTAGTAGTAGGTAAACACACGTCTCGATCGCCCACAGCTTCAATTGAATAATGTAGCGTAAAGAAATGGAAAGCTTATCTTTATGAAAGCTGTTTATCATTAGAGTTTAAAACACTAATACAGAGAAAGGCAAAAATCTCTGGGGCATTTTTTTAACAAATGTGTTTTCTAAACCATAGGCAACTGTTAAACTTCTACATGTCATTGTATTATTTTATTTTCAGCTCCGAAATAGAATATTACCTGGACCACTTTCTTAAGATTCGAAACGGCGATATCAAGATACAAGATTACTCCAAAATCCAACTGGATGCTACATATAACAGCCTCAAGCCTGGCGAACTCACAGACAGTCAAATTCTGAGTTTAGTTTTATACGAAATGGAGAAGAAATACCATTTTAGCGGCGATGGCATTTGGGCCCGACAGGAAGGCGGCAAAGCCGAGTCGCAGAGAATCTGACAACAGTTACGTCGAGTGGTATGTGAGTAACTTGATTGCTTATTCATTACTCTCGATGTACCTTAAAATATTATAATAAACATGTACGCACACGTTGCACTCACAGTTCGCAAGTGTTGTTAAGAAATCAAGTTTTTGTGTCAAAAATTTTGTGGCAACAAAGATGACAACAAACTATGAGCATTCACGTGTAATGTGATAATGCAAATTATGCAAGATGCGTACCAAAACATGAACTAATTCAATTAAAAAAAAACTCCTTACCTCAGTTTAACACAGTTAAGCACCTGCGATTGAACTGATTTACTAATTTATACTATCCACCGATTCGTAATTTCCAGGTTGAATATTTTAACTACAAAAATTTTATAAATGGAAATTCAATTTGTAAATAAAATACTGCAACGTTTTTTAAATAGCGAATGGTAAAATGTAAATTACTATAAATATAACTAAAGTATTAACTTAAATAAGGATATTATTTTTGTAATGTTATGTTTTGATGATAATAAATAAAAGTCCTGAAGTAAGCACTTTGGTATATTATTTTTCTCCTCTTTTGTATAAAATATTTTGCTTATTGCTTCGAAAAAACTTAACGTACAAGTATAATCTTGAACCTTAATTAAACTAAATTATTTATGTCAATAAAATATTTAAAAGAACGACATCGATCAAAATTATGTACCTACCCTGCTGTAATAAAATAGATTTCACCAAATCTTGGATTAAAAAATACACATTTTTTATTTTAGTGTCGGTTAAATTCGTGTAATCTAACAGAAAAAAGAGATCAAAAGAGTGTATCTGTGCGGCAAAGCTATTATTTACTTAGTTGTAAGTATAACTTGATCAGCTAGCTAATATTTTTTATTAATCATACCTACGTAAGTAATAAAAATATAATAGTATAATTTTCTTAACTAAGTAAGGCATTTTCTTACGAGGCATTTAATTCTCATTTGGCACATCATTCACGTTAATTATATTTACAGCGATTCAATTTTGTTATAATAAGTATTTCGTAATGCTGCCTATAATACTAATTTATCCGAAATTAATTGATAAATAAACCTACAATACACACTCATCCACACTAAAAGCAAAAAATGTTATAATATTTATGAAACTTCTTCTCACAAAACGATCGTCCCTTTGTCGATAATATTATCGATACTTTTAACCAAACTTGCATAAAATATAAACCTACACAACATCAACATTTTATAAATACATAATTAAGTTTCTTTTGTCTGAAAAGACTTCAGAAATCATTTATAAGGCACAGGGAATGCACAAGAAGTGAAGTTACTAATCATAATAATTACAGCATAATATAGTACTTTATAACTCCTAAAATATAATTATTTATCAATAAGAGATAATTTAAGAATCCTGATTGTTAATTCTATTTACATTTATTGCAAATTTTCACTCCAATTTGGGCACTAATGTTTAATACATCGAAAACAGATTTATTTAATAAAAATACCTACATACGAGTATTATGCTTTTAACTGATCTAAGCCTTACACACAACGATACCTACATACATAATAATAGCAAAGTAATAAAAATACTCTATTCGTAATGAAAAATTAAATGCGAACGTCATGTAAATTAATTGGATTAAGATCAACCATCAACAAAGTTGCGCTGCGATCTGGAAATTCGGAAAATCATAATACTCCTTTTCGAAATTATACTCTGCGTTAAGATAATTTCGAAAAGGAGTATTTCAATTCAAAAAAGGGGGCAGAGTAGTATAGGCTTGGCCGGAGGTCGGCTCCATCTTCACGACCACTGGTTGGCCGAGTTCCCCGTGCCTCTCCATCTCGTAGTGCTTTTCGTGGGGGACCATCCCGCTATTCTCGTAGTCTTCTGGTGGTTGCGAGTACCTGGGCGGTTCTTCCTGCAATGCACAAGCTGAATACTTATCCTCGTGCTCGTGCGAGCGATATTCGAGCTTATCCTCATGCGCATGTGGTTCCATTTGTGGTGAGTGAGCGGCCATCATTGGGTAATCCCGCACACCTAAGGGAGGCGGGCTGCCCTCGCCATACTCGTAAGAATGCCGCGGCGCAAACATTTGGCCGTCGTGCCCGTTTAGAACCGTGGTGTAAGAATAAGCCGCTGGCTGCGCGTTAAAGGCGGGGTATCCACTGCTGCTTGATGAGAGCAAGTGGTGCGAGGAAAGCTCGTAAGAGTGCTGGTACGACCAGGAGTCCGCCGGTGCTGATAAGCCGTTTTGAGGGAATGCGGGCAGGTTGCCCCCGATGCCGGTGAAACCGCCGCCCAAGGTGGTCGAACTTGGTGAGCTAGAGCCGATGTAGCCGGTCTTTCGTGGAGGCTCACGTTTTCTCCATTTAGCTCTTCTGTTTTGGAACCATACCTATAAAAAGTATCATCAGTTAGATACGCCAGTCACTAGTATTGGAAGATATAATTTTAGCGTATGTCTTTGAAAGTTACCTGTACTCGTGATTCGGATAAGTTAAGTTTTAGAGCCAGTTCCTCTCTTGCAAAGACGTCAGGGTATGGCGCTCTTTCGAACGCTCGTTCCAACTCCTCCAACTGATAGGCTGTGAATGTCGTTCTGCAAAGAAAGCAAAATATTCTTGAGTTTCTAATAAAGTTACATGGATGTGAGGTTTGTGATTCTAATTTATGAAATCAGTATTGCGTCATTTTTTATATTTCTAAGTCCTAAGAATCTACGAGAACACCACCTACTACACCTACCCTATAATTTAATGTTAGTTTATCCTAACAGAGTTACGATGTGCCTGACAACTACAAACTTCATTACTATTTAAAGTATTCTCAATTACAAATGCACTAATAAACGACATTATCTGCCAACACATCTACCATCTGACGCGTGCAATATGGCTGCGGGCGCACGCGCAGAAATTGATTGAGCGTGAAACTAAATTCACCCCCGTCGCTACACCACCTTAATTGCCTGCCAATTGACTCCACACTTTATAGTGGTTGCATTTTATTAATTGTTTCACCGCATCCTTTTTTAGATCATTAATCATCCTATTTTCATTTATACAGTAAGTTTTATCCGGACTGGAATTTTGCGCTTGAGATTTCTAAAAAAATTGCTGTAAAATATTCCAAGACGATGATTTGCGGCTGAAAATCTTATTGCAAATCGCAATCGCTATCGAGAACAATTGAGTATTCGATACAAAAAAATCGATTATCCGAGAAATTCACTTTATATTCGTTTGCCAAAATTCGTATCCAATAGGCTCTACCTCTTTACAAAAAATATCTCTATTGTAACATTTGTCATTAACAGAAACGACTTAGGTACTATACATCAGTGTAATGATCCTAAAAGTGCACTTCCAGTTAATATTAGTCTACAGTAATCTATTTAGGTCCATCTCTAATTGAAACGGCTCTAATTGTACGCTGGATTAGGGTTTATGTGTATTAGTCACCGTTGCCGGTCTCCATTCATGAAAATAAACGACGTTTTCATTAACGCATAGATTATTCACGCGAGCTTATGAGCGTTGGAGATGTTGCAACGACCCTTGATGCATAGTTATATTACAGTCCCATGCGCGAGATGATACGATAAGGCAATTGGCTCCCCGCGGTCATACGGGTAATTAAACTCGAATGTGTCGCCGCCTTAATATGACGTACCGGGAAGTGGAGGCGCCTGCATCAAGTGTTTTATTACGTAACTACTAACTACCATGTATGGTCCATACATGTAGTAGTAAAAAAAGAAGTCAGGGCGTTTTGAGATGGGGTCATTGATGTGAAAGTGATTGTAAAGATTGTTATCGAGAAGGGTAGGTTGGTTATTAGTTTGGGTGTTACTTTTTGATGTCGTATTTCTGATAAGAATACGATGCGGGCGCATAGAGACTTTCAAGCAAAGTTTAAATCAACGCTGGTGTATGATGAGATTGGTAGAGTTTTGTATGATTAAGGAATTCCATTTTGATTGCATCGAACAATTTTATTTATTTATTTTACAAGACAAGAAAATAAAGCTGTTGGCATAAATATGAAGTGCAAAGCTTCCTTTCCTAGATATCCCATGGCGTATCCTACATCTATATTTCCTAAATAGATATAGTTGCTAGATTTCCTATTTTCATAATCCAGTGTAAGCTCTTGGCAGTCCCTCCCTTTTCAGTTTAAAGCACTGAGTATCCTTATATTTTTATTTATCAAAATATTTTATGAAATAAACATTCCAAAACACAAACGCATATCACCATATGCTGTTATCGCTTTTAAAGGATCATCGCATTAGTTATGCAAATATTAAAGAGTGGTGCATAGACCAAGTTGAACCAATTTGTGAGAGGGGTGCTACAGTTGCCACCTGTGCGTCGACTGGCGCGTGCCTTCACACCCCTTGTTTGTGATGACCCTATGGTCTAGTGGTTTGGGCTCCGGACTATGATACAATCATACAATAGTCTCGGGTTCAAAGGTAAACTGATGTGTGACAAATATTTGTGATGGGCTGGTTATTAATGAATGGAGATATAATTTGTATGATTATAAGTACATCCAAAAGGATATAGTGTAACATAGGTACCTACCTACTTACAATAAAATTATGATTTCTGGATACAAATAATTCTACTACTTTTCAATGAAATTAACATTTCATTTCATCCTTTCATTCAATTTAGACCAAGATTTGGCACTTATGAACATTGATTTTATTAATTGTCTAATTAGGTACTATATTTGACTCGAAATACAAAAGTCTACAATATAATTGGCACAGAAACCACGTATTTGCGACTTTGGCGACTGGGCTGATCATCGGTATAATAAGACATTAGTTTTACATAGTTTTAACGTGTAAAACATACTAATAGTTGTGAAAGTGCACAGTGTGATACGAATGAATAATTTTGGTGCACACAGTAATAGGTAAACTAAACTAATCTTGCTATAGTTGATTATGACAAGTGAAACTTAATATTTATGCTTAGATTAACATGCCCATCCATTTCAATACTTTGGTTTTCATTGCTTCCCATAAGAGTACTAAAAATAATATTAAGGTAAAGAATCTTGATCAACAGAATCAGATTAAAGGCATACAAATTGTTATTTAACACATTTATGGTTAGATTATGCATAACTTTTATTCTACGTGCTACATTCGTAGCAATTTTGGTAAATCTGTTCGTAGCAAAGACTACCCCTCAGGGTGCTACGAGTAGCGCCCCGTAGCGCATCTTCGTAGCGCGTTCGTAACTTCGTAGCAAGTATCTTTCACGTAGCAGTGATTTTAACGTTTCAGAGTTTATGTAAGATAGTTTTTCTTATAGTTTTCTTAGAGAAGTAAAACTAACACTTACCTTGTTTTCTTCTTCTTTATTCCATTGTTGTCGCCCTTTTTCTTGTCGCTTTTCTTCGTAGTAGTAGGCGGCGGTGGCGGCGGCGGGTGCGGCGCCGCCGTGGACTCCACCGGCTGCAGCATCAGCGGCTCCTCCTTGCGCTTCTGTTCTGCAGCACTCGCGAACACGGGGATCTCGTCGCGGTACTGCAGCTCGCCCGCGGCGCCCACCACCACCTGCACGTGGCGGTCCTTGCCGAACTCGCCGAACATGTGGTCCTCGAAGGGCGGCTGGTCCATCGGCGGCCCGTCGAAGGCGCAGTCGTAGCGCGCGCCGGGCCCGGCGCCGTCCCCGCACACGTACATGTAGTCGGCCGGCGGCGGGTGCGGGCCCGCTACCTCCGCGCCCACCTCGCTCGGCTCCGTCGCGGCCGCTGCAGCCTCAGGCACCCGACTCCGGCTCACCGGCGATCGCACGACGCAGATATTAAACAATTTAACTTCATTTAATCGAGCCCTCGGGATCGACGAACGCTCGCGCCGTTCGTATCCTCGTGTCCGTCCCGGTTAAATGGCTTTAATCAACTTTAACGAACTAACCGAATTTGCTCTACGGTTGGTCAATTTATATTACCATAATACGAGACCGAACGTAGGATCGGAGCCAATGAGTAGCGCGTCCGAGCGCGGCGGGAGCGGTCGGCGAAGTTGTATTTTGTTCTGTAGTGTTGGGTGCGAGGTGAGAGATTGCATCGCGAGGGGCCGGCGCTTACGCCCGTGCGCGCGGCCGGGCGCGGCCAATGGCGGCGCGGCGCGGCCCCTCCCCGGCCCGGGAGCGGGAGCCGCGGCTGCGGGCTGAGCGCTCTCGGCTCCACATCATGCGGGATTCCCACAAATCCACCCGATATTTTGTTTGTTTCGATAGTATTGAAGGGCGCGAACGCCCACATCATTATTTTGAAAGTCCGTAACGTTGCATTGTAAATCCGTATCAACACCACTCATATGTCTGTTTCATGATTTATAGCCGTGGGAAGCTCAGATTTAAGTCACATAATCATGATATTATTTATTTAGTGTGATTTTTAGAATATTCAACCTTGTAAGGGTTGCAATTTGGATTATCCAAACCCTCATCAAAGTCAGTCAATGTTTAAAAGATCTCATGTGGATAGGCACCTACTTATGAAACTGTAATTGTAACAATAGGTATTTAATTATGTGAAAATTATCTGATAAATACTCACCAAATGTCCCAAATTGGCACACCACGAACGCTGCTCGCTGCTGGGTGCAGCGAGACCAGCGAGACGCCGCGCCGGGCCGGCTGCTGCGAGCGGGCTGCGCTCACTGATGCAGCCGATCGGACGCCGCGATCGCTTAATTATTAATTAACAGTTATTGCCGGGGATTATTAATAAAACATTCGCCCTGACTATTGGCACTTAGATTAGCGTCGAGGGAGTAATGGCGCATTTCAACAATTTCGGTTGTTATTTAATTGAAGTCAATTTAGATGATCAGAGTCTATTTAGGTTGGTGCTGGCGCTCGCCAGCGGGATCTCTGCTTCATTGGGCTTATTGGTGACTTTCAGACAGCACGAATTGCACTCGCTGATGCACTTCTCGTCGCATTCGCATTCAGTGGGACTCGGGAAGTGGGTCATGGTCAGTTTTGGATGGTGTTCTTCTGTATTTTGGTTATCTGTGCGAGAGTAGTGTTTAGTGACGTGTGGGATATTTTGTGAGGTCGAGAAGATTCGTGGTGACAGTGTGATATCTTGGATGAAGTGTGAAGTAGCCTGGTGCCTGGTGGTTGCGTGCGTGCGAAGTTTTCGTGAGTGTCTGCGAGCTAGTGACGTGTCGGATGCCTCAGCGCATGTCTTTGTGCTACTTACAATGTATTATGTGACTAAGCAGGTATTTTTCCAAAATAATATTAGTCTTGAGTCCGATTGATAGTTAGGTACATCACAATAACTGACAGTAAATAAATGCTTGTGAGATCTCTTGGACAAAATATTTCGTATTTTTTCAGACATATTTACGAGTAGGATTATGTTGGCATGATCGTCAAAAACACCTGAAACTTTTAAGTTTGATTAAATCTTGCACTTTCCCATTCAATTCTATAGGATTTTAAAAATCCTCAAACAAATAATCTAAGTCCTATACATTTATTCAAAATTTTAGTCAAGTCAAAGACTATCAAATACTCAGCAGTAGGTACTGCTTTGTTTACCTACCTACATTTAGTTTTCAAAGTAATATTATAAAATATGGATTGATGTGTGTTCATTTTCGACGAAATGTACAAAACACTACTCATTAGCCCAAGGACCGTAGTACGTAGCCCGTAGCGTCGTAGCAGAAGGAATGTTTAAAAAAATCCTTCATTGTCTTTCAATTTCAAAAGGCGCGTACATTTTCGATAAATTATTTGTACCTTCACTCTTCGTAATTATCTTGGTATGAGTTTTGTCCAAAAGGCAATATAGAAGGGTATTTTAATACACAAATTATATGAAAAGATAATAGGTATGATGCATGATTATTTGTTTCAGTGCATTTTTTATTCGGAAATGATGTACCTAATATATTGTCATAATGAAACACTTATAATTTACAGGGTTTGCTAAAATTTTGAGGATTCAAATCTACGTAAGCTTAATCGTTGCATGTGTGCTCGCTACAGAAGTGTGTTTGTTAAACAATAATCTACCTAACTCACTTAGCTATGTGAATTTATGACATCCATACATAGGTAAATGTTGATTTCAATGATCGATTATTACCAGATTTCAATAAAATTTCGTTACACTCTACCGAAGTTACGTAGTAGGTAGTTCGTTATAGACCTTTTTGTCTCATACCACTGTTGTACAATGTGATAACTTGTAAATTAAACCTATTTTGAGCTCATCTAGATCCGCAACATCAACGATATTATGGTCTAAAATCTAAATCATCAAGTGAAAACTTTCATGAACATGAGCCATTCAGACCTTGAATCGTGAATGGCAAAATTAAGAAAGATTCCTCTGAACCAATAAAAAACTGAAAATACTAATTTATTAGCCAACCCTTATTGGAAATACTGAAAATAAATACTAATTAGTTTACAAGCTTGGAAATCATGTGATTTTTTTTTTAAGAATTGTAAGTAACCGGGTACGGTTTCAAGACCCATGGTATGTAATATCTACCATGGAACCATACCCGTACTCTTCAACATGTATTGTATACCTACTAGATATACGTAGGTACCATAGGTGTAGAGTGATTTCATATTGTAAACGCTAGACGACACTTATTGTATCTAAATATACTTATGTAACTCAAAGGTGACTGACTGACTGACATAGTGATCTATCAACGCACAGCCCATACCACTGGATGGATGGGGCTGAAATTTGGCATGCAGGTAGATGTTGTGAGGGATTTTACGAAACTCAAATTTATAAGGGGGTAAAACGGGATCCACGCGTACGAAGTCGCGGGCGGCCGCTAGTTTTTTCATATAGCGGGCTTGCGGCCACGCAATCTTTGGCTGAAATGTTCCAAGTAGGTACATTATCATGTTTACTGCGCCACGGGTAGAAGTTTGACAAATATTTTGCAAGGAAAAGCTCCAATCTAAACGGTCATTTCAATCTGGCGGACAGGACGTTCGTCTGCTCTCCCTGTTATGCAGTACCTATAGGTATACCATTGTGTGACTTTCCTGTGCCCTGTGAAAGAGGTCTGAACTGAATGCTTGTTATTGCGCTGCTGATTGTCGTAGAATGTGACAGGTTTATGCAGAATCACGACATGTGATTCATGGTACAGACGGCGGCATATCCAGATTGGAGATCTTATGTAGTTTTGCAAAAAGTAATCCTAAGTATTAACTTCTTTTTGTAGATCCCTTAGTCACTTTATAACACATAGAATAGAATGCTATATGACATTCTCTTCCAGTTAACTTTTGGGAAAAACAATTTAAGTTTTGCCCAAAAGTGAACTAAATTAAAAGTTTAGCTCGAAAATATTTTCGAGCTAAACTTTTAATTTAGTTCCACTTTACTGTTCCACTGAGTTACACCTCCTACTCTATAAAATTCATAATTTAAACGCTCTATTTATGGCTAATCATCCCAAAACTAAAAAAAACATGAAATAACATTACATATTTATAAATGTATCTGTATCGGGCTACGGGCCACTCGGTTGTAGAGACCCTGTAATCTTTTAACCAAATCTATAATTTATTAATAACGTATCTTCTTACGTTAGTAACGCCTTATACTACACATTAGGAACGTTCAAATAGTACCGCATGGTAACAGTTAGACCAAACCCAATGGAACTTTAGGTATTTTTTCCAGAGCGGTGTACATAAGTCGTCATGTGACACAGCGTAGGCGCTCACATAAAATCTCTCTGGCGACGGGCCGCGACGCAGAATCTGCCGCCCGCTCAATTGGACTCAATTGCTTTAATTGATTTCAATTGAAATGACCTCGCGCACCGGCTCCCGCTCCTAGTCTGACACTTTTACATCTATCTTTTTTGGAGCTGACATAAAAGCAAAGATAAATTTCATTGGAGTCAATATGATAAAACTGACGTCAAGTACACACGTGTAGCGCGCGCGTGTAATGTTTTGATGTAAAGTTAAACTTTTTCTGGTGTAATTTTTTCATTGTTTTATAAATAAATGTAGTAAAGTAGATAGTAGAAAATAGGTATAGAATAGTATATTTTTATTAGCCCACGGATTCGCCCACGTGAATTCCGGTGTGTTACAGAAAGAGTTGGTACTTATATCACGCGCGGTTTCTTCTTTAAAAAAACTGGGATAAAAACTAAGTACCTATGTTTTCCCTGGATTTTACTCCCCCTATACCCATACATTCCACCTTTTCAACACGTGTAAATCCTCGTAAATGCGTCTCATTATTCGCTCCAAGAACGGCCCACTGAAACAGCCATATAAGTAAACAAAATCGAGATCATGAACATCGAGTTGATGAGAAAAGTACACAATGACGGAATGGTTAAAAAGACACGGCACATTTTGGCACGTGTCCCATCCGGTGTACAATTGGACTTAATTAGGAAATAGCGGGCGCGAGCGGTCATCTATAGCCACTGACGCGGAGCGTGGCGGGAGCATTCCTTGTCACAAGTTCTTGAAAATCGAGATAACGGATTATTTTGACTAGAAAAGGCATTTCCACGGGTTGTGCTCGAGAACTTATAAATCTATGAAACTAAGTTGTTCCAATTTTGGTTCAGACTTTAGATAGACAATAGTAGTTCTTTACAATGTTGCTAATGAACCTACTAATTATTTATAAGCGGATTACTAAAATATGCAACTGAAAATTAAATTAAATTTATAATAAAATTAAATTCGGTTCGTGCGTTCTGGAGTTATAACGTCAGGGAGGAAAACCCGACTTATTTTTATATAGTAGATTAAATTACAATCTAGTGTAAAAACCATGCAACCTAGTCATTACTAAATTCTAATTATTTCGTATGCAAAGAAAGATGTGTTTTCTTTTTTGACTTCTTGCCTTTCCAGAAGCGTTTAAAGTCTCTCCCTCCTCCAGTACTGTGTGGAGTATCAAGCTTATCTACATCTTGGGTTTTCTTTTTTTTATCTAGTGAAATGATATTTGATCCCTCATAATCCTCATCATCTTCCTCATCAATGAATGAAGGGATCGTCGTAGTTTCTGGTTCAAATCGGAGATGCTTTTTTGCTGATTTTTTTACCTTTGCTCTTTTAGAATGTTTGTCAGTAGTAGTTGGGATCACTCCACGCGAAGGCCCTGGCTTGTCGCTAGCACGGGTATCGTAATAATGTGACTGCAGCTCTTCTTCTTCGAAACTAGTTTTTTGGACTAAAATACTTGCTGTTTCACAAGAGTCACGTGTCATGGCAGCAATCGAAGCTGATGCTCCTTTATCAGACTTGAACTCTTTGAACAACCTTAACATGTTCAACTCACTAATGTGTTTATGAAGATCCTCGTCTGATGATACAGCCACTTTTGCCATGCGGCGACATTCTTTTGGTTGATCAGGGAGAGATTTAAATTGAGGTGTTATCTTCTTTGTTTCTGCTGGTGGTATTTCTAAGCTATCTCCAGTTTGTACAGCCACAGTTGTTGTTTCTTGGTTCATTTTACTTAATTCAAGTTCCATGAATGAATACTTCTCTTTGGGCCGATAAAAAGGCTCATCTATGATTTCGGATAGCTTATTTTCTCTACGCTTACGCTTGCAACAGTTGAAGCAGGCATATATTATTCTGTACAGTACATTTTTCCGAGGTTTTTCGACTGTGTCTGGGCTTAAATAATCAATATCACCAAAGAGTGGTTCTTGATAAGCCATCTTAGGTCCCATGTAAATGTCATGTGGAGATCTCATTATTGAATCCAAGTATAATCTGCAACAAAAAGTCTGTTCATTATCAAAACAAAAATAATGGCAGTAGACAGCTGTGAACTCATGTTCAGATTAATTGACAATTGAGCTGTGTAAGGTCCGATTACAAAACAAACGGTTAATGATAGATCGCCCGGTGCTTTGTCCTGCTGGAAGCTCTTCTGGAAGGACTGGTCTTTTGTTCTAAACGTCCTGCCAGAAGATTATCGCAAGTCCTGCCCGCAGTACGCAATTTGTACGTGTTTGCTTGCTGGTCCTTCCAGCAGTACGGTGACCTTCAAATTTGAACTCATCCTCACCAGAAGTAGTAAACACTTGGTTAGTGTTTATTAAATAAAAAGTCATGTCGTAGAATCATTTTGTTTAACCAGTATTTTACTTTTCTTAATATATTATAAACTTGTTTATCTTCTTTCAACTTAACTAATAGGAACTATAATAAGGAACTTTAAATTAATTACTTTGGTACGTCACTTTGTATTAGAAATTACACCTATCACTTACAAATACACTACAAATTAAAAACAAAAACAAGAAATAAATTATAAATGTTTGATTAGGCTGGAATACTTCACATTCATTATAATATTATCGCCAAAATGTTGCCGACTCCACGGCCGGCGCGTCAAAATGTGTCGCGCGAGCGCGAACGCGCTGCCCCCGTGTATACTCGTGCGCCATCGGTCTCCGACTAACGGTTAGTCGCGTTTTTCGATCTTGGGCACTATTGGGTGAAAGAGAGAGAAACACTCTATTTTTTCGTGTAAATTTGAAATTTGTACAATGTATACTTACGAAACTGTGATCTTTTAATTTTGCGTCCTACCGGAAGTACTTTAAGTCCTGCTGGCAGGACTCCGGGCGATCTATCATTAAAACGTTAGTGTGAGTGAGAGTACAGATTTTGTCCTGTGTGCTCTAAAAATAGAAAATCCAATCAATTTAGTATTGGCAAAAAATCGAGTTTTGAGCTTAGCCGCTTTTGCTTCATAATATTTTATGATCTCTTTCAATTGTTACAACCCACACTACAAAACAGATTATAAAGTCGGTTGAAATGAAATAATGTAGAGAAATATAGATATGTAAAACTAACATGTTTTCCGCTCCATCAGTGTAGATGAAGAACGCTTCTGAAACTTTGGGCACGCATCGCCGAAGCCAGTAGTGCACTGTGTACATCATAGTCAGCAACACGGCTAAGAAGGTGACGGCGGCCAAGTACACGTTGTGTTGGAGCCCTACCGCTGCCCCGCACATAAGCCTGTCTTCATCGTAGATGTCTAGAAAAAATAGGGCAACCTTTTTAAGGCAGCCATAGACAAAAGATGTAAGGTTCGGATTGCCGAGTTATGAAGACGCTAGTTCGCTTCGTTTATAAACAAAAGTTTACTTTAGTTAGTTTTGTAAATTACATTTTTTAGAATTTGTAGTGCAAAAATTACCTCGAGTGAGCAATTGGTCTATTGTCTCTTGTTATTATTTATTTAAATATAACATTATATTTTGCGGCTCTACATCAAAAAGTTTTTCAATTATTGATAAAAATAATATTAAAACTCCTTTATTACCATAAGCCCCACAATTAGGCACTCCATCGCAGGCGTTCATAGAGTCGATACAAATCCTAGTTCCATACACCTGGCACTCCAAGCTGCCTGAGGAGCAGCGCGAGTTCCCGCTCAGCAAAGTATTGGCGGGCGTCAGCATCACCGTCATACGCTCCAACTAAAAACACTTCGAGTGGATAACTAGCACTTTTCCTTTTTTATTCGGCACTGGTTAGGTTTGTTTGCGGTCAAACTGTAGATCCTGGCTACACAGGAGTTTTGGCAGTGAGAGACAGTCACTGTTTTGTAACATAGGCTGAGTTGCATCAACTTACTTTAACCGTAACAATAACAGTAACCGGTGTTTTTTGTATGGAGATTGACAGATTTTTGACGTTTGTTAAAGTAAGATGGTGCAACTCAGCCTTACTTTATAGCTGTCAATTAATTAAATGGTTTGCTAAATATAATGTAGATAATTATTTTCCATCTTTCAACAAAACCAATTATATCAGATGAAGCAGATTGTACAGCTCTCCCATTTTATTACACAATCGGATAATCGGAAAGTTAAGTTTAAGTAATTTATCCCGTCCTTTTTGAGAAAATTAAAAGGACGTGACAAACTTTCCGCAGTCAACCTAACTTTTCGTAACTTTTCGATTGGTTTTTCTTCACTAACCGTGAAATTAGTGATAGCCAACACAATTTTGGAGGCGTTGAAGAGGTAGACATGCCTCGCCTTCGGCTCTCCGTAGTCACAGATGTTGAACATCACCGGGCCCACGTACTTGCGCAAATATCTCATTGCTCGGCGCTCGTAGAGCTAGAGGTAGATAACAATAAGTTGCTATAGAAAACAAAATAGTAAACCTGGATCTATAATCCTTTATTTACAAAATAGTGTTTTCATGATGAAAAACTATTCAATAAAAGTTATTGGTAGGGTTGGTTTGGCTGGCCTAAACAAACGTCTATCCCATGCTATGCGACTCACCGAGGCAAGTTTATACTAAATTATTCATTAGCAGTTTTCTTAAGGCTGATTTACACGTGTGTTAAGTAAGTAGGTAACTAAATTTTAAGCCTATGTCAAAACGTATCAAGAGACAAGCCACGCCGCCCACCAACGAACCCGAAGTTAAAATTTAATTAAATACTTAACTACTTAATACGTGTAAATCAGCTTTTAGAGTGCTCAATCCAAAGCTCTTTTGATATACATATGTATGTATAGTGAACACGGCATTGTATTGCAATGCTTTTTAAAACTATCACTGAACTTTCTAAGTACCTCGTCGTCTTGCAATTCGACCAACTGTAGGGCCTGCTGCCGGTCTGAGATGTCGTAGGAGACGATGGGAGTGGTAGTATTGACCTCTTTTGTGGTGAGATTGTGTGGCCGCGCGTTCTCTATTGAAATCGGCTGAATTTTGCGCTTTATTCGCGTGCCACTGAAAATAATTACAGAAAACTGTAATTCAGCGGCTATTTCAATTACCTACTTGTTTTATTTCATAGATATAGATAGATTTCGTCTGTGCATTAAATTGTATAGTTGCTATATTATTACGATTTCACTCTGAAATATTAATGGGGTTCTTGTCACAATTATACACAGCTAAAAAGTTTTCATTCCTTTAACGGTTTAAAATTCGATTTTTCAGCAAATTCTCGTACTGAAAACTGAATTTTCTTAAACTTAATACTTTGTGTAGGTAGAGGCATTTCATTTAGTGTATTATATTTATTGCGTGTTATTGATTTAATATATTACAGTCCATCTCTCATACCAGGTAATCTCATAGGCAATAACTTAATACAGTGTGTATAAATCACGTCATAATTTACTTAAGTTTGGAGGCAGCATCAGTTGTGTCATAAGCAGTGTTTCCCGTGTAGTTGGCCAGAGTATCCGTAACAGTTTGATTTAGTAGCACGGCCATCACGGGGGCAGCCTGCACCACGTTTTCCCACGATTCGTGATCCACCATTGTTCCTGTTGCTGGTCTAAATAAAAGATTTGTAAAGTATAAATACATTTTACTGATAAAACAATAATTAAACATAGACATGTAGACAACGTAATATGCGATTTTGACTCCAGACCATGACTAGGTTCGCCGTTTAAAAACAAGATGTCTGCTACTTTATAGAGTTCGTATTCACAAACATTACTATGAGGTCAAACAGTGCGCGTGGATGCACAGGGTGACACATGAACCAATCACAGAGCTCTATTCAAAACTGTGCGTTCGATTTGCTACTTCACTTAAGCAAGCATCGTTTGTGAATTTATCACATAAGTTATTAATTTTGTTTCACATAAAATAATAGTAAGTGATTTTAATTAGTTAGTAACTCGTAACTCACTTAGTTCCATGTGTTGAAATTATTCCCAATGCAACACTTTCAGTAGTTTTATTGACTGTAATAGTTTCAGAAACAATCGACGACGGTGTCTGGTCTGAAAATAAACCCATTAGATCTCATCATCTATCATTATGTCGTAATTAATTTTTCTAATTTCCAAAAATGTAGGTACCTACATAAAAGATCTAGAGACTACATTTTCAGAGGTAGAGTCATGCGACATCAGCAAAATTTCGTGAAAAATAATAAAATAAGTAAGTATAACATACAAAATATTGGTACTTGTACTATTATACTACCTGTATTTTGTTCATTTCTTGTTGTAATATTGTTTTTATTAGTACTGCTAAACGTTAGGTTATACACGTTCGTACTGTTTCCCATTTCATTTTCTGAGCTATTTGTCATACCACTGTAAGCATCACTCGTAGAAGCTAATGATGATGTTGACGTCCTCGTAGATTTAAGGAATTGTTTAATGTTTTTGGTACTATAGTTGGAAAAGGACAGATTCATAATGTTAATGTAATGTAAGATTTAAAGCTTCCGCGTTCCATTACATTTAAAACTGTGAGGGTCCTCTCAGTTGTAAATAATATTTATGTAATGATTTGTTTATGATGTTAATTAACTTACGTGAAACTAAACGATTGCAGAGGTCTTCTTGTAAATACACCTATTTGTTTTGTAACATCTTTTACTTCATTGTGTTGGGAAACAATAGATTCCAAATCAGAAAGTCTGTACACTGTAATCAGTCATATTATTAAAATCAATTTAATGAAATATCATTATTATAGCTCTACTGGATTATGTAAAATTGTTTCTAACCAACTTATTACTTCTAAATTGAAACCGTGGATTTTGTCCAGAACAATTCATGATTTTCAGGGAAAACAATTTTCCTTTTGTTTTAGTTGTTTGAATACTGCAGGTGCTTAAAAAATGCTCCAGCAAGGTGTGTTAATTTAATAAGCTATCTATGTTACATTAATTACTTATACAAAATGTATCTTACAGCTTTGATTGTATTTCATATTAGATATCGTTTCCAATAATCTTGATATATTTTTATTTTCATATTTTTCCAGCATGTAAGAAGTACTTTCTTTTAACTTTTTCATTATTTCTTCCATTGATTTTGTGGATGATTTATTTATATCAATGTTAGACAATGTATTATCCGTGACAGTGTGCTTATTAGTTATTGATGTGTGTGTATTCCTGCTAAATAAATAGATTTATATCGCATACACATAGTAAATAGGTACTATGTATTAAACTTATACAATTTAACTATAGCACGTCATGCAATGTTTATAATGTGTATACTGTATAATGTATATGTACATATTTTTCTAATATTTACCTTAGAAAATACTCTTTCGTAAGTTCCTTGGTCCGATGAGTGATTCTAGCTTTAGTTTTCTTAAAGTTCAATATTCTATTAACGTAAAAGTTGGTCCTGTAGTCTTTTCTCCGTGTTGTAGGTCTTTTAGCGTAATAAGGTAATCTGTTGATTAAAATTTTATACTTGAGTGAATAGTGTTTAAATAAAGTGCATTTGTGTTCACTTCTTATTATTGATTTGATAAATAAATGTGTTACAATTCTTTCATTGTTTTATTTGAGACTAACATTAATTAGTTTAATCCGACCTATCTGATAGCTCAACAGGTACGCTCTAATTTATCACATTATTATTTCAGGACTTTACACAAAATTGTTTTGGGATAGCTGAAGAAAAAAGATATTCATGAATGCCTTTACCTAGCGTCAGTCGTAAAGTTAAATGATCCGACAGTCCCATCGTCGTACTCAAGGTTGTATCGAATGGCTTCACCACGACGTCCTCCCTTTTGCTTATTCAATGAGAACTGGACCAGAGGAAGAATGCTGGTCTGATATTTTTTCTTAGGCCTATAAATATTAATAGAACTATCTTAGATAGGTAGGTCATGAAATTAGTTACACATTGATAATTAAAACTTAGCTATACGAAATGATTATAATCGACCGAGGTAATTCCTACAACCCTAATAAAAGACAACCTTCTAAAACGAGCTGAATTTCAATATTTTCCTGCGTTCTTTTCCTAATCTTTAATATCTTTATTTACAGACTAAGAATAAGTAACATACCTAGGTGTAACATCGTACAATAAATCGAAAATATCTTCGATATCGAAATCGTTCTGCATCTGACTTCCATCGGATATCAAACGTCCAGACACGTTAACTATGGGCACTTCAACTCTTACAAAATCTGATTCATCTTCTGTCACTGGCTGCAAACCTTCTTGATGGTGATTCAACTTATTTTTTGCTACTGTTAAGTGCTGGTTTTGCAATCTAAAATAACAAATTAGAAGATATTACTAAATTCAGTGGAATAAGTATTAAAGTTTCTTAGCGATCAGAGTCGCTTCTCAAACTAAATTATAAATAACTTCAAAAACCCGAACCGAAACCGAACCTTTCGCTTGACGGGTGAATGCTCTTCCATTTGAGGTTCTTGGACACTAGCTGTTGCGTTCGCGTTTGTTTCATCATGGTAGGTTCGATTCCCGCCTTAGCAGTTCGATTTTTACCCGACTGCGCCAGAAGGTGTTACATTTTTCAAGTTATTTATAATTCAGTGAGATAAGTTCTCGTAAGTGTGAGTAAGTAGTCGTAGCATGGAGTTCCTGAGTTTTTACATGCTCTTTAACTACCCACTATTATTTCCTTATTCCATAAAAAACTAGACTCACTTTCGTGTTGGAACCGCTGTAGGCACAGTAGTCCTCATCGTGTACACTTCTGTAGGGGGTGGTTCGTTATGTAAGAGAGAGTCCGGCAGCGGCCCCCAATACCCGCCGAAGGTCTCACCCATTTCATAAACGAGCAGTTGGCTGGGGCTCTCGGCACAGGCGTTGACGAGGCTCTCGTCTGATAGCAGTTGCACCACCAGCACTACATTGCTCCCGTATTCTGCTCTACAGTTCACATAGTAGGTAGTAATAATAATAATGTATAATGCTAATTTAAGATAAAAAAGGAGCGGACTTTTAACAACTACTTAAGCGGACTCTTAGGCAGTAGCGGCGTAAGGGGGGGGCGGTGGGGGCGGTCCGCCCCGGGTGCCAAGCATCAGGGGGTGTCACAAGTCGCGTAGATTAGTACTCACTGGCGCATCTGTATGGCAAATCAGCGGTCTATGTCCATGGGGGGGGGGGTGCGATTGTCTATCGATCTTTAAATCGGTCGGTAACCCCAAAATGGGGGGGGGTACCAAGGGGTGCCTTAGGACTTATGACGGGGGGAAGGGGGGTGACCGCCCCGGGTCCCAACCCATGCTACGCCGCCTCTGCTCTTAGGTCCTTATTACGAAACGATGCTCAATTTTCAGCCTGTGCAGTCTACTACTGGACTGCTGGAAGTCAGTCTCCCTCAATGAAGAACACCACAAGGCACGTAAGGGTGTTACTTATTCGTCGTATTTGAATAAATCACATATTTCAATCTATGCTTGAGTATGAATCAAGTTGTGAGTCTCGATTCATGAAACGACTCTAAAACACCTTGCCTTACCTAATACTTATAAAGCAGCTGTAAGGCAGTTCCATTCTGGAGAAGTGCAAGACCTGCGAGTGCGCCTCTACAATATGTCCTCCAAGAAACACGGAAGGCACCACTCGCCGTCTGCAATATTCTGACATGTCCTTCTGATACACGAATTTGCGAACTGCTATAGACATAGCTGGTTGCAAGAAGCAAATAAATGAAAACATGGAAGAGACCAATAAGTGCACCATTTTCGTATTGCCACTTGCCAACAATGGGTGACCAACTAGATTAACAAAGGGTTTACCCTGCCCTTGAAAACCCATGTCTATTTAATTTACATGTGTCCATGTTTAATTTTTAAACAGCTTATCGACTTTTTTTAATTGCGAGTTTTCGATTATATTTGATGTAGATACAATAGCGGTCCTACAATAGGACCGGTCTTTGTGGAAATCCTTGAGGAAGGCCTTTGTCCAGCAGTAGACGTCTTTCGGCTGAAACGAACGGACAATAGGTATAGTATAGTGTGGTGTCTATAGGCGGTCGAGCAGCCGCAAGTACTAATTCAGTTAAAATAGATATTTACTGCTGTTTTTTAATAGGTTTGTTTTTCTCTTCAAACATTTACAGTCAAATTCAACTTTTAAGAGCGACACGAGCACACAGACGGCCCGTGGCGTGACGGGCCGCGTGACTCCCATCGTCCCGGCTCCACACTCGATGATAGGGGTCGCGTGACCCGCACCGCAGAGAAGTTTTTTATTGCGCCACAACACAAGGGGAGATTGTGCCAAAGCAACTGAGTGTACCTAATGGTCGGCTTTCGTATCATACATACTTACTTATGTGAAGTTTGTTTTTTATGAATCAGCACGTCATCATAGTTACCTAAGTACTGGTCACACACAGTCTTGCCTAAAAACTAGACGGTTCAGTGCTCTATCATCATAGGTAGTAGAGTAAAACTCCCAATCCTGACGTTCTGGGTTCGACTCCCAGGTGGGATCTACACATAATGTAAAATAGAGATCTTTAATAGGTAGGTAATGTTTTACTTCGTTACCTATTCAAAATTTAAAGGGACGTTAAAAATAATTAATGTAGGTACTCGTATAATTTAATTTAGCTCAAAATAAAAATAAACTGATTTTATTTTAACACATCTGTAATGTATGGCTACAAAGCTTTTAGCTTGATCGTATTAATCAAGCCGAATTCAGTTTCCTTAAAAAAAGTGAACTTATTTCAGGTTCATAACAATAATAATATGAACTGAATAATATAGAAGATGTGGACCTTCGAAGTCGACCGATGTCTCGAATTTCGCGGGCAGCGGAGTCAGTTGGGTTTGGACTCTTCTCTAAGAAGATGACCGACATGTTCGACTCCCGGTTGAGACACACAAAGTGAAAATTTACTTTTTTTATGGCATGTTTCCCAACATCACAGATTCCATGCAATGAGGTTGAAACTATTATTTAGACTCCAAAACGGTTGTCGAATCTTGTAATGTGAGGCTGTATAATATTTTTTATCTTGGCTGAAAAAAAGGATAACCATCAGCTGATTGTGACACTGCTGACAGTGACATTAAAGATAACCTAAAAAATCGGAATCTGAATCTGAATCTGATTTTAAAAATAAACTCTGTGAATATTTTAAATTAATTTTTGATGTAAATATTGAATAAATAGCTACTCATCATGACGATCGTTGAATATATGGCCTCATTAGCCCAAAACCCTTATTTTGGGGCTGGTTTTGGGTTGTTTGGGGTGGGTGCCGGTGCAGCGATATTACGCAAAGGGTTTCAGACATCTGTATTGTTATTCAGGAGGCATTGCATGATTACTTTAGAAGTCCCATGTCGGGACAAGTCTTATCAATGGCTGTTACAGTGGATCACTCAAAAAGGTGCCAGGAAAACTCAACATTTGAGTGTGGAGACTTCCTTCCTTCAAAAGGACACTGGACAGATAAAAACTAAATACGATTTTATTCCCAGCGTTGGACAACACTTTTTTCGGTAAATCATTTGAAATTATTCATTTCACCGTACAAAAATATTTACAAGTTCTTTACTGCTTATGTAGGTACCTAATTTTCATTTGTATAACTATTCAAATTATGTCTTCAGGTATCGTGGGGCTTGGATTCGTGTAGATCGCACTAGGGAGCAACATACACTTGACTTACACATGGGTGTACCCTGGGAAACAGTCACATTAACATCTTTTGGAAGAAATAAACAACTATACTATGACATCCTGGAAGAAGGTAATTAATAGTGGCAGTAATACATTTATGTAAATGGTTACTATAAACAATGATTGAACAAAGTTCTTGGTAAACTATTTATTAAGTCTGTATATTGTTTAATACTCATAGTTTTAACTGACTTCTTATACACATTATTTTATGTGTGTTATGTATCTTATTCCAGCTAGGACAATGGCTTTGAAACAACATGAAGGCATGACAATTATGTACACGGCAATGGGATCTGAATGGCGACCGTTTGGTCACCCGAGGCGGCGGCGCCCTCTACACAGTGTGGTCCTACGTAGTGGATTAGCGGATAAAATTTTGGAAGACTGCTTGGACTTCATCAATAATCCTCAATGGTATACTGACCGAGGAATTCCATACAGGAGAGGTAAAATTGGCTACATTTATATGCTATATTTGAAATAATAGTTTTATTTTATACAACTAAGCTGCCTCTTACTTTATAGAGGCAGATGCAATCTGACATGGAGTGACCTTACCCAAATTATGATCCACTAGCTTTTGCCCGCGGCTTCCAGTGATAGAGATTCGCATAAATTATAGCCTATATGTTAATCTGGGTTACAAATAATAATACTGTAAAGTTTCAACCTAATCCGTTCAGTACTTTTTGAGTGAAAGAGTATCAAACATCCACACAAACTTTCACCTTTATAATATTAGTAAGATTTAGTACTAATTATTATGGCTTACTTTGATTGAAAAAATTGATTCTTTCTTAGTAATAAAACCACATAACTTTCTTCTGCGTTTTCAAATTTTAAATTGGTGTTATGTTTTATAGTATTTCTTTGTTTTTACTAAAAATTCCCTAAAACGTGTTTTCAGGTTACTTACTCCATGGTCCTCCTGGCTGTGGAAAGTCATCCTTCATCACGGCACTAGCTGGTGAATTGGAGTACAGCATCTGTGTTCTCAACTTATCAGAAAGAGGCCTAACTGACGATAGGCTAAATCACTTACTAAGGTGTGTTATAGTCAAAATTTTAATTTTATTAAATTACTAGCTGTTGCCCGCGGCTTCACCCGCGTGAAATTCAGTTTATCACAGATCGTCGTAAATTATAGCCTGTAAATGCTATTCTGGGTTATAAACAATATTACTGTAAAGTTTCATCAAAATCCGTTCAGTAGTTTTTGCGTGAAAGAGTAACAGACATCCAGACATCCAAACTTTCGCATTTATAATATGTATTAGTAGGATTATACCTAAGATTTACCCTAAACTCTGCAAATGAAAGTATTTTCTTGATTATTTTTTCAGTGTTGCACCACAACAATCCATAATTCTTCTAGAAGACATTGATGCTGCATTTGTGTCACGAGAGGACACGCCGACACAGAAGGCAGCATATGAAGGCCTCAACCGGGTGACGTTTAGTGGACTCCTCAACTGTTTAGATGGGGTGGCGTCTACTGAAGCGCGAATAGTATTCATGACTACAAACTATCTAGAAAGGTAAGTACATATCAATGTGTTTAGCAAAAGCAAAATTTTGAAATGGACTTTAAAAGTAATGGGAAAACGAAACCCCAAACCAAAAGAACTTCATCATCAACAGTCATCATCGCTCACCAGTTGGCGCCACTGGAGGTCGAGTAATGTCAAGTGACAAGTCTTTTATCGCAAAATCCCGGTCTGTGAGCACGTAGAATTTTGTCCAATGACCTCAAGCTACCCATCCTTATCGCTCGCGCGTAATTATATTGCTGTCTCGACTGTGCGACGGGCGTCCGCAGTAAGTGTGCGAGCGCGACAGCAACATAATTACGCGCGAGCGATAAGGATGGTTAGCTTGGGGTCATTGGACAAAATTCTACGTGCTCGCAGACCAGACTATAGTAGCGCCTACTGGTGGGGGTGTACCGTGTAAGTACCTATTAATTTAACCTACCAAACAGAAGCCTGTTTTGCTATTTAATACTCATCTTCATTGTACAGTTTTTAAGGTTTTCACAATGTTTAACAGGTTAGACCCAGCATTGATCAGGCCAGGACGAGTGGACATGAAAGAATTCGTAGGCTATTGTGACCAAGAGCAAATCGAACTGATGTTCTTGAGGTTTTACAAAGGAGAGCAAGCCCCAGAACACGCGAGAACTTTCGCTAGAAAGTGAGTACTCTAGTACTATGATAAAACGTTTATAAAGGATCAATTGCCTTTTGTACTTATTCGTTATTAAAATTTTAGGGTGCTTGAGAAGAACAAAGCAGTCAGTCCAGCACAAATACAAGGATACTTCATGTTCCACAAACACTCGCCCCCAGAAGAAGTGGTTTCAGACGTTCAAACTATATGGACACTTGGATAATATATTACTGTGATAAAACCAAAGTACGTTATTTACTTAATTAGGGATATAAATTAATAAAACTTTAATTACAAAATAAACAATTTATTAAGTCTTCTATATTGTTATCATAATAATAACCTAATTCTTACAAATAAAATAATAGTACCTTCTTAACTTCTGTAACAAAGTTACACAAAATGTACATCTGGTTTAACCGAAAATGTTAATAAATTATGTACATGAAAGATATTCTGTTTATTGAAAATTGTTCATGGTTCTTACACACATACCTATAGGCAAAATTAAATCTAAGGTAAAAAAATTGTAAAGAAAATAATCTTATAATTTGGAAAGGTCTTAAATATGCTGTTTAATAATAAGTGCGAGCAATCAATGAATCGTTTTAAATAAGCAGAACCGCGATTTAAGGTTAAAAGAGAGCTTGCCTATTTTACTAAATCGCCCTGTATGAGATTCGGGGTGGCGCTGTCTGGCCGACAAAATATTTATGAACCATGCTAATCACGCGTGTTTCGCAACACAAAGTACGTTTTGTTTTGCTACGAGTAACAACCGGTGCAAGACTATCGACGAGACAGTAGAGCTTTAATTTGATGACAATGACAAGAATAAATACGCGATAAAATTATTATTATCTGGAAAGAACTTCTATAAACAGTTTACATCATAAAACATTATAATGTACCTAATGAATATATGAAAAATACACTACATAATTTTTTAATACAACAAATTAACATAACACTATAATATCACGTGAACGCTTAACTTAAAATAGCGCCTACTCAGTAATTTATATGAAAAACACACATATTTACAATAAAATTGCTGTTGAATATTAAATGTTGAATTCGGTTAAACAAATACAAATTTCAGAATCCTATGAACATATTAAATATGTATTACAATTATGAATACTTAAAATATTAATAATAAAATGCTACTCAATTCTAATTTAAGCACTGACGAAGACAGTCGCAAAACAGCTTCATTCAAAAACGATAGCTAAACAATGTATCTTCTAACCATAAAAATACTGCCTAAAACACTGGACACAGTTGTAAATATATTTATGTAAGTAAAGGTACTTATTATAGTATTGTACGTTGTTATTATTGCATCATAACTTCTGTACAATAATCACTCATCAGGATTTACCGTCAAACCAGGGGAGGATTTTTTTTACCATTGTTGTTCATAGTTTCATCAAACTTTAATTAGGTAAAAATATTTTCTAGAGTTAGGGTCGCGTTCGTAAGTTAAAAGTATGTATCAGTAACAAAAGAAGCAGTGGTTGCAGCCGAGTTTTAAAGTTGCGGTCGGTTCATATCACAGCTTTAAACGAACATAATTTTTGTAAAATAGTAACTACTAATTTTAAATACAAAACCAATAAAAAATATAATACTATTCCAATAAAATAACATAACTTGGTTGTGGTAGACAGCCGATATTTAAGATCGGTTGTGCCTCCATATGTCATATTTCCTGTTTCTGAGTTATAGATCTTAGTAGACATACAAATGTATTTGCGTTAGTGTAAATACTTTGTCCAGCCTTTTGTGCATTAAGCAGTACTTTAGTGGAAACATCTCCTTGGTAGACTTTCATAATTTCCCATTGCCAGTTAGGTGACATTTTTCCTATGTGAATGTTAATTTGGTTCCCATCTTTTATGGACATGCAAAATTCATTTCCAGAACAATGTAACGACAGACATAAAATTACAGGGTTGTTTTTATTTTCTTGTTTAAACTGTACTTTGAACTTTAAAAGGCATAGAAAATCTCTTGTGAGAACCGCATTAGCTTCAATCAATGTAAGTCCATGTAGCAATAATAAGTTTCTAAAATATTCAAACGGCGATGCAGTCTTTGTATTGGGCATGTCAACCGTGTCTAATATGATATATTCAGGACCACTTTTAATCGGTTCAGAAATAGAATTACTTGCTGGAGTTGCTGGCAACATCAACGCTGTTGACTGGTTATGTATTTTGTGAACTAACATGTCTGGAACGATTAAGTTGACTGTACTTTCCCGAGTACCTATTGTATTTTGAATTTGGTTAAAGTCCCAACTTGAGTTGCTTTGATCCCTTTGCAGTTGAGGTTTCATCAGCTCGGAGGCTGGCTTTACTTTGATTCGTGGGGCGGGTTGATTGCTGCCACTATTATTTGCAGAAGTTGAATTTTCAGTTTCTTTTTTCTTATTTTCATCATTCACTTCTGCAGCTAAAGATTTTGTTGACGTTATGACTGGCATGATCATATTAGGTTCATTATCTAGACCCTGATCAAAATTATTAGGTAGCCTTGAGATATACACTGGCTTTGCTTCGTGTACGTGTGACTTCTTTGGGAGTTGTTTTGGATTTGCAACAGGGTTTACATTTAAGAGTTTTTTAGAATTCGATTCTTCAGTACTACGGACATCCGTTAATACGATTTGATTTACACCATTAGTTACAGGAGACTTGATGACACCGGCTATTGGAACCGTTGCAGTTGGGATTATATTTAGAACGGCGGTGCCCGTACCTATAGGCACACATTGCTGTTGGGTACTGGTAAACTCGTCAAGAGTGGGATCATTTGTAACATCTACCCACCCAGAATCATCTTCAACGCGCTTATCTCGATCGAAATTAATTGCCGCAATTCGAACAAAACTCAGTTCTCGACCGGCCGACTGTGCTTTCTTTTGGGACACAGGTTCCCATATTACATTAAGATTTTTGTGTTCCAAATATCTTAAAATTCCATTGCTGGCTAAAGCTGATACGTTTAACGTTTTTCTTCCAAAACTCAAAATCTTATGTTTTAATTGTGCTTCCAGTTGTGCTTTATGAACCGGATGATTTTCATTCATCTGTTGTTTTTTATGTCGGATTTCAAATTTATTGCGACAAACTGTAATTATATTTTCTATAGTTCTTAGATCTATTTGTGGAGTAGTAGAGGAGTTTGGTTTGTTCTGGTTAAACACACCATCCATATTACTGTCAGATGAGTCATCCAATTCAATACATACTGTTTCTGTTCTGGTGTGTGGTGTAGGGACCAGTAATTCATTGCTATTTCTTTTAGATTTCGTTGTCTTAGTAAATACTTTTTCACCAGGCGACTGAGGACTTTTAGCAGTATTACCAATATATACCGTATCATTTGAACTCAAAGAAGATAATCGTCGCCTTTTCCTTTGTTTATTACTTACAACGAATTCAGAATCAGAAGAATCAGATTTATATTGCCGTTTATCTTTTGCGACATATACAATGTTATACCAATCACTGCCATCGTCTAGAAGAATTCTGTTTTTACTGAACACAACGGTATTGTTCAAACCAGTTATGTTAGGTTTGTTGTCTAATTTAGGCAAATACACTCTACACTTAGCTTCAAAAGCCTGGTGATTGCTTGCTATGAGGAAATTATGATCATAATAATGATTTTTAACAGATCTTTTATCTCTGTACATCAAAGAGCAAATTTTGCAAACATAATATTTCAAATAATCATTGGTTTTCCAATTTGCAGCTGGTTTATTGAATGAAGTGTTGTGGTTTATTTTCCTATCTTTTGTTACTGTTCCGTTTGAATTGTAACTATCATTGGATGTCAAAGACAATGCACGTCTGCGCCGTTTACTCTTGGAATTCTTTTTCTTTTGTGGGTTCACAGTTGCTTCGTTAGATGTAGTCGGTGCTTTTACCTCACCATTAACTAGATTCGCCTCATTATTTTCACTTACACTTACGTCATCAGGTGCATTTAAAGGTTCTTCTTTGTTATCAGTTTCCGCAGCTTTTGTTTCAGGAGGTTCTTCCTAAAAATAAATATTTTGTTAGACATCTGGTTTACGAAATCTAACCGTAACCGTATCCGCGGTCCGCCCCGGGTACCAAGCATCAGAGGGTGACACAAGTCGCGCAGATTAGTACTCACTGGCGCATCTGCATGGCAAGTCTGCGGTCTATGTCATGATACGGAGGGAGGAGGGGGTGCGATTGTCTTTCAATCTTTGAATCTGTAGATAAACTGAAAATTCTGGGGGGTACCAAGGGGTGCCTTAGGACTTATGACGGGGGGGGGTGGGTGAGGGGGGGCCAACCAGCTACGCAGCTAACCAACCCATGCTACGCCGCCACTGATCTCTCTCTTATTCTTATTATATTTCTATTCGAATTAATTAAAAAAACCGCTTACGTACCTTTTTAAATGTTAACTTCTCCTTCAAAGATGCTTGTTTTTCAACAAATATTTTTTTAATATTTGAATATTCCTGCAATAATGTATTACATTTTCTACATAGCAATTGAGGTAAACCATCAAATGGCTCCACCTGAAAGAAGAGAGAAAAAAATTTGACAATTTAATCTAGCATTTGCCACAAACATTTATTATTATGAATCCACTAGGTATAAGAAGATATTATGTCGCGAGTAACCTGTTGTGTAGAACGCCACGAGTAAAATTAATTAGGTTTTTGCAGGGTGCAGTTTTCGAACCAGTACTACTTACATTATACTTAGTGACTTTTTTAATTATGATACAAGTAAATAGGTACCTACTAATGACTAGTCTGCATGGATGTCTGGTAAGTAGTATTAGACCAAACTGCGCGTGCAGCGATGGCGATCAGACTAAAGGTTCGGCCAAACCAACGTGATCACACGCGATCAGCCGGCATGCAGCGATGGCGATCAATGTATTTAAGTCTGGACCAAACACATTTTTTTTTCACATTTGCATAAAATGTGATTTGGGAGACCCTATACTACAGGGACCGATAGAACTTTCAGTGGGAAATATCTCTACTACTCGACCAAGTGATAATGTTACAAAATAACTGATAAATCCAGACCAAATAAAATCTACTTTCTAGCGAGATAGGTATTTGACGGGAAGATGGCGCTGTAGCACGGTTCAAATCCCAATGATCAATTAACCAGTCCAAACTACGGCCCGTCACTCCATCAAACCGGCCCGCGACAGCTTAAGACCAAGCCTATGTTTGTATAGGTGGGCAGAAAAATTAAAATTGTTATGGGCCTTGCAAGTTGCAAGGTTGCAAGGCCATTGTTTTTTTTAACATTATGACCCTAAGGCTTCAAAGTTTGGAGACCCCTGAATTAAATGTAAAGTAACTTCCACTATAGACTTAGTGCACACTGTATACATTACTTCCCTAAAAAAAGATTTAACTTATTTTTCATGTGAGTCATATTTTTCTTTTACTCATGTTCAAAATAGGATTTTAAAATAAAAGCATGAAAATCACTGATTTGAAAAATGTATCTAGATAAGTAGGTACCTAGTCAATTTAACTTCACATTCATGCACTAATAAGAACTTTTTTACTTTTAATTAATAAGAACTTGGTGTTAGGCATTTTGTTTACCCGCTTTGATTTATGGCATTTTTTAAATTATTCGGGCAATTATAATATATTATCCGGGCAACCTTCCTTCATCATCATCCACACCCCTGAATGAGATTTTACTATTAAACTGAAGCTTGTTCTGTCTGTCATAAATCATCATCATCACCTACATCCTAGAGTTAGCTTATAATAATGAAATGCAAATAACCAATACATCATAAATAATTTAAATATGTATGTTGAAGAGGGACATTGTTTTGAAAAGAATAAAATGCAAAAAAGCATTAAATACTAATCATGTGATTAAAAAGTTAAGTTAAAACGCAACTTCTCGTTTCTCTTCAAATTGGCAACTTTCTGGTATTAGAAACAGATTCTTCACCAGATTATATTAAGCCGGTTTCATAGTCATATTCAATCACAAAAAATTGTGAAACAGTGTCATCATCATCATATCAGCCATAGGACGTCCACTACTGAACATAAGCCTTGGATTGCTCGTTGAAATAGTGTGAATTGTTGTAAATAATGAACAGTCGACCAATGCATTCAATCTTTCATTAACATAGTAATTAATAATAATTTGTACTTACATTTATATCAAAACAGTATTTAATTTGTTGCTGTACATTTGGGACAATTTGAAAGACCCCTGTATCCTCCAGACATAAACGACATGTGATAAAAAGCTTTGGATCTATTTCCAACAAGTCCATACTGGCAGCTTGATCTGTAAAGGAGAATGAAGTATGTACCCCACAGTTAGAAGTTTGATTTCTATAATTTATTACTCTACTCTACAGGGTATACTTAGGCTAGTCTTGTTAAAAGCGAATCGCATTAATACTATGGTTTATCAATCGGAATACTATCTACCTAACATTATTCGTAAACAAAACTATTTTTATTTGTCTGACACCTGTTTGTGCAGTACAAACTTGAATCTCCCGCCATTCCCACCACGAAATTAAAAAAACCGATGTAGGCCAACAAACATGGTTGGTCACGGAATGTGTAGACTTGATAGCTTTGGTGTGTATTCACATAAAAATAGCTGTATCTTACCATTAATATTACGCTCGCCGATGGAGTAACACTTTGGATCACAAAATACTGATTACACAAAATAAACTTAGCATAGGTTAGTCTCTAAATTCACACACAACAAAAAATACCATTCCTGCTGCCAAACATGATGACGTCCATGAAGAAAATGGGATCTCACTCCCATTCTCTCGTTCTGCTTTTACTTCTACAAAGCCATCTGTTAAAAACCTGAAGAATTAGCTGGTCTCTACGCAACGCCATCTGTTGATGAATAGAAACTAAAAAAACACTGCTTTAAGCAACATTATTGTCTTAAAAAAAGGTCAACAAAGAATGACCAAAGTTGTTTTTACATAATATTTACGTTTTTTATGTTATTAAATTTATTATTTGCGATGTAATCACAATAATTTACGATATTGAATCGTCAAGTTTTAAATTCACTTATAGAAGATAGCCCCATCTAGCGAGTATCGTTAGAATTACGTTTCAACAATAGTGATTCAATTCAAAGAGTAAGTGTCAAAATAAAAACCAAACAAAAGCTGCCCCACCAAAATGCAGAAATGGTGATGTTTATGTCATGTGGCATTCTCTACCAGTCAACCACTCAAAATCTGTTTTAATAGAACTACTGTAAGTAAATGTGAGGCAAATCAGATTATTTTCACATAAGAACAGAACATAGAGTAGTCAATGGGCTTGCAAGTTGGGGGGGGGGGGGAATGTTTCGTTTCAACCTCTAAGACGGACAATAATAAGCAGTATAAGCATACCTACTTGTAAGCAAGCATAGGTAGGTAAATCTACTTGGGGTGCGTGCGATGCAATGGTGAAGGACTTCCGTGTGGTCTTTTCACGCGGGCGGCTAACTTCGTTACCCCCATCGTTTGCCCGGGTTCGTTCTTTGGAGGGCTGCTCTCGGTACTTCTCTGATCAGCAGAGCTGCCTGAGCAGTGGCATGGAGCAGACCGTAACTCGCTACAGCGCAGCGGGCCGAGGGTCCTGTTTTACCAGGGCTACGAGGAGAAAACCTCTATAAAAATAACTATATGAGGGGATTGGGGGTTCTCTTGAAGCCGGAGAGGCTCGCTCTTGAGCGTGAGCCTCCAGCCTGAGGCTTTCTTTGGACTCCGGTGGACACCATTGGGGTTTAGTGGGTCAGGCCCCGCCTGGAAAGTCACATTTTTTAGGTCAGATAGTTTGACTTAGTTCCTTCAAAGCGACATCATGGCTGCCCCCCACCCCTTTCCTTCCCTGGGTACGCGTAACTAACCCAAGCCTTTTAATCGGGAGTGCTTGGCTTGGTACTTCTCTGATTTGCAAAGTTGACTGAGCAGTGGCATAAAGCAGACCGTAATCTACTACAGTAAGCCGGAGGTACTGTTTTTCTTGGATACAAAAACCTCAATAAACAACAGGCCATCGAGGCCAGTGGTGACGGCACACACAATACACATATGTATTGTGTGTGCCGTCACCACTGGCCTCGATGGCCACATGTACCATTCCTTTCGGAGCCAGGTAGGACTGAGCAGTAGTGGGGCCCCGCCTTTCTGAAAAGGAGAGAGCCTTATAATCCATTTCAAATATCCAGTCCCCGCAAGTTGTGCTGGTGGGTATTCAGTTTCATGCATAATTTTACTATCCCGACGCAAAATGAAAAACGGTCCCATGGGTACTGGGTAGGTTATCGTACTTACATTGAAGAAAAATTTCATGATGAATAAACAAATAATGAAGAATGTTCACTAATTTTGTTTTTTAGCTTTCTGTATTCTCTGTTAAGAATAAAAAATACACGTGAAAGAATTATTTGGATACGTTAATTAGTTTCCAAGATATTGAATTTTAAAAGTGCGGGCGGCGGCCGGCCCGCCATTTTATGCGCGTGACGTCATATTACAACGACTGGCTCATATTTGTATGGGTGGAATCTTGCAAACTGAATTAAGACCCACTTCCAGGCAACCGATTAAGCTGAAATTTCGCAAACACATGTGATTTGGATGACCATGCAATATTATGATGACATGGAGCTGATCTGATGATGGAGCTGGAAGGTGGCCATAGGAACTCTATAATAAAACGACTTAAATGCATCGAGTTTGGGCTCGTTCGTTTTGTATTGATGAGTATTTTAATTCTATATAGTAATCGGGGTCTAATGATGGAGCTGGAAGGTAATTCGCAATAAAACGACACAATCGCATCAAGTTTGGGTTTGGTTCAATTTTAATTTCTGTGATGGGTCTGGGTGTTAATATGTATAATAAGTTTGTATTTACAAAAAAAAAATATTTAAGTATGTTTATATCCGTTTTCTAGTGAGCGGACGCTGTGAATGTACGTCACACGGGGTCACGTGACCGTCGGCGGGACTCAATATTTAAGCGAACTTTGAATGCCTATAAAATCATAACTACTGGGTATTTTTGAATGAAATAAAAACTAATGTATTTGTTAATGTAAAAGCTTAACTGTAACATAGGTTTCAAGTGATTTTGCATACCTAGTAACATTCTCAATTAATTCGATTTAGTCCCGTGTCGGCATTAATACATGAAATACACAGATAAATTTAAAACTAGAAAATGCACAGGCAACAAGTGGTGGCCAGCTCTTAATTGATAAAACTTTTATTTGGGGCAACGGTGAGAAGAGCGGAAAAAATTTTGCTGTTCCCCAAAAATTCACGTTCTACTCATACAACAAAATAAATAATAGAAAACAGCTAAAAATAGCATCCTGTATAGTAATGCTACTTCATCGCCATCTATGCAATTTCTGGAGAACTTTTTGCCATTATTGAACCCCTTGCTCTATGGTGGATTTTTGATAAAGCGCCATCTAGCGATGAATAGATATAGCGAGTAAATAAAGTAACCAAAACCATATTCTGTGCCAAAACCTATTTTGTTGAACATAATAATATTTTAAGTGAACACTGATTAATAAAGACAAGCAAGATATTGATTATGATATTTTATAATGACTGAGTACTTAAATAACTACAATAAATGAAATTGAATTCCCTTGAAATTTTGAAAACTACCATCTACTGGAGTATTACTAAGTTGTACTGAAAATACACCGCATGGAACCATAATAACAATAAAAAATATTATGCGAAGAGATTTTAGTATACAAATTGCTAAAAAGATGGCGCTTTTAGGCAATATTAACTATGATCAAAAGATGGCGCTGTACAGTATATAAAACGCCATATAAATCACTCGAGCTTAGCTTAGGCTCTTAGCTGCTCGAGATGATTCTTCAGAAGTTACGAAATCGAGTATAGTTCCAAAATACTGAACTGTCCTATGCATGACATTGACAGTGGGGCGCCACCAGTGGGTCTAGACAAAGTGCAAATTAAAATCGCAAACCAGTCGAAAAGTGGTCGAAAAGCCCCTTTTTTGTATGGAGTTTTGACGGATTCGATCAAAAAGTGCGTTTTGTCTAAGGGGGCAGGCGCCACCGTCTATATCTGTGGTCTATACCGAATCGCTGGTTTGGAAACCATAATAGTTGAACGATGGTAGCGCCCCCCTGTCATTAAGTTTGGTGGGACAGTTCAGCGTAGGTCATCTATACCCTATAAATAATAGGTACGATTTGATTTGAAGCTGTTTACACGAAAAAAAAACTTTATTTTTGTTGGAATTGTTTTCACTCGACAGGTCAGGCAGATGACTCCCAACGACCTTTGCTTTTGCCTGATTGCGCTGTACATACGATTGTGCTGTAACAACTAAAGGGAAAAATAATTAAAACGGTTGAGATTTCTTATTTTATATTATTTTTATAACTATTTTCTGTCAAGGAGATTAACAGGCATCTTAATTAATTAATTAAACATAGTAGATATTAATTCTACAACAGAAGTCACGATTACAAGAATAAAAACAAGCACATTCGTAAATTTTACATACTAGTCAAATTAATTATATTTATAAAACGTCATACAATATCAAATTCAAAAATAATTCACAAAATGCAATTTCATCAACTGAAATAATTACAAAGGTAATAACTGTAACAATTAATCTATCGAGTCATTCACAAAATATTTACTCACTCTGGGGGTATTTAAGAAATCGATTAAGTATCAATCCATTCATCGGCATGGCATCACCATGAAATATTTATATCACAGCACTTGTAAAAAATTGCGTTTGTCAAAAGACGAAAACATTTATATACAACAAGTCTATTTGAGGATTCCCCAGAGGAAAGACTTCTGAGACTCTTGAAAAAGAGCTGTTAAAATTATGCGGAATAATACCTTCCCATAAAGTTAGTAACTAACATAACGTAACATAACTATTTATCTGCGCTGACGACGTTTCTTTTTGTTCGTGCGGCCCTGGGCTCCTGCCGCGTGTCCGTTGGACGGGCCGCTGGCGGGCGGCGGCACGGGCGGCGCGGGCGGCGGCGGCACGGGCGCCTGGCGCATGCTCACCACCGTGGGCCGCCCGTTCGGAAGCTGCGCCTCGGGCGGCACAGGGGCGGCCCGCGGGGGCTCGTTCATCGCCGCCCGCAGTCGCTGGCGGAGCCGGCGGCGAGCGTTGCGGGACATCTCCCGCGGGGCGCCGCCGTCGTCGGGCTCGACGGGCGCGACCGGCGGCGGCTCCACCGGCGCGGGTTCGGGCTCCCGCTCGACGTTGGGTCGGGCTCCGTTCTCGATGCGGGCGCGCATCTCGGCCTCGGAGCGCACGAGCGCGTCGGCCTCGCGGCCGAGGGTGGCGAACGCGCGGGAGAGCCGGGCGACGTCGTTCTGGAGGTCCTGGAGGAACGGTTCCAGCTCGTCGCGCGCCTGCAAGCGTGTGCCGTCGCGCGCGTTGCCGCGGCTCGCGACGCGCAGCACGGCGCGCGGCTGCGGCAGCTGCGCGAGCTGCTCGTGCGGCGTGCGGCGCACCGCCAGCTTGCCGCAGATGGCCACCGGAGCGACGAGCGCGCGCGCGTCCAGGCCGTTCACCATGAGGCAGCGACCCCGCTTCTTGAGGGAGCCCTCGCAGGACCGCACGGACCACACCTGTGGACCGAAGTGCAAATTATGTACCAACGTCGAATTTATTATTTGACTAGCAAAGTCGCGAATTGTATTTTATAGAGACATACTTAGCATAGTGTGTGACGGTACTCATAGTAGCCTCTACATCAAAATATGTAGATGAAAATGATGTAAATAAAATACATACACAGTCCGAAAAAATTGCTTCTCGGTCGTTTCCAGAAATGGTCACTGTGTAGCAAAACTCGTGGGCTATCCATGGCGACGCGGCCATTGCAAGCCATGCACAAACTGAGTCACCTGCAAACATTTAAAAAAATAATTGTCGAGTTCTTGCTTTAACTGAAAATGCGTCGAATTTTATGAAAATAAATATTTTACTTACTATTTATTTCAATAATCAAGAAGAATACTCCCATGTCAGAAATGCGTACTGCAGTAACAATCCTACCAGGTACGGTAGAAAATTGCCAAGCCTGTACATACTCTCCATTTTCTGACTGACCCTGTGTAGAAACAAATAAAATACTTATTTCAAAAGTTTACATGTGAGCAGTAAAGTAAGGCACTTCTTCCCACACAAGGATTCTGTGTTGTGGGATCCAGTAAGTTTGTTATTTTTTATTGTACACCACAGAAAAAGCAGAATTAAAAGTATCAAGAGCAGCAATATTCGGTGCTGCTATAGCAGTCCATTAACGAAGGTACATGTTGGAACGTGTTTGAATTACCTCAATAAGTTCTGGCGAATGATAATAACGCAGATGATTGAGCAGGCGCGCAGCGGGCAGTCGCTCGCCATTGCCAGTTTTACAGCAAAGGCAGCGAAACAGACCCTTGCATGCTTGTGGAGCTCTAATTACTACTTGCTGAAATAAAAAAATTAACTTATTTTTTGTCTGTGACGTACACAAAAACTATTTTGATGATAATAGCACAATACACTTTCTTACATTTGAAGACTCTGGAGTTGGCTCTTCCTCTTCTTCGTTGACTATCCCAGGTTCTGTAGTTTCGGTACTGGCGGGAGTACTACTTTCAGCAGCATCAGTACCAGTGGTAACTTTGCCACCAAGTTTCTAAAATTACAATACAATTATTAGAAACCAGTTAAAAATTGATTTATTCAAATATTTATGAGAACTGTAGTTTAAATTAATAAATAATGTGAATAATATAAAACAATGTGAAGTAAAATACTTACAAAAGCTCTCAGTTTCCTAACATTGGCTATGAGCTCTTCCATTGCATAATTTCGTGTTCCAAAGAACAGAGCTCGGCAAACAGGGCACATGTCAAGACGCATCTTGCAACGCCCACACACGTGGTGGCCCTCATTGCATTGGAATATCTGGCCAGTGGGGATTTCATAGCACACAGGACATTGCAATAAATCATCAAGGTCCGGAAGTGCCTCAGACTGTAACAAATTAAGATTTATTAGTCTATCAGTTGGTCGGCCATTTGGTGTAGTGGTTCAGAACGGACTTCTATTCTGAGAGATCCCAGATTCGATTCCCGGCCGGGCAGAAATTGAAATGATGAATTTTAATTTCTGTGACGGGTCTGAGTGTTTTCTATGTATGTATTTACAAATCAAAAATGTATTTAAGTGTGTTTATACCCGTTGTCTAGTACCCATAGTACAAGCTTTGCTTAGTTTGGGACTAGCAGCGCAGTGTAAAATGTCCAAGGATATTTATTAATTTATTTATTTACCAGCTGGTGATACATAGAAAATATATTTAAGGATAGCATAATTAAGCTTTTCTTAACTTATTAAGTGTTGAATGCATAGAAAGTTAAATAAAAAGGATTAAAATTGATTTCATAAGAATCCACATGTGAAGGTTGCTTTTTTTATTAAATAAAAGGTAACCTAAAAATTTACAAAGTTATCAGAGCTACTGCAGCTTAATATGAAAGTACCTACCTACATAAAAAATTAAATATTGCCAAATAATGTCAATAAGATGAATAAGTTTATTCATAGTTGACTGAAGGATAAGGCATACAGTTGATACAGCCAACTGTGTAGTATGCCTTGAGCAACATAATTTCGTAACATTGTTTTCCAGAACTATTTTTAGATTGAAGGTATAATATACATTTGTTGAAAAATAATAATAAATGTACAAAATATTATAAATATCTGAACAATATAGGAATAAGAAAGTGGAGACCAAAAGGGTGATGAAGGACAAAATGTACCTATTTGTATGTCAACATTTGCTAAATAAATACTATGCAGGTGGCTGGTACACTGGAGAAGACAAGTCAAGCAATAAAAGGAGGCCAGTGGAAAAGTGGCCCGCTTGGGGTTTTAAATAGAATGAATCGTTATTTATTGCACTGATTTGACTTGATTCCAATCATCGCATCATTCAAAGGCTCGCAAGATATGAACAAATCGCCAAGTAAAAGAAAGCTAAAATTAATGTACATGATGCATGACCAAATTGAAGCACCTACCTAAATATTTTTACGCATTCATTTTAGTAGCGATTAATAATAAATAAATACGTTTAATTTAGTACATCGTGTACATAAAACAATATTCTGCAATGGAAGGTAGATTTCGTAAACTTTATCCAAGGATTTTACGTTATTATTTTGGAACCATCGCAACTGCTAAGCGAAATATTTATTAGAAATCTAGATTTAATGGAATTCGGATACTCAAATACTAGCATCCGTAACTATCGACCAACGGTTAAAGGCAAAGGCTGAACAGAACAATGAAAATTTGAAGAACATGGTCGTTCGTAAATTAATTTTTACAAACCTTTGTCTCGACTTTTTCTGCCATCTTGAAGACTACTCTTCAATAATTACAAATATGTAAATCAGGACTGTGAACGTAACATTTATAAGTTTTTACGCAGAAACAAAATGAACAAAATCGAGGCACAGCTGTCGCTTCAACAAATGGCGGACATACATTAGTAGTGATGTCCTATTGCATTATTTGTTCAAGATGTCCTCGCTCGTGCGTGGCATGGCATTAGTGAAAAAATAGAGATACCATCGGAATGTAAGTGAAGTTTCTAAGTCCATAAAAATCCCTTTTTGGGTGAATGCAATAGACTGGCTAAAATTATCGACATTGCTATTAATAATGAACAGTGCCCCGAATCCCGATTGCGCAAAATATTTTCAACTACAACGCGACTAGACGACGAACGAAAATCACAAATTCGTATCGCGGTGTCGCTTTGACAGCTAATTCAAACGAAAACAAAAGGTATTTTCTGCCAGTTAACCTTCGGATTATCGTCTCGGAATCAATACAACGGTTGAAGGAACCTTGAACTGTTGCCATTTAATTTCGATTATTTTAATATTAAAAAACAGTAACATGAAAACGTAGAGTTTATCAATAATTTTATGAATTGATAAATAAAAAGCCTTGCAAAAACCCATACAAATACCCGTTGAAGCTTATTCTTAAGCTAAAAGAAGAGGTTGGAATTTCTAAAATAATTGTTCTCTAGTCTCTACTAACTTCTTGCAACAATCTTTTGCATATGTGAATATGACACTCATTTCACTTTTGTGAATCGATATTTTTTGAATTTTTTGCAACCCTAACTCTAGCTGTCAAAAACTACGGACAATAGATACCACAGGACGAAGCGCNAAAAAAAAGATACCACAGATATGGATTAGAGCTCGGCTTCATACAATTTTTGACACATGCTGCATCTATCCATATCTGTGATAAAAACCCAAAAACCTATAAAAACTCGGTGGATAGAAAGGTGGATAGGCAATGAGGTATCACTAAATAGATGGAGGCAAAAACAGTGAATTGAGACAGTTGACAAACAAAGTTGGATTTAGGATTGATTATTGGCAGTGCGATACGAGGAAATTATTTCCCACGTAGCTAGGATTAACAAATTCAATATTTTCTTTTGAATGATCTAATAATGCAAATTAAAGATAAAAATTATGTCACACACACGCACGCTCAAATGGTATGTCTGGTCCATATTAATTTTTACAAGTCAATGGATTGACAGCTGTCACTGCTGACACTTGTCACTGTCAGATTACAGACAAAATGAAGTGAAGTGAGGACCTCATCTGTGGTGAGGACTTGAGGAGACAAAAAATCCAATCCTATTTTTCATCGTCAAACTGATTTTTTTCCCTCATCATTTCCTAATTCAATAGCTATTTACTCCAATAAATATGTGCTGGTGCAGGAAGTGAATTTAATTGTGTTGAACTTGGTGTACCATGGAGAAAATGTATATAATTCATCTTTTCTTTACAATTTTTCTTAGTTATCTATCTTGTGAGTATATATTTCAATTATTTACATGAATTCTATGTACTTAACATTACAATACTTTAATTCATTCTGTGAATTGGAAATAGGAATATGTTCTTAGAGACATCGATACTTATTCATAGCAAAAAGTTATTTTTTGTTAGCTGATGTTTGTATTGTCACAGTGTCACAGTCGGAGAGGCTCCATGAGCAGATTTATTCTTCAATAGAAGGTGGAGCTCCATGCTTTCGCAGGTTGAATGGGACACACCAGGCAGGATGTTCATGTAATTAACTCTTTTTTGTAAACAATCAAACATTATATTGTGGACTCTGTACATTAGCATTTATTAACGTCATTAATACTTACAGCAACTAAAAAAGGCGCAGTGGGTGCTGTGCTCATGATAAAAGAACTGAATGATGCAATTTGGTTGACTCAAAATGCCACTAGTGGGTTGTATATGGCAGTCGTCAGCACTGCCTTATTCCAGGATGTCATTGAAGAGTTCCTAAGCCACCCAGAAAATGTAGCTGGTATATTAGTGTATGAGAATGCAAGCCTTATGTGAGTTTTTTAGTATTCATCTTAATAAGTACCCTAGAGTAACCTATATCAGATTTGGGGGGTTTGGCTTCGAACATAGTCCGCTTTTTCGACCACTGACTTCTGTTCTTGGCCACACACAAGCACCTTACTACAAATTTTAATTGTTTTTTAACAATTTACTGTTCCCATTGTGCTATTTGTAATTAAATAAAGTTGTGACTCACTTGCTTTTCTACACTTAATCATTGATTAAAGTTACAGTAATAAGTACAGTTAACAGTAATAAGAATACTTACTTAATTACACGTAAATTCTGAAATAATCTTAAAACTCATGACTCATGTCACTAATATGGTCTGGAACAAACTTACAAAACCATTTTCATATAAATAAACTTCATATAATTGTTCTTTTCAGCACCAGTGCCTTTACACAAGATTCAAAGTGTCCCAACGAATATTCATCAGGGCCAGGAAGTACTTGCTCTTCAGCCGAACCTGCTGGTTCTGTATGGAATGAAAAAGGTACCAACCTTATAAGAAGAGATATACCATTCCCAATCTTCTTTTTGCCTGAATCACGATTGGAAGAAATAAAGAAAATTGAGGAGTGCTATGAGAGGTATGAGTGTACTAATTTAACACCCTTACACTTGTATTCACAAACATTACTATGAGGTCTCCTCACAGTGCGTGTGGACGCACAGTATCACACACGAACCAATCACACAGTTCTATTCAACGCCGTGTGTTCGATTTGCTGCTTCACTTAAGCAAGCATTGTTTGAGAATACAGGTGTAAATATCCATGGTAATCATTTGTAAAGTACAGATTTTTATTGAAAATTCAATGTTTCAGATATAACTTGGACAGAAGTGATCACAATGGTAGACCTCTATGCTCAGTTCAGCTGCGCTCTTTTATGTATGCAGCTGTGAACACAGTGGTTTGCACGAGAAGGTAAGTAAAATGAATTATAGTTGCCTCTAAATCTTACCATTTGTGTATTTTAATTTCCTTCTAAGATCTTTTTTTCTTTTGTTTATTTATGTCTGTAGATATGTGTGTACCAATTTTGTTGTGCTGAAGATGGACAGTTAAAATACTCACCTCTTAGGGTCGCCGCACACGGACTTCACGCCATAGCTACAAAACGCCACCACACGAAAATGCATGTAAAAACGCCGTTGGTGGTCGCGTTTGTGGCCGTGGCGTGAAGCCCGTGTGCGGCGACCTTTAGTTTAGCTGTATTTTTTTATTGTTTTCAGGTCGGCATCATCAGCGATTTTGACCCCAACTAAAGTATGTGACCCATTGGGTGATCAAAATGTTTACTACTCATTGTTTCCCCGACCTAAGGTTTGTTATTTGTTACAACATGGTGTTGTTGAGTAATTAAAATTTGGATTAAATTTTTCATTGAGTTGACCGATTTCTTTTTCTTTCACAGGAAAATAAGGATGCCAAAAAACCCGTGATATTAGTAACTGCGAGAATAGACTCAGCTTCATTATTTGATGGTATTTTGATTGTGAATTTTGTTATCCCTTTCGGACCCGCGCTTAAACTAGAAAGAAATTTGTAATTTTGAAGATGAATTTTTGGTAATTTGGGGCCGCAGATTACGAATCTGCTATAATTTTCCAGATTTTCCGCCGCCATCTTGGAAAATTCATATACCAACAATTGTATCAAACTGGGCCCTTCACTTCCCACGTACAATTGTGAGGGCCAAAATTGTAAGGGTTTTGGAAATTTTATCAATGGCATGTATTCCGAAAAACGTATTTATAACCAGTAAGGAATAAAGAGGTTTCATTTTTATACCAGTATTTGCCATTTAATATTGATTTGTGGGCAAAACCATCGGTTCCATGAGCTCAAGAGTAAATATAGCGCTCGAAATATTCCTATGGAGTTTTAATATCTCCTGGATCATGAACAACATCTCCTGGAAGATGTTAACGATTGAAGGGCTTCGTCTGCTATGCCGCTTACATACTCAGACGTACGTATCGTCATGAATGTCTGAGCCTTCATCAGAAGAAGAGGAGTAGTTCATCTGAAGTAGCCGAAATTAGCTTTTGTCGTTGTCATCGCTCTCATCCCCAGATGCATTGAGCATCTCTGCGATAGTAGCGTCGTTTAAAATCGGAAACATGGTGCGGAAAACAAGAAAAATTAATAATTATGAGAAACTTAAAATACGCATAAGGTATTGTAGGGCCCACGTCGATACAATTGTGTCAGTAAAGTTCGTTAAGCCGTTACGCCAAAGTCTTTGCTTATAAGTAGTCCCTGTTATCACAAAAAGATGCTATTTTTATCTATTTGTCAAATCAATAACTTGTATATTACTACAATTACAAAATAAAACCATAGTAGGTACTTTCTTTCACCAAGTCGGGGAGCGCAATCAGTCATGAACTGTACAGGTTGTAACCTGCTCACCAACTGCGCTTCGGACAAAATTTTGCACGGGAGGTGAAAGAACGCATCCCGCACAATCGTACGATACTCAGCCCATCCACTTCCGATGTAAAACTAAAGAGATAATCTCGATTTTGTAACCCGCACAATTGTATTGGAGGGGTCCGAAAGGGTTATTATATATTTCGAAATATTTGGATTACTTTCCTTTCATATGCGTTAATTTTCTTGCAGGTCTTTCTCCTGGCACAGCCAGCTCGGTAGTGGGCATGGTGACGCTGATAGCAGCAGCTGCTGCATTAACGGAGATGATACCACAGAGCAAAGCCGATTCGTATGGTAAGAAATAGCAATGTCACTGTACAGCTAGCCTAGATTGTGCCATTATATCTTTTATCAAGATTTATCGATATTAATCCTTCAAGGCCTGCTAATCTAGACACAATAGATAATCAATTGTTATGACATTAATGAATGCCGTCTGGGACTCAAGCGGTTAAACGATAAACCCATACATTTGTCGTCTAAAATCGACGATAAGATTATATCGTGGTGCGCAACCTAGGCCGGCTGGTTTCGTAACTGGTTACGAAAACAAATCTAACAAAAGACAGACATAGTCAGACAGGCTTTTGAATGTAAACAGCATACTGAGCATAATGGCTGCCCTTAATAACAAAACAACTTGCTAAACTCAAGTATGTATGTATTATCTTTTGTTTTAGATACGAATGTTTTATTTACGCTTTTCAACGGCGAAGCGTTCGACTATATTGGGTCTCAGAAAGTAGCGTACGACATAAGTAAGACCGCGTGGCCGCAAGTTAACCCGCTGTCGCCGGCTGACATCCCACTACATATCGAGTTGGGGCAGATCGGTGGCGCCCTCTTGGCTAATAGAGACAACCAGTCGTGGCCGTTCTACGCCTTTGCTCCGACGCTCGCTAATACTATGAGCCAGGTATAGACAGTACCTAATATAACATTCCATATAATTTCGCCAATTCGTGATTGCAACACTATTTTCTCAGTGTTTTAATTTAAGACCTATCGTACTACCAGGAGTATTAGCTGTAGTAAGTATGGTGGATTCGAGGAACCAATGTTGGTTATTTAGCTTGTCTCATTGATAATTCGAAGTGAACTATGTTCTCATTTAATTGAATACCATTAGCTTACATTATTGAATACCGTATAAGTGATGTTTTATTTCACAGGTGTCGGAAATAGTCAACGAATTGTCTTTGAACCTCAACCAATACAACATGAGCCTGATCCTGACCGCCACAGACAACATACCGCCGTCGTCCCTGCATTCCTTCAGGCGTATCTTGAAGAACGTCACGGAATCCGGGACGTTGGCCGAAGTTCTGATCGTGGACCACAATGAACATTTCACGAACATGTTCTATAACTCGGCGCTAGATGGACCTGATAAGATCGGCTTTGAATACCACAACATCAGTATCAGTAGTAATGGGACTTGTAAGTTGAAATCGAATCATATTATCTTAATTTTTTATGTGACGGACGCTTGAATTTTATCTTAAACTTATTTTAATTACAGTTATATCGACTGAAGAACTCATAAAGAACGGCACTATGAAGGAAACAGAATCGCAAGTGAAAATAGCGCAGCTTGCGACATCATTAGCACGAACGTTGTATAAAAAGGTTACGAACGAAAAATACACTGGCGATGTGTCAGCGTCTGCACACTTGGTAAGCTAATGAAACAAGCAAATATATTATCTAACAGTAACATTAATTGTAGTCGGAAGCACATATTACGCATTAAGCGTCACACTTGAGCTCAAATCTCACAACTATAACCACAATCTGCCACAGTTTTTACTTTAAGGCTAAGAACTCACGGTGCGATATTCACCCGCGCCCGCGGCGGTTGTGGAATTGCGGTTTTATTTCAAAAGTCACGGGAGCGGTTATTTGCGCGGTTATTCTAAGACCCGATTACAACCGCGCCCGCTGCGGGCGAAAACCGCCTCGTGAGTCTGTTGTGCATTAGTTTTTCTTTTTACATAAGTATCTGCATTCTACAGAAGCTGCGGGCCCGCAACCGCCACGGGCGCGAGTGAAAATCGCGCCATGAGTTCTTAGCCTAAAGTGCCATCGTCCTTACAATACATTTATTAATTGATTAAAGCAACATTTCTTTTTCGCTTACAGATAGACGAGATGCTCTACTGTTTCTTGACGAGTCAAGTGTGCCGCCTGCTGCTAGCAGCCGACTTCGGCCAGAGCGGGGCTACGGCAGAGAGCTTCCCGCGTAAACCGGCTCCGCTATACGTGAGCGTGTCGCACTACGGTGGCACCGCGCCATTGTTCGCCGGCCATTTACTGGCGCTGCTCACTGGCACGCCACTCCCCGCTGTCAACCGGACGATGTGCGATAAGCCCGACAACAAGGTAAGTAGTAATAAGTCGCAAGTGAGACTTGGAAGCAGACGGTAGATACATTTCTACCTTATAGTGACGCTACTGGCGCCACTTGCGAGTGACAGGACCTTAGACCACAGCTGCACAGTGGCGCCAACTTAGTGAAAGCAAATGCACTCGCCAGTTGGCGCACCGCAAAAATTTTGCCGCATCACTGTACACATGTGGTATGCGGCGCCACAATACGGCACCGTCACGCTCAATCGAAGTGCGGTGTGCCTGCGGTGCGGCGCCGGAACGCACCGTCTGACATATCATTGATTTTTAAAAAATTTATATGCAGGACGCCGCTGCGACATCGCTCCGGCGCCGCGCCGCGATCGCTCCGTGTGGCTTCTCCCTTAGCCTTCTCACTAGCGAGTGACATGACCATACTCGCCAGTGGCGCCAACTAGCCCTTGTTTCAATAATCTTATTCAAAAAATTACTTTATATTGTTTGTGTATGTTAATTAATGTTTCTTTAATACTGGCACTTTATTCTGTTTTCTCTCATTTTCAGGGCTTCTCATATCTCTACCTCAAGGGATGGAACCACACTGGCATTTGCATAAGGACCACTATGAATTTCAGTCAAGCAATAAGTCCAGCATTTACTTCCAGAGGTTCGTATTTACTTTCTTAACTTTGCCATAGCCCTCCTCCGTTCCACCTAGTCTGCTTGCTATATTATAAAGCCTTGTTCGCACTAGTCGAGTAGATTAGTAGAAAACAAAATTCCTGTTATGTGTTACCATGGGTCACTTAAAAATTAGGGAATGATGGTGAAAACGGGCATTAGTCACCTTTAGTAACTAAACTACTCGCTACTGACCAAAAAACCGTTCGCACTTTAGTACTTAGAGTTTACAAGTAATTGTGACTTATAATATGAACTCGACTGTTTTTTTACGTCGGGAAATGCTTTGCGCATACCCACTGGCCGACGGGGACGGCGAATGGGTTATGTGGGACTCTCCCCGCGTACCCACTAAAGGCGGGGCCTACCCACTAAAACCCGACGGTTTGGTTGGCACGTTAATAAGACATGGGAGCGCGCGCGGTGTCGTCGGTGGCGTGAGATGAAGAAGCGGCCGATCACCGAGCAACCGAGGGCAGCCGAAGGTGCCTGAACAGCTTGACTAACCAATTTAGTAACCTAGTCGACTAAATTTTTGGTGTTCGGACACATTTTGTTACTAAATTACTCCCCACTTGACTAAATTACTATGTATTCTATTTCAGACTACGATTTCACATCGGGCATGTATTCCACTTGGACGGAGTCTGTATGGCAGTTGATATCGGCTCGGGTATTCGTATCAGCGAGCGGCGGTGGCGCGCGCGCAGCCCTGATCGCAGGGCTGGTCGCCACCGCCATCGCGGCCTTCCTGACCTTCTGGATAAAGAGCAATTCGCAGAGGATCTTCGTCAACGCGCCTGCCGGATCGCTCGTCAGCACTGATGCTGCTACTGGGTAAGTTCTGTAGATTTATTTTATTAAGACTGTAACCATAGACACGGTAATAATATCATACAGTATTGTAACTTCATATAAACCGACGAAACGCGAGCATTCCTTCGAATTTCAAATTTCGGTACGCGGTCGAAAGTAAAAGTTAGGGGTGTCGCGAATGTGCCGAACGGACGTCGATGGCCTAGTGTTGAAAATGACTAAGTTGATTGAATTTGACTTACCGTCTTAAACGGTCAAATTTTTCAAAAACTACCTAGTCATTAACTGTCAGAAATGGTCATTTTCAGTCAGTTTGATTTGAAATGAAAATTATATTGTATTTAAAACCAGCTTTGGCCCACGACTTCACCCGCCTGAAATTAAAGTAACCGGTCATTATGATTAGTAGATTCAAAATTATTTTAGTATATTTTTTTAAATTAAATCTACTAACCACTAAACAACACGCATTTTTATCCTATTCCATTCAAAAAGTATTTTGTTTGTCTAAATAAAAAAAAAATACAATCACAATACTAGATAGAAATTCTAAGTAGACAGATGTAATTAGAATGGGTACTGTAGGTGAGCAGCCCTATCGCATGTTGTCATACCGTGACGTACCGCGGGGCTGTTGACATTTATTTCAAAAATATGGCCGAGTTGGAATACTGTATAGATAGTATTACCGTGCCATAGAGATATAGAGAGATGCCAACTAATGTGCTAAGTTCGAAACTCACGCCCGTATTCACAAACATTACTATGAGGTCGCACAGTGCTCGTGGACGCACAGGGTGACACACGAACCAATCACAGAGCTCTATTCAACCCTGTGCCTTCGATTTTCTGCTTCACTTAAGCAAGCATCGTTTGTGAATACGGGCGTATGTGTCGCATTAGAAATTTACACAAAGTAATCAAAATAAGTGCTCATTATCCACTGCGGTGTCAGTTATCAACGTTTGAATAATCTTTAGTATAGATGACCCACGCTGAACTGTCCCACCAAACTCAATGACAGGGGGGCGCTACCATCGTTCAACTATATGGTTTCCAACATGGCAAAAATCTGAACCAGCGATCCGGTATTGACGGTGGCGCCCCACTGTCAATGTCATCGACAGGACAGTCCAGTATTTTGGAACTATACTACGCAAGCAATGAAAACTGTTTACATTTTGACACTGACACACACATTGATGTCACGAGCAATATGTCCCGTTTTTGGGCATATTGCTGCGACACTGACCCCGCCCCCTTTTCACATCTCCCTTTAGTTTCTGTGATCTGTGACTGTAACCTTCTTATTAATGGTAAAACGAGGTCAAAGAAAAGCCATATTCGCATGGAGAGACCACCGTCAATTTCAAGAACCATTTTATGGTTACCGTAGCAAAAGATTTGCTTTTGAACATCATCAAATGTAAGGCAATGTTGTATTTTCCGCTAATGTTATTTGTTTTTGTTTCAGGATACTAAGGACTGTCAATTGTTGAACATAAGAAGTAAATAGAAGAATTAGGCTGTGTTATAAGAAATTATGATTTTAATCATTCCATACTTTACACATCCTATTTATCAGTCAGTATTTACATGAGACTCATTTGATACATAACAATACTGAATTACTGACGTTTAATTTAAAATACTACATAATATGAACTGTAATAATAGACTATAGGTAATGAAATTAGTTAACTTTGCCTTCAACATTATTTATTATATTTCGTGATAGGCTAGCGTAATTAATATAATTTAAATAAATTTAGATTAAGATAATATTTTGTATGCAAATGAACAGGATATTTGTATTTTCAATACACTTTTCTCATCATTTAGTGCATTAGATATCCGGGTCTGTGTGATCATAAAAGCGTTTGTAATACATCTGGAAATAAATAAATAACAAACATTCAATATTCAATATAATTTTAAATTCTTACTGCTCTCTTTAAAAAAGTCAGTCACAAGCCGTTAACTTTCTAACGCAAATATTAACCACTGAAGGCAAACCATGACTTTCAGAATAAAAGAAATTAATCAATTACTTTGCAGTTCGATGTGGCTGCTCTTACTTTTGTAAAAAAAGATCTATTTATATCTTTCTAAAACGGCACAGTTGAATAGAAGCTTGTCTTTTGATAAATCTATTTGGATCATTTTGAATATTGAGTTGATGAGGTTAAGTGACCAGACAATTAATAAAACTAATTCATTATACTTTATGTATTTTATTTTTTATATTACAGCACTAAAGAATATGTTAGCAATTGATTGACCAAGAGATTTTAAGAACACCATGTAAAACGATTGCGATGTCACTTGTTTCCAATACAAGTCTGTTACAGATTCGAGATGTCTTTGTATTGATACTCTATCAAAAATAGTTTCTTTTAGCGCGTTGAATTTCAATATATCCGCAATATTACTTGGTTTGTCGTTTTCTTTGGTAGTGTTATTAGAAAATACTTTGGCTAACCATTGCTTACTGTGTAGGAAGTTTGCGTTGTAAATGTTATTGTTATCAAGAAAAATGTTGTTGATAATAGAGTCCTTTTTGCGCGATTGCGTTGATACATTGTTATCGCCTGCTTTCTCGTCTGGCTTTAGTATGAGCGTTGCGCCATTTTTCTGAGGCAGTATAATCGCGCTCATTTCTGACGTTTTGGCGTGGAGTGACTCCGAGTCCGAGTAGTAATTGTCCACGGAACTATTTTCGTCAATATCAGACTTTATAATGTAGTCATTGGCTCTACAAATGTTAGGGTTGCTCTGTCGCTGTGTTTTTGTGTAGGTCACTAAATTCAACTGCCTCCCTTTGTTATGCATATGTAAGTACCGTTTTTGTATCGCATTTTCTAATGTAGCCATTGAAACCGATTTGTTGATGAACAACTGATGAGATTTATTCCAATTAATAACTTCTTGATAAAAACGGTTATCGTATACCATGAATATGCCACTTTTTAGTTTAACGGTAATTTCTATCATGAGGTTTGAAGCGGAGCATGTAATTATAACGAAATATAGCTTCCTCATCATGTTTAACGTGTTCACGTTAATGTTTCTCAATAAAATGCCTAGTAAATATCCTTGTATGATGTTATGAAAATGCCAATTTCGCATGGAAAGTGACGGAACGTTACAGTTAGTATCGTAGCTCGTGGCGGATTTAGAAACAGAAAAGAAAGTTTCTAAAGCTTGAAGGAAGTCTCTGGAAAATATGTTTAATTTGCATGTGGCTATATTGAATCTCATGCAATGTTTTTCGATGGATATCTTAAATCTTATTGATTTTTCTTGGGTGTTGAATTTGGGGAATGGCTTATAGCAATATTCATTATCATCTTCGTGCCTAGGATAACTTTGGTCTAGTTTTATAACTCCGTCATACCCTGGCATAGGATTTAAAAGTTGTCTCAGATTTGCTAGTTCGACCGATATCGTAAAGATGTTACATTGCTGTGTGTTCTTATTTTCAGCCTTTGCTGTTAGCCTTCCCAATTGTTGCGACGTTTCATACATTAGCTTCGCAAATATGAATAATCTTGTTATATCAATTCCAGTGCAGCTACACCACTGATCGTCTCTACTCATTGTGTTCTCTCGTAGACCTCTGTATTGTTGTAGCATTAGTGCTCTTTTATTATCTTTTTCCATACAGGAAGAATCTACATGGAATATTTCATTTTTTTCATTCGTGAACATATTACACAAATATTCATCAGTCACTTCGTTTTTTGCTTTTGGGACGTACACAATAATTTTACGAGGTATAACATTCCGATGCACCTTCAAGCAGTCTTTGAAGTTATTCAAACAAACATCTTTAATTTGTTTGGAGGAATACTTTTCGTTTTTATATTGCGTGGACGCACTACAATCGTTTAGATCAGAAAGTCGTTTCAGTTCATTGGTAATAGCATCGGTCAGTACTCTGTTACAGGTTCTTTTTCTAATGTGTTTCTTTTTCAATTTACTTCTGATGTCTGATTCAGAATCTAGTTGGTGTCCTTCCATATTTTAGACAGTTTATTGGTGAAGTGTCTATGGTCCAAGGCCTGAAGACAAAATAAAAATAAAACCTTCACTACACATGCTTTACGAACATTGACTGGCATTGATGATGTACGGAGTAGCGTACAGAACAATAGGACTGTAGTGGGCCTAGCTAACTGCCCACCAACATCCTGTGTAGCATAATTTTTCGGAACTGCCGCGAATATAAAATAAATTGTGTAATACAATAGTGATCAGTACCCTGAGCACGAATAAATATAAAGCAAAGTAAAAACCAAAACAGCGCCACTACAGTTGTTTATGGAATATAGGGTTATTAGAGATATTCGTGCTCAGGGGACAGTATGATGTAGTCTAGGTTTCCAGTTAGGTGAATGCAGTCTAGGGTATGGATTATGGATATTGCAGTAAAGTTACTCACCCAATTAAAAACAATAATAAAAATATCAAACGTTGCAATATTACTCCATAAATCTTTGATACAATTAGACCTAACACTTCACCAATTAAATTGTAAAAAATACTACTGATAATATTTCACATGTTTATTTTGATGTGCTGATTTGTAAAGAAATCAAAAAGTCAGCACGAGTGTCAGCACGTAATTTGGCATTTGTTACTTTTTTATCTTATAATCATCTTTCAAAGTGAGATCAAGAAGTTTTAGTTAATGTTCATCGAAGTGAAAATAAAAGCCATCATAAAAGCAGACAAATCCCATCATCCTCGGTCTTCAAGGTCCCATGGATGAGGTCACATCATCCATCAGCATATTTTGCATCCAGGCGCTATTTCTAAATACCCCATTCTCCTTAAAATGCCTCTCTAAATAATAAAATAAAAGGTTAGATGACTGGAGAATTTAGATAAAACCATTTTTAATCGATGTGGATGAAGATTTAATAGCGGAGACTACACTCGATCGAGCCCTAAGAAATAGGCCTAAAAGTACGGGCAGACCAGTACCAGTAAAAAAGGCATCAAAACCACAGAATAAGTAATAGTACAGGTACAGAAGGATTACTCCGCAAGACGATTTAAATAAATGCGAGTCTTGCTACGACGCGATACAGTGGAATTCAGCTCGCACAGCACTACGTACCTACAATTTTATTCACCTACAAGTTTTGTCTCTTTCTATCAGAGCCCCGATTACGGTAACTTTTAACGTCTACAATCCAGACACGCTTCTCGATTCTGCGATACGATTGGTCGTTCAACAGCGTACGTCAGCTGTTTTGACCAATCGTATCGCAGAATCAGAAGCGTGTCTGGATTGTAGACGTTAAAAGTTACCGTAATCGGGGCTCTGGACTGTCCTGTCGATGACATTGACAGTGGGGCGCCACCGTCAATACCGGATCGCTGGTTCAGATTTTTGACATGTTGGAAACCATATAGTTGAACGATGGTAGCGCCCCCCTGTCATTGAGTTTGGCGGGACAGTTCAGCGTGGGCAGTGGCGGGGCAAGACCTAAATTTGATGTGGGCAAGACAGATTTCGCGAGGCCTTGTTCTGCGGCGACCTGAAGACGGATTTTATAAAAAAAAAACGGGTCAACGGTCTATTCATTGACAGTTTCTGATTTCTTGATTCAGTGATTATTTTTAAAGGAATATTGCGCCAAAGAATAATGTTCGTCACTTAAAACCGTGTTGTTGCTTAATTTTGTGTCTGATCATGGCTGAATTTGTTTGGAAAAAAAAAATTTTTTTAACTACATTGTTTAGCTATCAAGAATTTATATTTAATAGTCAATGTTTGCATTTATTGTCGTATTGTGATATTGTCATCTCCACCTTGTATACATTTTTTCAAAATTTTTGAAGCGCGAGGCCCCTTGTTCCGCGAGGCCGTAGGCGGTGGCCCACGTCGCCTACGCCTTACACGCCGCCTCTGAGCGTGGGTCATCTATAGCTTCATTCCTTATCTGTGTCGGCTTCATACAATTTTTGATCTGTGCTTCATTCATAAAAGATTAAAGAGTTCATTCATTTCATTTGTCATTTGTCATTTCCCACAGATTCCACCACAGATATGGACACAGTATGGATCACAGATATGGATTAGAGTTCCATTCCACTGCATTCCACAGTCATTTCTTCATTCATTCATTCATTGGTCAGTGGTCACAAACTGTCAGTTTTTGTTGACGTTCTCTAGTGACAAGTCGTGTCAAAAAACTCAATTGGTCGGTATGTATTGTTTTATCTAATAAAAGGTTAGAATTTCTTTTAAAATGTCTTCGTCGCTGATATTAAAAGCGTTGCGTGTGTGTAATGATTTCAGATTGCCGACGAAAGTGTCGTCGATAGCACACAACTGTCATAATCGTTATCTTCCTTACAAACAGTACTCTATTACTCACAAAGAATTTCCTCAGAAAATGGCTGATAAATTGCTGCCCCAATTATTTAAGTACGTTGATCAAAATGCTGACGCATTCAAGAAGTTATTGAAGGAAGCGGTAGCCATTCCTTCTGTGTCTTGCGACATCAAATACCGTGATGATTGTGTACGAATGGTGCACTGGATGCAGGATAAACTGAAGGAAGTTGGTGCTAGTACAGAGTTGAGAGATGTCGGCTTCCAGACCATTGATGGGAAAGAGGTTAAACTGCCCCCTGTTCTAGTCGGAGTCCTGGGAAATGTAAGTGTACTTTTTTCTACACATTTGATTCAATCAATTAGCACTCCTTATCACTAATTTAATCCTACTCTCTGATCAATATTTTTGATTGTAGGACCCGAAGAAGAACACTATTTGCATCTATGGTCATTTAGATGTGCAACCTGCCCTCAAATCAGATGGTTGGGACACAGAACCATTTGATCTGCAAGAGAGGGATGGCAAGCTTTTTGGCAGAGGCTCCACTGATGACAAAGGACCAGTACTCGGTTGGCTTCATGCCATTAATGCTTACAAGGCAGTGGGTGAAGAGGTAAATACTCCATAACAAAATCAAGATGTACATGTAACATAATATAATTCAAAGTTGACTAATTTTTAACTTATTTTAGTTACCAGTTAACTTGAAGTTTGTCTTTGAATGCATGGAAGAATCTGGTTCGGAGGGCCTTGATGCCCTCCTCATAGAACAACTGAAGCCTGAAGGTTTCTTCGACACTGTGGACTATGTGTGCATATCTGACAATTACTGGCTTGGCACCACTAAGCCGTGCATCACCTATGGTTTAAGAGGAATCAGTTACTATTTCCTTGAGGTGGAGTGTGCCAAAATGGACTTGCACAGTGGTGTGTATGGGGGCACAGTGCATGAAGGTAAGAGATAAAGTCTTGTCTTTGTATAGATTTATTTATTGGGTTATCAACATGAAAATGAATAAACACAACAAATAAAACTAAGGTAAAGGTCTCAAGTTAACTGCTCCCACACAAACATAGATACGCATCATTTGAAGAATATTAAGTAATATTGTTGTTTTATCTCAAAAATCTTAAAAATCTACTCTGACCATTATGATGGCCTTCTAAATAAAACTAATTTCTTATCAGTTAAGGCCTTTTGTTTTATCTGATATTTGCTTGTTGTTACCAAGTGAAGTTAATATTTATCTTTGGCTTCTGTAAATTATATTGTTAGACTTCTTAAGGAAATACTGCCTTAATAAATAGTACCTTATGATGTCAAATTCATATTTCTGAAATTATAGATAACTTTCATGTCAGGTATTTTATTTGAGGTGATATTATCTTGGCTCAACAATATAATGTATTTAATTTATTTTCCAACTGGCATTTATTTCAATGATGGTTTTTAGCAAAAACACATTAGCAATGTTATAGGCAAGCTCAAATTGGTGCTTGCATTTATTTTCCTTATAATGTTAAGCTGACATGTCATTATTAATAATAATGATCAGTAAATTATTTCATGTATGACAGTGTTATCTCTTTGTTTTCCAATAAACAATTTATTTATCATTGTTTGAATGTTGCAGCTATGTCAGATTTGATATATTTGATGGACCAGCTTGTTACTAAGGATGGAAAGATTCTGGTCACTGATATCTACAAATCTGTTGCTCCCTTGACTGAAAGTGAAAAGAGCTTATACACTAATATCGACTTTGACCCTGAAGCATACAGGTACAACTTGGATTAAAGTATATTTAATATTGTAACATAATTGTATTGTAACTGATAAAAAAATATTTTGTAGGAATTCCATTGGAGCACACAAACTAGCTCACAGTGGTGTAAAAGAGCAGTTGCTTATGCACCGCTGGAGGTACCCTAGTCTATCTCTGCATGGTATTGAAGGTAACCTTTTTTGTCATTATCATACTTTTTAAAAATATGTAATACAATGCTACCAAAAAGTCTTTATGTAACACTAATGTTCTGCTCTTTTAAAATTAACTTAATTTTACTTAATATTTATTTTAGGAGCTGCTTTCCAACCTGGTGCTAAAACTGTCATCCCAGGGAAAGTGATTGGAAAGTTCTCAATAAGACTTGTTCCCAACCAGGAGCCCGAAGAAGTTGAAAAGCTAGTCTTTGATTATGTTCACAAGAAGGTTAGTAACTCAAACTTGTTTGTGAAGCAATTTTTTTCTTTGTTCTTTATTGCTGTTAAATGATAGCTAGTTATAGTAATCTGACTTCTATGTACAAAGATCTAAAGTTCAATCTACATTACAGTTTCTCACATAGCTAGTCATCGTTGGGATGTTATAAATTAACGTCGGCAATTCAGCATTGTTGACTCATTGATATCCTTATCGAGCAGCATTATTCAATTGCAGCCGTTATTGTTGGTCCATTATCAATCTGCTCTCAATTTCATTTGCAGATGTAGCTATACTCATGTTTGCTCATTCCAAAATGATTGAACTTTGTAATGAATGACACACACAAACATAATTCTTTACACAAGTAATTAGATAATTGATTGTTTATCTTGATTTTGGGTAAAACAACAAATTAACGTAATAACAATAAACTTGACACGTTACACCTGCTTTTATAAAAAACTAATCAAATGATAATTCAAATTTTATCAAACATTCCTTCTGTTATGAAATCTGTTCAAAAAGACTTATTTTCGATTTATTATAAATATCGTTCGTTAGTTCGTTCGTTTCAGCCGAAAGGCGTCCACTGCTGGACAAAGGCCTCCCCCAAGGATTTCCACAAAGACCGGTCCTGCGCCGCTTGCATCCAGGTACCTCCCGCGACCTTCACCAGATCGTCGGTCCACCTAGTGGGAGGCCTGCCCACGCTACGTCTTCGAGCTGGATTATAAATATATTGCCAAATTAAAATTTAGTTAGATGATTGGCCACGTAATTACTCACAAGAGCTAATTTCAATCTCACTGTTTTAATAAAATTGATTCAATCACAGATCTCTCCAATCTCACTTTTGTTGTTTTCAGTGGGCCGAGCGGGAGTCGCCCAACAAGATGCGTATCACGGCGCAGAGCGGGCGCGCGTGGACCGAGAACCCGGACCACCCTCACTACCAGGCCGCTGCGAGAGCTACCAAACTTATTTACCAGGTACACACAATCTTAATAGGGATGTTTCCTGTGTTAAAAAGCAAGAGTTTGAAGTAGTCCGTCAGTTAACTTATCAAAAATATTCGATACGTTTTTTTTACTTTTTCAAACTTATAAAAATTGAAAGAGATAAAGCGCGCCAAAGTTCATAAAAAGAGTCGCCCGTGACGTCAAAGCGTGCTTAAAAGTGTAGCACTTTGTGACGTCACGCGGAACTTCAACGCACCATAACTCGTCATTGTTTGATGACATATGTCAAATAAAAATATACGTCCAATATTTTTTGATAATGTAATTGACGGACGTAAAGTTTTTTTTAGGAAACTAGCCTATTATCATCATTATCTATGTCTAATGATGCTCGTTATTATCCAGTAACAGACCGTTATAATTAATAATTATTATCTACCATTCGCCTATTGTCTAATGAGGTGACGCTACTACAATGATTTGATATTGTAACTGTGAGCGAGTCCAGTTAGTAATGAACTTTCATTTACGGCCTGTTCACTCCAATGTTTTTGAATTTAATTTATTCAAAACTAGAGACCTACGGCTTTGCAAGAGTGAAATGCTGACATAAAATGTCCATAGGCAAGCTTTACTGAAGCACTTTACTGAAACTCAAGGGGTGGGCATCTATCATCCTTCACTATATCATTTAACCCAAGTAAGTCCCATCCTATTTGGTCCCACTTTGTAACTTTTTTCACTTGGAACTGGAAAATGGCACACATCAAGTCGGCCTCGACGAGTATTGCCAAAATCAAAAAAGAAGAAATAACAAATTTTTATGTTTTCTCCTGCAGACTGACCCAGACATGTCCCGCGAGGGCGGTTCCATCCCGGTGACGATCACGCTGCAGGAGGCGAGCGGGAAGAACGTTCTGCTGCTGCCCATGGGCGCCGGCGACGACATGGCGCACTCGCAGAACGAGAAGCTCAACGTGCGCAACTACATCGAGGGCGTGAGTATACTCCATAGAGATATACAGGGTATTAGGTAAATGGTTATATGAGCCGACACTAGCCCATGTTAACATGGTCATATAAATGGTATGGTGAAGTCAGAAAATTGATATCTTCTTTTTAATAATTAAAATTTTCATACAAATCGGAATTTATAAAATTTATTTTGTATGAAAATTAAAAAAAAATTAAATGATGATATCAAATTTCTGACTTCACCATACCATTTATATGACCATGTTAACATGGGCTAGTGTCGGCTCATATACCCATTTACCTAACACCCTGTAGAGAGACTAGCGGCCGCCCGCGACTTCGTACGCGTGGATCCCGTTTTGCCCCCTTCATCTATCTTACGCGGTTTAGATTTTTTCATACAAATGTTTTTTTCCCGCCAACTCCCGTTCCCGTGGGAATTTTGCAATATCCTGTTGTAACTAAGCTTTAAGTTTACTAAGGTACACATACAATCTGCATGCCAAATTTCAAGCGACTAACTTAAGCGGCTTAGCCGGCCGTTTGGTGTAGTGGTTCAGAACGGACTACTATGCCGAGAGGTCCCGGGTTCGATTCCCGGCCGGGCAGAAATTGAAATGATGAATTTTAATTTCTGTGACGGGTCTGGGTGTTTTCTATGTATAATATGTATGTANGTCTAGTCGCAGTCTAGTCGCAGTCTAGTCGCAGTCTAGTCTAGAGCGGCATAGCAGCCGTAACATAACCGCGCATACCGCATAACAATAAGAGTTAAATTCAATTCGCGCCGCACACCGTTCATAATAACGCTAAGAGTTCCAGGGAGATTTCCACGGGATCTGTTGGTAAGTAGAAAGTAGAGACAGTAAGTAGGTTTGTACCTAGCTAGGGCTTGTTAAGAGTTGGTCCAGATGCGCGTTTTCACTCGCGCTATTGTAGAATTACTAGAGGTACATTCGGTCCGCATGCAGTCGCGCGTATTTAAAACGCGCGAGCGCGCGGCATCTTNCCCGGGTTCGATTCCCGGCCGGGCAGAAATTGAAATGATGAATTTTAATTTCTGTGACGGGTCTGGGTGTTTTCTATGTATAATATGTATGTATTTACAAAAAAAAAAAGTATTTAAGTATGTTTATATCCGTTGTTTAGTACCCATAGTACAAGCTTTGCTTAGTTTGGGACTAGCGGCGCAGTGTAAAATGTCCAAGGATATTATATTATATATTAGATTTTTCATACAAAGGATTTTCCCACTAATTGCCGATCCCGTGGGAATTTCGGGAATTCCTTTCTTAGTGCACCTCTACGGTACCTAAGCTACGTCTCTTCTAAATTTCAAGTGCCTACGTTTAGCCGTTTAGGCTGTGCGTTGATATGTCAGTGAGTCAGTCAGTTTCCTGTCATAATCTCTCATAATATGCTAGTTTAGTACCACGANCTGACGCTAAAGTGGAAATTTACAAAACCTGTGTGGACTTATCTTGATATAATTCTTGAATACTAAACTAATCGCAATATTTTCTCAATTAACTATTTAGACGACGAAATTGCCTAACTATTTATGCCTATAACATATTTGTAGTATTACTGGTTAATGATTGTAACGAGTTGAAAAAGTACTGTTTTTGCGCCAAATGGCGTAAACGCTCTTAACGCTTTGGTGATATGGGTTATTCCCGATCGTGAAAAATTTACGTTGACGTCACTTTTTGCGCGGATAACGTTTCTCGTAACACATTTCATGAATACTTAGAAACTACTAACATACAATAATATACTGTTTTTTTCTTGTTTCAGGTAAAATTGTTTGCCGCATACTTATACGAAGTCAGCAAGTTGTCCAAGTGATTTTTGCTCAATATTTAATGTGATTGTATCTAAGGAACTCTTCACAATAACTAATTAATAATTATATAGCTTTCATAAATAAATAGTACATTAGAAATACGGCATTGGTACATTCCTACAATGAAGTACAATTTTTATATTTTTTTGCATTTAACGCATAATACATTCGTTTTTGTATATAGGAAATAATCAGTGCCTTATTTTGAAACTCTCATAATAAATAAATAATGTATTGTAATCGGATTTATAATTCTAAATATCTCATCAGCAATATTGAAAGTTGTGAATTCAATTGTTACATATATTTAGAATTATTATAAATTCAAAATTCCATTAACCATTGCATTTTGCTGATTCATCTTGACCGATTGTTTCATATTTGCAACAATATTTCTGTGGAAAAGCTACCTTACCTCATACGTCGTCGGCACAGCGCAGCGTATTGCAATTATATTGGCATAAGAATACATTAGTGTCTTAACTCCACCATTTTTTATTGTAATTTATTTTACATATTTACTTTTTATTCTCATACAATAAATATGTTTATCGTTGAACATAAATTGTATTTTTTATCCTTCCATGATCATTACATTCTACACAGTACTTCTACCTACTTAATCAACTCTTTCGTGATCTTGAGGTTAGAGATTGGACTGTCTCAACTTGGTTCTAATCCTAGAGAAAGTAATCTAAAACTTTATCAGGAAACTGTGAAATTGACAATAAGCTGGGTTGGAAATTGGACCCAGCACATACCTGTGATATTAGGATTTTTGCATTTGCCTCAGGTGGAAATTGACCTTTTCACGATTTCGTCAAGTTAAAAATAAAAGCTTGTAAAAAACCGATTCCATTTTTTAATTATTTAATTAAAACAAATAAACACTGACAAAATATGGGACATTGTGTCATCATGCTTGAGGTAACATAAGTGCAGCTCAAACTTGACCTCTTTATCCTGAGAATTCTCAGTAAGTGCAAGATTTTACAGCCATTGTGATCCTGGTACGATACGTTACGAACCCGTTCGTTAGGCCAACGAGCATTTGTCGTGTAGGATATTTCAAATGTTCGTTCGTTCGTTTCAGCCGAAAGACACCCACTGCTGGACAAAGGTCTCCCCCAAGGATTTCCACGTAGACCGATCTTGTAACGATTTAAATGTACTTTACATCATTTTGGTTGAAGGTGCTATATGATCTTTACGATGTAAACATGCATCTACAGAAACGTGTTACCCGTTAACAGTGAAAGGTAAACAAAAGTCACTGCAAGCAGTTGCAGTTTGATGACGTGATGTTAAACATGTATTTTAAAAAAAAACTGGCACGCAACCTTGCTTTTGTGTTGATCATAATCTGGGGTTTTCCTTGCATCCGCAAGCCACATGGCCCATAAATGGCTGGTCTACCATACTACTTTGATAAAAAAAGTAATTTACTTGAGTCTCCCACATAGATTAGAGCCTGAAAAGAAAGTACTCTGGAAAGGTCAGATATTATTGTCCGATATTAAAGGAAAGACGATATTATTATTTAGGTATAGAGCTGCATCATTTCAATATCTCATAAAGGTAAGTGGGGCACCATTCACAGAGAAAGTGTGTGGTCCGCTGACAATGCATTTCGTTCGTTTTGGGTTCATTGTTGGTGGTCAAATCGACTAATAATATCGAGCCTTTCAAGATACCCCACCTTCCTGATTTCTTTTTACCATTCCATAGAATTTGAGAAGAAAAACCCGCTGTATCGTTACATAACTTAGGTATGCGAACCTAATCTATGATAGTCAAAGGTTCAGAATAATAGAGATAGAGAGCGTGTACTCGTAGGTAAATAGGTACAGTCGTACAGTCGAGTTCATAAATATGTTAGCAGTGCTAATGTTTCAAAATATTGTCTAACGATCATATATTTGAATACAAACTCAAAAATAAATAAAATGTAATCATATAAACTGTTTATAAACATGTTGCGATAGCGCAGTATTGACCGCGCTACAATATTTTGAAATATTGGCACTACCAATATTTCAAAATATTGATTAATTTATGAACTCGACTGTACTGTACCTATCAGTATGACTGTAGGTACTAATTATTTTCGTAGTCGATAGTACCTAGTGCTATTATTTTCTGTATTATGCAATCCTTAAAGGTTTGCGTTCAAACACAGGCTTGATTTTAACCAGAAAGTTCTGCGAACTTGACCCCTTTTGTCGGCTTACTCCCGATTTTACTGTCAATTATTACAGTTATGCGACCAACACCAGTAACGGTAAATCTGAGGCGATTAATTATTTTAAGATTACACTGGTCAACAAAATTTTGTAACAAGAAAGGTGCTTGCTAATTTTAAATTACCTACCTACCCTCAATTTATTCCCATATTTATTTTGATTCCATCAGGTCTAGTTTTCGTGTTACAGCTACTACCACAAAATTAAAAATTAACCGTTTTTGTTTCACTTTCGCATTCAGAGAAATTGTTTATTTGAAGAGCGTAGTGTTTTGTTCTGTTTTTAGAGTTAAGTGATTCTTAAATAATGTCAAGAAAGTGCAAAAATGATCCTTACAAGTTGTTTTTTAATTTGTGGTGACATTACTTTCAAAACTCAGCGAAGGAATTTGACACCATTAGTAACTAAGTTACATAAACAGTTTTTTGGCTTTTCCATCGGACAACAAGACAAAGTGAGGGTTCCATACATCTGTTGTGTTACATGTGTGGGTCTTTTCACTGGGTGGGCGAAAAGATCTCGATCTATGCCTTTTGCAATCCCTATGATTTGGGCGGAACCAACGAATCACTCATCTGATTGTCATTTTTGTCTTACTGATACAAAAAAGGTATTACAATTAAACCAAAAAGTAAAATTAAGTATCCTGACCTGCCTTCAGCTAAAAGACCGATCCCTCATAGTGAAGATCTATCGGTAGTCCGCTACCAGAACCACCTCAAACTAGCGATCTGGCCGTTACGCCAAAAATCGAAAAGACACGTTGGATCCTGACTTTGAGGGCATATTTGTTGGCCCTCAAATCAGGGAAATTGATAAAAGCTAATATTAATTTAAAAAAAGCTTAGTAATTTAGAAAAATCAGCTTGGGAATCTTTCATGAAAGTAACTTCCAATTTTCTAGGAAATCACCGATCAAGTGACCATAAATGTATTATTGCGGAGCTTTTATCTACTTATAAGGCTTTGGCCTGTAATATGTCATTGAAAATACATTTTCTTCATTCATATTTAGACTTCTTCCCTGAAAATTTGGGCGCAATCAGCGATGAACGGTGAAAGATTCTATCAAGACTTCTACCATAGAAAAACGATATCAAAGCAAGTGGAGCCCACGAATGTTAGCGGATTACTGTTGGACATTAAAACGAGACATTTCTGAAGCAAAATACAGACGAAAATCATAAAAGGAAATTCATATTAAAGTTGCAATAAATCGAAATAACTTCTTTTTGTTGATAAAAATTCAAAATTTCTAAAATGTTATAAAACGGTATCACAAAAAAACTATTCGTATTTAAAACATTTAAATTGTATTTCTAGTATCCTTATCCTTGTCCTAATCATAACCAGACAAAAGTTTTCATGTTACATGCAAAAGTTGTTTTTTTGTTGACTAGTGTTATATCGTAGTTAACACGCTTTTGATACCAGCAGCCTTCTGTGTGGGCGCTGGAATAAAAGAGGTATTATTTTTACCTTACCTGATGCTGTTGACATGCCGGGTGCGCTCGCGCATACCAGTTTACTATAAACATAAAAGAGGATAGCGACCGGCTCTCATTGAGTCAGTCTGTCTCTGAGCCTCGCTGCAACGCAACGCGTGACCATTTACTTTTACAAAAATATCGCTTGTAACTGAGTAAAGGATTTATTAAATTACTTTAAATATTACTACGTTCTAAGGAGTTTCCACATAATTTTATCTACGAAGAAGAATACTATTTTGAGCAGCCATATAAGGACGTCTCAGGTGAGCTGTTGTTTGTGTATTACCTTAGGATAAACCTGTATGCATTTTAGAATACTAAACGATGTTTTTTTTTAATAAAATATAGCGTGCAAATGAAATTAACTTCGTAATTAAATTTACTGACGTTAATTATTTTCACCAGTTGCTGGTGTAGTTTTTTTTACAAATAGAAAAGCTTTGTTAGATTGCGATTTTCCCGAGATTTCCCACAGTTATACCTAGCGTATGAAATTATATAGCATTGTATAAGGTATATATGAATGTATTGTGTTTAGTGTTTACACGCGTTTACTCGCGGATTGCGCTAACTCACACAGGGACCGCTGGCCGGCGGTCGCTGATTATCATGCACGCTTTCTAATTTACTATGACGAATTTTCGCAAGAGTAGCCACAACGAACATCCATGTCGCTCTGATTTCCTATCCGCGTACTTATGTGGATCTACATAAGCCAATGTTTAGGATTAAATTCAGCTGCGAAAGTAACTGGCTACGAGCAGTTAACCTGTGGTTGACGCGAGTTACTAAAGAAGTAGCTATCTTATTCAACGGTATCTACGAGTAACTACATAGGAAAAAGATTCAGGAATTTCAGACATCCGGATTTCAAAGATTACGAATTCATGAAAAGTTTTCCAAAAGTTTTCTTAAAATTAATATCAGTGACAAAAACATGCATAATGTAGAGCCTAGTCTAAATTGCCTTAAACCTATGACCGGAGTATAAATGTAGAGTTTATTAATCGTGATATTTTTCTTTCCTAAATACAAGTATCTATTAAAATTAACATTAGGTTTAGGTTAGGTTAAATAGAGAAAGCTTCTAACAGACGTATCTACACAAAAAGCAAATGACTTTAGGTACCGACAAAATTTTACGACTGTACAATGTACATTCTACTTTTATGATAATTACAAATCTCAAATATTAGTTAGGAATTCATGAAATATAAGTACCTAGGTACCTACTCGTAAATGGATTATTATCAACCTTATTTATTTTCCAATAAATTCAGAAAACTTCAGAAATCCTACGTACGCAGGCAAGCATTGTTTATTGGACATAACATTAAATGCAAACAAATAACAATAAAATACACAATGAACAACCCCATAATTTTAAACCAGTTAAGTCCGGTGTGTAAATTACTAGCTACATGGTTTGAATCTTATATTTCCTAACTGTTAATAAGACAAAAACAACGAACACCTGAAGTAAGAAACTGGTACTTGACTGAAGTACTTGGTATTCGGGCAGCGCGCGTGTCGAGCCAGGCCGAGGGTCTTATGCAAACGTTACGTACCGGCACCGTCTGAGTGCTGTGGACCTTACGGGTAGCGAATAGAGGTTACATTAGCATATCCATTCAGTGGAGTTCAACATTTTGGCATAGTATATCGAAGCGGCCTCGGTATTCATCTCCAATATGAAGTGGAACAGCTGTCGCCTTGGAATTTTAAGAATAGGATGAAATGGCGGTTTTAGAGTATAGTTCTAACTATACTAATATTAATGCATGCTAATATTGTTTGTAAAATATTTAACTTTAATTTCGGGACTGACTGGACTGGAAGAACCAGGTTGGCATTTACCTGATTCATTAATCTAATTACTCTAAGCAACTTTTTCAAGTAGGGCAGGTAGGTAGAGTCGCAGTCGTACAGGCTACATCTAGGCTTGCAAAAGCAACCCATATATCCAGAGCCAGCCCAACACTGTAGTACCTACCTACTACTAAAATAATTATGTTTGAAACCACCATTCCGAAAATGAAAATTGATTTTATATCAGCAAATAGTTGAATATTTACCTACATATTAATAATGCGGGCAGAGTCATTATTACAGTCCATCCTTCACCCTCATATTTGTAATACGATTTTTAGATTAGCAAATATGCTTTCCGAAATAACTTCAAGGTATAAGTGATTCCGTTAAAATTTGGACTCCTTCGTCACGTATACATAGTAGGTACATATTATTTGCAGTTTCTTATATTTTCTCGTAATATATGTATACATATAGCCTACGACATTGCCTATTCAAAATCAAATTATTAGTAATGTGAAGGCCCTTTTCAGGGTGAATATACGTCCCAAATATGGCTTGCCCTACCATAACTTCAGGATAACATCAGCTGTGCTTGTTACCAAAAAGTTGTCGCTCATTTACCAGAATGAATTATCTGGATTGGGAATCCATCAAAAATCATGGTAATGTATCAAAATATCAGTAAAACAGGATTCTTAGCCATGTTCAAATGATAAGACGTAGTTATCGAGCTTAATGATGACCAATTTGTTTCTAACTTAAATACATTTAGCATACTTCATATTGTTCCGTGTGGTTTAAAAAGCTGGTTACCTTGTAACGAGGTCCGAGAGTCAATTTATTGAATGCACTGGAAACCCCGCCGGACGAAACGGCCACACAATATGTGACACTGACACGAATTTCGCCCGCGTCTGAAAAACCCATGATGTGATGATAGCGTAGAAAGCGTTGAGATTCGCCCCGATACGGTTGCGCAGTATGCGATTGTTTTTATTGTATTGTTCTCCGTCACATATAAATTTCTTTTGTTTTATCGTTTGATGTAATAAACATCACACAATCAATTTGGATTTTGTGTAAGTAGCTGAAAATAACTTGTAACTAACATTTACCTACAAGAGTATACAAAATATGCACTGCTAAATTAGAGAAAATAATAATAATCTAGCTTAGTGTGTAGGTACTTAGTAGTGGATGAGTAGATCAGGTCAGATCGTGCTCTTTAGAATTTGCGATGATTTTATTTATGTAGGTGCTTACCTAGATACTTTCATAATTTTTAACAATGAATTTTCACTTAAGTAACAGTTTAAGTCTTGATCTCTCTTAAACCTTCTCGTTATCCACCGTATATTATGTATATGCATGTATTTATGTAGGTATATATATATATATATATTTTGTATTAATTTATATTATAATATTTTATGTATTGTATTAGATTTTATTTTTTTGTATTTGTACTATTTTGCACCGCCTACTTAAATTCTCTGTTTTGTTTAATTTTCTGGTTAGCTGGAAGAGAATGCCACATGGCATTAAGCTCGCCTGTTGTACCACTGTATTTTTATGTGTGCAATAAAGATTTTAAATAAATAAATAAATAATAAGTATTGTCCTTAGTTGAAAAAACTTCTAGCATTGTGTCGAAGCGTTGTATTCGGATATTACTCACATTGACACGGTTTGCTGGTCCGGTTGTGTAACCGTCGAGCGATGACGTGAGTGTGACTTTCGCTGCTTCTCTGTTAATCCTTAACTGACCGTTTTCGATGGAAATTCCACTCTTTATTTACATCCGAAACAAGTAAATACCCAGAAACGACAAGGAAAAGTCCTTACGCTCAAGGGTCTTAAAACAAACGTCATATAAAGTTGGACTTCTCAGACTGGTACTTACCTAAATCATTTTTTGTTTACGAGGATTTGTTCGACTCTACCATTTAGTAATGCTCTGTTTTACTACGTCAAATAGTTATTTGATTCATATACTTATAAACACGTTTTCATAAGTTTATCGTTCACGATTCGTAACCCGTGGCTAATCCAAAATTGTAATGCAACGCATTCACGTTTTAAATGATTTCATTGAGGATAATTACATTTAACGGCTTAGATAAATTCGTCAGAGTGACTGCCTTACTTAATCATAATGCATGATATTCGGGATTAGCTTCTTTTATAAGAACGCTCAAACCTCGAAGCAATCTCAAGTTTATCATCATCGTCATCATTTCAGTAGCCTCCCCATTTTGCTGACCAATCAGGTCAAAGTCTATACTTGAATTTCAAACTTCAGGGTGAATCGAATTATACTCGTAGAATTTCTCTTCCTTAATTTTATATTTAGATCTAGGTACGTATAATAAATAAAATTACTAGTTATTAACCTAACAGTAGTTACTATAAAATTATTTACATATCAGGTTGTGGTCATGCATATGATCATGTAGAGATATGTTTAACACGAATAGGGAAATCCTTTGACGTGGTTTCTACTGCTATTTTATGCGGTTATGTCCTGTGATTTAGTAGGTGGTAAGTATAGTACGTGTTGTACACCTACTATTAGCTTTTTATATTTATAAAATTTCATTTTTCATATTTCTGTTTCAATAGGTATCATAATAATAATGAGTGACTGAAATAAATTGAAATAAAAAAAATACTCATTTCGCAAAGTAGTTACTTTGCAAATCAAAGTCAAAAAAGTTAACAAGATTGACAATGGCAGACTTATTGTAACTGGTCAGCAATTTTCTAAGTAAGTGTGTCATACAGACTGAAATTGAGGTGATTGAGACTGACCTTAGAAAGAATGATGAGCATTCGTGGTCGTGACATAGTTAATATTCGCTCATATTATTATTTTGCATTATGAATGGATGAATAAACATTTATTTGACACAATACATTTTGAGGACAAAGATGATAGAGTTTGACAGTCATATTCTTTGTGACCACTTTTAGTTTTGGTTAGCTATCAATAACATTTTAACGTTGTCTCATGGAAATTCTTCTCTACCTATTGTTGTTTGGTGAATCAGTGGTTGGACTGATAACCAGAAGAATGCAGGAATCCTACTATCTTTACCGTACCAGAATGATTTGTTGTATTTATTGAGCTTTTTGGACTTGTGATGATGAATGACTTTATGGGGACAAACATGCATAATTTTGTCGTTAAGTGTAAACGTTAGCTAGAACCAAAAATAAAAAATTAACGCTGGTCAATACTGGTTTATTACTCTTGAGACATGTCTCGGAAATGAATAAAAATAGTTATGTACCTATTTAATTATGGTATAAGAACGATTATTAAAAATCATTACTTCTCACGCTGATCTCGCAGGCGGTCGCTGGCCCCGCCCCGCGCCTGCGCTGCTCCGCAGCAGAGAAAGCGAGGTGAAATGTATCCCAGACGTAAACTTGGCTGCCATGTCATTGTTCGTTTGAAGTTAGAACTATATTCAATATCGTTTTACACAGAGCGAAAGCATAAATCATGATTTAGCAAAGAACTGGCCCACATTGTTTCGACAATAGTAAAAGGGTTTACGTAACAACGTGTTTTTTCCTTGAAAAGAAAATTTTCAGTCATTTATTTTAGTTAGTGTGTACCTATTTAGAAGAAAATTTCTACTTTATTACCAGATTACATAACTATCTATATCACAGAAATATAAAAGCTCTGAATACTTAGCTGTATGATTGTACTCGCTAGATATAGACAAATATTATTCAAATTAAGTACCTAATCCAAATACTGATTTGGAAATAATACCTACGTAGGTAAGAGGATTTACCTACTACGAGAAAATACTGTAATTCTCACTATCGCTGCGCAATTACTATAAACAGCTACTTCCATGAAAAATCCCCATTATGACTCAGTTGTATTTTCTACAAAACTGTAAATGTAACGATTACGTAAATTGCTCCATCAAGTGCAAGGTTGCATTGATAAATGTCAAATTACCTTGTTGCAGGTGCATCATGTTGAAGATAACCTTACTGGCGCTGATAGTCGCTTCGACTGTCAACAGCCAATGTTTTTACAAGGATGACTCATCGAAGAAACTGAACCCTGAAGCGCGGACGTCGCTGTACCGAGGGCAGCTGGCGTTTACATTGAACCTGTTTAACGCCATCAACGGAGCGGTCCCCGATGACAACATCTTCTTCTCTCCCTTCTCCGTCTACCATTCGCTGTTGCTAGCCTACTTTACATCGGGTGGACAAACTGAAAAGTCACTGAAGGAGTCGCTGCAAATTGCTGATAATTTGGTATGATTTGAAATTGGTTTTTAATTACAACTAATTAAAGATGTGGACTGCGATTCGTAGTCAACACGCTCTAATCTTAATTTCATGAATTAAGTATGCAAATATTTTTTGTTATGAAAAGTAATTTATTGATTGAGTGAGATTGATATAAATTAAACTTGAATTGGCGAGCACATTAGACTTGCAACACTAGTAACATTTAAACTGTTTATTTATGAAGACTTCTCTACATTCCAGGACAAGATAAACCTAATGACCGCGTACAAGGTGGACAAGCGGTCCCGTTCGGCCAACAACAACAGCGACAGCTATGAGTTCACGAACGCCAACAAGCTCTTCGTAGACTCGGAGCTGCGCGCGCGCCAGTGCCTGCTTGACCTCTTCTCGGACGAGTTCGAGGCGTTGGTATGGATGTTCTATTTTTGAAAAACTTGGTGCCAATACTATTTTTTAAAATCACACATTCTACGACTGGCGTTTGGACCAACGATGTGGCCAAAACGTGTGGAGCCAGCTTTAGTGTATTTTTAAAAGATTTAGGATCAGGCTAAGATCAGGAATCATGCTGCCTAGTCATCCGAATAGGTAGGTACCTACATTAATTCAGACGGCCAGTCTAGCGATTCCTTCATACAACTATTACCACGAATCGGTTAACGGGACTACTCGTATTAGTAATTTGTAAATATACAAATAAACAAATTACTAATATTCTTTTTTAAAAAACTACAAAGCTAAGAGTCACGGGAAATCCGAAGTGAGGGACGATTGTATTGTAGGTACTTAACACGCAACGCACGTAACCTGATTCATGCTTGACTAATATTTTTTACTTGTCATTATACCATTTTATTACAAAGTTTTATTTTATAGCTGAATTGTTCCTACCTACTGCAATGTATGAATACTATTTTACTACTACTAGACCGTGTTGAAACTTCCAAATCTGACTATCACATCACGACGCCTTGTTGATCACAATACAGATTGATTCCCCAACTACGAGCTCTACTATTCATAGCACATATTAGAAAACTGCTACGATGTAATATTGGAAGAAAAAGACAGTCAATTTACCAAATAAATATTGAACAATTAATTCAACTAACTAACCACATCTGTTGCAGCACTTATTGCATTGTTTTTGTTTTTAACTGAAAATAATTAAAGTACAATAACTTCTAAAATTAGACGTTATTACTTAATTATTTTATATTATAAATCATTAAGATTTTTATGATCTCCTTTGCAATGCTACAGGATCTTTATATGGGTTAACTAGCGGCCGCCCGCGACTTCGTACGCGTGGATCCCGTTTTACCCGCTTAGGGGTGGAGTTTCGTAAAATCCTTTCTTAGCGGATGCCTACGTCATAACATCTACCTGCATGCCTCAGCCCGATCCGTCCAGTGGTTTGGGCTGTGCGTTGATAGATCACTATGTCAGTCAGTCAGTCAGTTTGTAAGTCAGTTAGTCAGTTAGCTTTGAGTTATATATATTTAGACGTTGTAAAGAGACAGAGATTTTTAAAATATGTACCGAAAATTCCCTTCATGGCTACTGATTGTTAAAGTATTTATTACTAAATGCATTTTTATAATAGGTAATTTATAAAACGTGACATCTATGAGTGAGTAGTAAAAATAAGAGCAAAGTACTTACTTACCTCTACTTTTTGTATTCCAGGACTTCCATAACGACCCTAAAGGCGCTCGCGACTACATCAACGAGTGGGTGTCTCAGGTCACGAAGAACAACATCAAGGACTTGTTACCAGCTGATGGAGTCAGTGAGGACACTAAGCTGGTGCTGGCCAATGCTGCATACTTCAAGGGCGTGTGGGCTTCCAAGTTCCCCCAAGAAAGGACTAAAAAGGAAGCCTTCTTCGTGTCGGAGACCCGCCAGACTTTGGTGCCTTTTATGAAGCAGAAGGGCACTTTCCACTATAGTAAGTGACATAGATTGATTTTTTTTACATTTCTATCGACAAGAAGTTAAATTAAGTAATGTTTAAGTACAAGTTACCTATTTTTATTTAATGATAATATTTGAATAAGTTTCAATAGTTTATGGTAATTTTGCGTACAAGTGGCTTGCATAAAGGTTATAGTTCCAGGTAGATTCAGCTGCATAATACGTACCTACTACACGTTACAATTGAAAACAAATTCTCTCAGTGTCACTCAATTGAAATCGATTTCATTAATAAAATTTAGGGTTGTCATTCCATTAATAACCAAAAATATCAAATTCAAAATCTATAATAGTATGTAGGTATGCCCTCTTCAGAACACGTGTCCCAATATAGCTTGCCCTACCATCACTTGACTTTGGGACAACATATCGGCAAGTGCAGGGAAGAAAGTTTTCTGAAGTGTTACTTGAATTCAAATTCTACATAGCAAGTCCATAATGTAGAGTATCGAACATTTATTTCTACAATTTGAGTATGTTTTTTGCAGTGGTGAGCGATGAACTCGGCGCGCAGATCCTCGAGCTGCCTTACAAGGGCAACGACATCAGCATGTACATACTGCTCCCTCCCTACTCCATGAAGGAAGGTTAGTATAATATCTCAAAGTGTAAATTTTTGTAGTTTAGTATGTGATTGGTCAAATCCGAAACCAAAAGCGAAGAATACTCAAGTGAGGCCAAGTAATTTATAGACTTGATTAATCTAAGAAGGAAAAGAACCCGACCCTAATCAAATAATTGTATTCGTGTTTGGTTATTTATAGACATTACGCTTGACATCTGTTAGTAGAACCATGTCTTGATATGGTTCTACTTATTAACTTCATAAAGCTTTCATTACACACATTAAGTGAATTCAAAAATCAACTAATTATTACTATTTTAATGTTAGAAGGTTGGATATTCTCACACCCGTCGTGTATTCATTCCAGGTGTAACCAATATCATCCAGAACCTGACCCCAGAGCGTCTAGCGGCCGTCGTGGAGGAGAGCTACATGGGCCGCGAGGTCATCGTGGAGATCCCCAAGTTCACTATTGAGAGGAGCATGCCTCTGAGAGGGGTAAGTGTTAAAGAAATATGATAGAATACCTGTTTTTAAGCGCACCTGAAATAAATAAGTTCATAATTTTTTAAATCTAAACTTGATTGGTTGTAAAAATGTTACATTTTAATACAGGGTGGAAACGATAAGTGATCTCACTCGATTATTTCTAAACTATACAAGATATCAATAAACTAGTTACTGATTCTGAAAGTGCTTCATGAGCTCTATCAAACGGTATTAATAATAGGTTACAGAATAAACTGAATCTATCCGAAAATTCAATGTTTCCAGCTTCCATACATTTGGTAAAGTCACATTATTTAAAAAACTACACATGATATCGTAAAACTGATTACTGATTCTAAAAGTGCTTTACAAGCTCTATCCAATGGTACCAATAATAGGTTACAGAATAAACTGGATCTATCAAAAAATTCAATGTTTCCTTCTTCCATACATTTAGTACTACCACAGTCATGATACTCATCTCTTGACAATATTATAGCAAATAAAACCTAAAACAAATGTTTTCTATGAATAATTTTAAATACAATTTACGAGTTTATTTTAAGAGTAAGAGTTTATTATTAAATAAAAAAATTACACTTCTAATATTGTGTCTGGCATACATTTAGTATGGAAGTTGGAAACATTGAATTTTCAGATAGATCCAGTTTATTCTGTAACCTATTATTGGTACCGTTTGAAAGAGCTCATGAAGCACTTTCAGGATCAGTAACCAGTTTATCAATATCTTGTATAGTTTAGAAATAATCGAGTGAGATCACTTAACGTTTCCACCCTGTATAATCGAGTATCTAGATAGTTTGTTAACCATGGTATATGACACATAGTGTAAATGGGCTATAAGATAGTTCTTCAGTTGCTTGCTGGAAAGAAGATAATACTTCAAAGAGTATGTAAAATTTTTCGCGAAAACCACCCACAAGGTGGACCGACGACATCATAAAGGTAATAGGGATTACTAATGTTTGGCCAAAAAACGTTTCCCAAATTATCACATCGCAAACAACGTTTCGCAAATTTTCATTTGGCAAATTCTCATTTGGCAAAACAACTTATTGCAAACTTTTAGCAAATTATTGTTTGGCAAAGTATGTTTTGCCAAATGTTTCATTTGGCAAAAATATTTCACGATAAACTATTTACAAAATAATTTGATTGGTGCATAGAATGGATACAAATTAGCTTGTGGTTATAATTTTATTTAGTGGGCAGTTAATATAAAATTTGTTCTTAATTAATTTTCTTATTTCATTCTCTTTATCGAAATTTCCAAATGATTCATTCACAATAGAGGTGATTCTAGCGCTCGGCGGCCGCTGCCGCGGCACGCTTCGCTCGCCTTCGCGCATTAAGGGTCACTGTTCTAACCTAACCTAACCTACTATTTTCTGCAATACCTACTTTTTGCAACCATACTATTTTCTGAAATCTCTTTGTTTTACATAAAATTCTTGTGAAAACCATAATCATGTGCCTTATGGTTTGATTTGTGGGTAACGGTGGGTAAGTATGTGAGTGTCAATTTGACCAAACAAATTATTTGGGATATAATATTTGGCAAAATAAAACATTTGCTATATAAACATTTGCCAAGTAAAATTTTACCATATGATAATTTGACCAAATGAATTAGTTGCGAAAAGAACAGTTGCTAAAAGTTCATTTGGGAAATGAAACTTTGGCGATAAGTTGTTTGCGAAGTGAAATTTGGCGAAAAGTAATTTGGCCAAACGGAAGGATACCAGGTAATAGGTATGCGCTGGACGCAGGCCGCTACCAATAAATCAACATGGAAATCCTTGAGGGAGGCCTATGTTCAGCATTGGAATTTGGACGTCCTATGGCTGAAATGATGATGATGATGACTCGATAGTAATATCTATTACTAATCTCTATTTACTTACTTTTAGATCCTGGAGTCCATGGGCGTGGGTGACCTGTTCAACGTAAGCGCAGACTTCACCACACTGTCAGACCAGCCCGGCGTGCTCTTCGATGACGCCGTCCACAAAGCCAAGATACAGCTGGACGAAGAAGGTATGCTACCTCCTCTTTCCTTAAGGATCATAGTTTGAAGACTCATAGGTACACTTTCAGTTTAGCGGGTTCTATTTGATGACTAATCAGGTCAAATTAGAAAATAATATTGTTAAGGCTGGGTTACATCATCTTATTTTGACTTTAACAAACGTCAAAAATCAGTCAAACTCCATACAAAATACACCAGTTATCGTTATAGTCACGGTTAAAGTTAGGTGGTGCAACTTAGCCTAAACTTTCTTGTTTTTTAAACTGTCATGTCGTACCGTTAAGACTTAAAATGATTTTGTAATTAAATATACCTTTCTCCTAAAAATGCAGCAGACGGTATCCCGTCGTAGCACGGTAGTGGGCTGGTAAGGTATCTTACCAGCCCACTACCGTGACTTATTAACTTAGCGAGACATTGATTATGCTGTCGACATTTTCAACTTGTAATTTTAACATGGTGAGACAGCAAGTAACAACTTTACTCATTTCGTTTCCTTAATTTTATTTATAGCAAAACTGGTTTTTATAATTACTAACTGCCTGTAATTGAAATGTAGGTAGGTTGATTGATCGATATTGCAAAAAAGTTGCACAAATTAATATTAATAATATTATCAAATGCGTTTCGACACGATTATTTCTAAATAACAAAAAGCGTAAACCGATAGCGCCGTGAATTTCAAAATGATCAAATTAAAAAAATATATCTTATTGTTTTTATATCAGTAAGTACATGACCAAATCTTGCTTTTTTTCAGGTACCGTAGCAGCAGCAGCGACCGCCATCTTCGGATTCCGTTCATCCCGCCCGGCGGAGCCCAGCCGGTTTGTGGCCAACTTCCCCTTCGTATATCTGGTGTACGAGCGGCCTACCAGCTCCATCCTCTTCATGGGCGTCTACAGAGACCCCAAGAAGTAAACATTTAATTTAATAGTTCAGTATGCAGCTTGATAACAAACTTTAGGCTTAATCAGAACAGTAGAAAAAGATACTACGATTCAAAGATGGTAGATGTAATGTAGCACGTACTGCATTTTCGAAACGGTAGAGCTTCTAATGTCGTTATTTTTGAGTCTATCACCGTCGCTTATACTAGTATCTCTCTATGAGTAAGAGGGTTGAAAGGTCCTAGAATACTGAGAGCACCATTAGTAAAATACACGCAAGTATAAAAAGCTAAACTCAGGTTATGGATAGAAAAGGATGGTCTGAACATACTAAAATTCGACCATTATGAGGTTTGGTTGGATCTCTGTCTTTATCTTTAGGTACTTTTTTGTAAAAAAAGAAAGTACATGCCTACTTAAGCCTTTCTCTAATATAATATTTTGAAAGCGAATTAGTTTGATGCACTTGAACTAAACCAAAATTCCTGTATAATACTTACAGTTGTGGTATCACCACGTTTGGTGTTCATTGTCATTTTGATTTGCTTGAGTAACTTAAATAAGATTTGGAAAATATTAGTGTTATAATAAATATACACCTAAACAGTAAGTTTGCATTTTGAAATGGAACTGAAAAATTCATTATTTTCAAGATTCTTTAAAGGTTTTTTGGAATACTTAAGAAAGTATGAAAATTATTTATTTTGTGATTTCTTGAGTAGGTATTCATAATGTTGCAATCAAATCGATTTTGTATTTTCACAGGTTGTAAGTATTTATCGCTCTTTATTTTTTTGATAAGACTAATGTACAGTAGCGGCGTAAGGGGGGGGGGCGGTGGGGGCTGTCCGCCCCGTGTGCCAGGCATCAGGGGGTGACAAAAGTCGCGCAGATTAGTACTCACAGGCGCATCTGCATGACAAAGATCATGATACTTGGGTGCGATTGGTATCATTATAGCTGATTCGTACTAACATCTTTTTTCTTCAAGTCGGTAACTCAAAAATCNCCCGTGTGCCAGGCATCAGGGGGTGACAAAAGTCGCGCAGATTAGTACTCACAGGCGCATCTGCATGACAAAGATCATGATACTTGGGTGCGATTGGTATCATTATAGCTGATTCGTACTAACATCTTTTTTCTTCAAGTCGGTAACTCAAAAATCCTGGGGGGCACCAGACCTGACCATTCTGGGGTGATATGGGGGGGGGGGGGGGGGTGACCGCCCCGGGTGCCAAGCTATGCTACGCCGCCACTGCTAATGTACTCGTATTAGGATTATACCTATAACTATCAGTATAATGTTTTCTGGTTGCTATGATTTCTTATGATAAGAAAGTAAACACTTACCAAATTGCCGCACTCTGCATTATTATAAATGTACTAGTTTATAAGTACTTTAGGTATTTATATAAGTTACGAGCAAGTTTTAAGTTATTATTATTTCGGACTGTTTTAATAAACAATATTTGTGTCTTCGGACGATTTTGTAATTAAATATTTTATTTCAAAACCCTTATTTCCTTGAGATGACTTTACATAGTTTAGTATATCTGAACATTAGATATCTGGTACATATTAATATTAATAAATGAATTAACTTCTAGAAGAGTACGAGTTACCACTCGTTCACTTAAAATTTCTTGTTCTAGCTATCTGCAAAACACAGTCCAAAGTCCTAAATGTAGAAAGCTGAAAATTTGAATATTTGCTTTATTTTATGATGGAAATATCCACTATATAAAGAGTTTTTAGAAACTTTAACTTAGAATGATGGAAATGGAAGGGTAAAGGTCTTTGAAGGATATAGCCGCAGTTAAACCAAAGATCTTGAAAAACACATTTCACCGTATACCCTACCTATTTCCTCCTGTAGAATCAATCTTATACTTAATGCCTTACACCTTAAACATTTTGATTGACTGTTATTTCCAATTTATAGATTTATTGTTAACCACGAAGGTAATTATAAGGCTTCGACGAATTCGGCTGTGGATTTAAATATAAAATTGCACTAAGGGAGCTTAAATAAACTTTTATTATCTACCTGACTACAGTTTGAGAGGTTTTAGTTTTAACCCACCCATTGACTTATTTTTGCTGTAAAAAGAATCGCAAAAACTGCAATCGGTATTCTTTTTACTCCATTATTTGCAGCAAGCGTTAAGCTGTTTTTTTTTCGAATTAATTTAATTACACCGACGTCAGTCGTGTTAACGTGATCTCCGAAGTATAATTTCCTATATAATATTTTAAACTATTATGTTGCATTTTTTACTATAAAATTATCACTTCACGGGATTTATTGCAACAATATCTATTTTAACCATGACTCGTGCAACCGAGCCGAAACGTCGGGAGGGTAAATATTATTTACCGTTAAAATAGATATTGCAATAAATCCCGTGAAGTGATAATTTTATAGTATAATTTCCTTTTGGCCATTCTAGTCAGTTCAAGCTTTTTGGTCCATTTTGTAACTGGAAATCGAACCTGGTAACTTGGACTACAGATCTACACTTTAATGTAAGTGTAAGTGGTTTAATTTTAAACTTTTTGACGTTTGAGGCGCTATTTATATCTTAAGGCTGTTCTCTGAAATCACTCGTGATGTAGTGTCATTTTATACAATTTTGAGAAACTAGTCTAAGAACTGATCTTCGAGAAATATGCTACTTTATATTAATTCGATTGAAGCAAAAAGCAACTCTGAAATTTCTTGAAGTAGGAAACTTTCCTATGGAAGATTTTACGACTGTAATATTCTCATCTACTCAATCGATATGGAAGAAAGTATAAAGTCCATCGTTAGATCGAATACACTAGATTATACATGTAAGAACCAACGTAAGTAATTAATTAATTTTAGCACCAAATTGATATAGTCAGATAACTAGTTTTCCACAATTTTATCGAAGAGGAGTCATAAAAAGTCTGCCAACCTAAGGCATGAATCATTCTGACCTCCGTCATTTGTGGCTGTGGTTTGTAGCCTTTGGAGGTAAATAGACTCCAATCTTTGTTTTTATTACTAAGATTCCTTAAAATAAATACTTAATGTTAGCGAAAAATCATTATAGCACTGACTTACTTTGCTCGAAAAGCTTAAACGTTTGTGGTACAAGTATATGATCAATATTATTTATCTATAAGCTAAGCATTAGAGAACTCGATGAAATTATTTTTATTGCATTATGAAAACTAAAATTAGCATTTTTTTAATATTGTAGAAGTGTGTAAAAAGAAAAATATTTTGTGAAAGCTCTACATTCAAAAGTTGCATTCTTGAGCTCCGTGTGTAAATACCCCGCTGATTGAAGTGCCTCGCTGAGCTCACATAACCCACTCGTTCTAATAGGTATTTCAAAAAATCTTGTCAAACTACATTAACTTTTTGAACGTGTAGCGTCGTAAGAATCCAACTTCAGCTTTCACAATTATCTCAGAATGCCCATAATATCTTCTTAAGGATCCGCTTGGAATTATAAGCAATAAAGCTCACTCAATGCCTCGATTGTAAGTCGACATGAGCAAGTATCCTCGTTGTTCAATTGAAAATGCAGAATGCCTAGTTTTCACTCATAATTTACGATTTCCTGCAGCGCTAATGGCGTATGGTTGCGTGGCGTCTTTATTTTCGCTTTTGCTATCATTTATCATCAGCTTTGTAGATACTGATTTGCATGAATAGAACCCAGTGTTCCCGATGCCCAACTTTTGTGGCGCAGTGTCGTTAGCGGATCAACATGAAACAAGGATCCACAAGCCATTTTCTACTCGTGACTCGGCCAAAATAATTAGAAAACATTTTCGACATTCGCGGCTAAAACGATCTTGAAATATGTGAGTATTAATGAATTACCCGCTAATGAGTGTGCCTATTTACGGTGAAACCGTTTAGAACGGTCAGACCGCATGTACCACGACTTATCAATCAAAACGAAATTGATGCTGCCCATTAACGTACAAGCACTTATCGCTAACGTTTATTAAATAAAATATATTTCATCGTCCACGTTGTTGATGTGAACTTTTATTAAAGTGATAACTGGAAAATCGTCTCTAACTTATGATGATTGACGGCTCATCACGCGGAGAAAGTTCGAGGGCTCCACAATATTCACATGTCTGTTTACATTAACAACATTACAAGCACCGGTGGGTTTTCTTCGTAGATCATACGTGGGCATGTCTTGACTCTTGATTTATTTCTAGTTTATATTTTATTAGTCACTATTTATTAGCCGTACATGTTGATTTAGCTGATAAAAAGCACTTTCGATACATGAACGTTTTCCTCTCGTAAGTTTTGGATGTATGTATTTGGATACTAAACTGTTTAAGTTATATTACGAGCACCCTAGATTAACTTGTAAAATTTTAATTTTGTTATTCTGATAAAATAAATCTATATATATAAAAGAAAGTCGTGTTAGTTACTTCGCTTATAACTCAAGAACGGCTGAACTGATTTAGCTGAAAATTGTCAGGGAGGTAGTTTAGAGCCAGGAGAAGGACATAGGATACTTTTTATCCCGTTATTTATTGCCATTAAGGCGGAACAAAGTTCGCCGGGTCAGCTAGTAAAGTATAAAAATCAAATACTTACAATAAACTTTGGTATTCTTGGCATCTTGCCAAAAGCGTGTCCCTATATTAATTTAAGTATTTTTATGACCTGCGGAGAATATTAAACGCGGTTCGTAACCGATCAGGAATTTCAAGTGTTTTACATTTCACATGGAGGCGTACGATAAGTACGAGACTCGGGTGGATAATACAGAATATAAACATGGGAAAGTCTTGTCAACGGGTTTATTAAGACCGATCTGGCCGGCGCAGGAGTCGTGCTGGAGACGTATGTATGGACAGGTAAACAAACAATGAGTGGAAAGCAGTTCCGAACGTAAATCCATCGGAAGTGGTCGGCGCGGTCGATACGATCGGCCGCGGTTCTAACACAATAGAACTAATTACCACCTATGGTCTGCATGTGCAGGGCTGCCAAATTGCATACTTTTCAACGTTAAAAATTTCATAAGCCTTATGAAAATTTTAATAATAGACTTTTTTCTGGTCAGAGTATATTATTAAGACCTGATTGACTTTGACCTGTTCTATGCTTTGCCTTACTACTAGGTATAGTTGGCTAATAATGATAATAAAATATGATGCAAGAAGGTCAATAATTGGTTATTCATCAACACTGTTCGTTCAGACTTAAACAGTAAATTCTATCTACATTAGATATTTTTTCTGGTTATTTCGGTTAAATATCGATTATTATGCATAGCATTTTTATTTCTTTACTTCTTCTATTTTATTTATTCCATTTCAAACTTAAATACTAGTAAAACTTAGCTAGACTTATCGATTAGATATTTTAATGATGACTTCCTGAACGGGTTATAAATTGCTAGTTAGCTCACAATTTATATTGTTATTGTTATTTATGCATTCATAATGATGAATGTACTAAGAGTAATATTTCATTCGAAAAAAAAAAACGACTGCCTCAGGTTTCACCAGTGCTTGTTTATGACATCAGAACGGCAAAGCACTAGGCTTATACAATACTGAACCGCAACGCAAATAAAAAGGGTCGGTTAGAAAATCTTTAATATCTTGAAAAGTATCTGACCTGGCTTTATAAAATAAAGACTAAACTAATTCTAGTTTTTTTTTAGTATATGAAAAATGCGTAGTTTTTCCAGAATGTTTTGTTTTACAAAGCTAGGTCAGGCACTTTTGAAGATATCGATTTTATAACTGACCCTTTTTATTTGCGGTCCCGTGTATTTTTCAGTTTCTTTACGTAGAGTCGAAGATTTTTGTGTACTTACTCGTACTTTACAAATGAAATATTCGTACTTATGAATTGTTGACAGCCATAACCGCGGTGGTTCCCGCCGGAAAACAGAACAATGCCTTGTGGCGACCCTGTTGCTTCTCTTTATGCCTTATAAAGTTTTTGTTGGCGTATCTTATAATCGTAAACAATAGGAATGGAAGACTTTGAACATGGCATGTAGATAAAAATTCGGCCATTATCCAAAGGTGTTCTATTAATTAGTCCAAATAGAAACATCATAATATATTTATGAAACGTTCTACCTGGTCATCGTTAAAGTGAATCGGTTTTAAATAACATTATTCGAATACAGTACTTTTATTATTCTAATTAAACTATCCAAGATCCTAAAAATTTTTAGACCATGTCGTAACTTTAGAGTTGTTTCCTTGTAAAATATAACTATACCTAGACATGATGATATCACCAATCCACAGATACATATGCACTTTATTTTATTTTAAGAGATGACCTTATTTATTTATAAGTAATATAAACATACCTATGTCTTATATGTTCAACAAACCTTATGTTTAAATTCTATAAGTTTCCATAAGTCTCTATCTCCAAGTGCACTTGGTTGCTAGAGTTTCAATTGAAAAGCTCGGAAAACTGGTTATCCGACTTTTTCCCTTGTTACTTGCGATTTGTGCCTCGTCTCGGAGATTTGTAGTTCCTTCGCGGCACTGTTTTTAAATTAATGTACCTACAACCCGACGCCGGAAGAATATGTTAGTTACATGGCTTTGTTACACTTTTTGCATGATATATTTTGCTTTAATTTCCGTTTTATGAGTGTATTTCGTTGTATTTCTATATTTATTAAAAGCTCTACAAATTATAAATATAGGAATATTGCATTTACGATGTATTTCGAAGGTTTTTATAGAAATAAAACAGTGTCTATTATAAAAACATTTTATTAGAAAACTAGCGTAGGAAAGTAAAAATATAAGAAAATCAATACAAAACTGTAAATCTGTAAAAAATATGGTAGCTATAATTATCCATTACATTAAACAGACCTTACGGCGTGCGGACGTGACCAGATCTGATCTGACGGATACTCAGTCCCCGAGGTTCGGGTGACGCTTTTGCGCTGCGACGCCGCTTATCAATATTACGGAATGCATACGATATTAGGTACTTGTCATTATCATTAACCTTAAAGTTACGGGCGTAATCACGCAAAAGACTCACACAAACTCACAATTTTGGAAGACTTCAGTGATTGGGCCAGTGCCGCGATGCCTTCTGCTGTCGGCACACGCGACACCGCTAATAGATTACAGATAAGCAAAAATCACAGCTCCGGTTAATCAAAATACAATTATGTTTTTGTTTTTCTTTTTCATCTTAACCATAATTCTACAAATAAATAATGAAATAATATTGTACAGGACGGTTTCATTTTAAGGATGAGGTGGACGGTCTTTCCTGTGGCTACTTTTCCATTTGCCAAAGTCGCCCGCGCAGGGCCCTGCGGCACTCGCGAGGCGCGTGGCCCGCGGGGCATCTCTTCAATAAATAAATATTTACACGCTGTCCGGTTCGTTACTACCGAACACTACACTCATTACAAGCATGTCCACATCGTCCTTAAAGCTACGGATAACTAAATAAAATTAAATTAATCATGCACATATTATTCATATAATTCTTATAGACGATACATAATTCTTAATAAAATCTAATTATCAACTCAGGAACAAATGCAATAAAAATCGATCAATATCAATAAAACCTTTTCGAAAATGTTCTCAATAACCAACATAATTTAATATATTACATGAATATATTAACAACCATTATTATGCTCGCGCACAACATGTAAGGTAGTCATAGTTCTCTTAAAATAAATTGGTAAATCTCTCAAAAGTTCAATATTAATATTACCTTATAAAATCTATAAATTCGCTACTTTTCAAAATACCATCTAATGAGATACGAGTGGTAGAGTATAATTTTACTTCACAAATTAGTTTCCATCTTAAACATTCGATATATTTACAAATAATGAGTATTGTATAAGTAGTGTGTACTGCGTTAGCAACGTATTTTACACACATTGAATCACGGTACATGTAGTTTGTGAATGTAAGTAGTTACACCTTGTGCAGGAAATAACATATTCAAGCATATTATGCACGGAATTATAAATTATTCTGTATGTACTAATTGGGATAGAGCGTAGTTTCTCTTCTTTGATATGTTGGTCAATATATCAATGCTTGTAGATTCGCGGTGTGGGAAAGAAAGATAAGATGTGGCGGGCTCCGGGTGTAGAGTGTACCCGGGTAACCCTTGACTCCGCGTGTGCCGACTCTAAGTGGAACTGACGTGTTGCTCGTGCGGCTCATAAACCTTTCTCACTTATTTAAATCAAAGAACAGCACTGTAATTGACAGTGATTGAAAAGCTGTAAATAAGTAGTGAGAGTAACATGCATTATTTCTACAAGCACACAAAAAGAAACTACGTCTATGAGTATTTCTAATGAAATAATGCAATGTTTTAATATGTTAAAATTTAATTTGTTTCTACTTACACAAGGTGTTTAGTAATCGTGTAATTGTACTATTACAATATTTTGTTCATACACAGTTTGTATTTCAGTCGGGTAGGAGCATTAAAGGCAGTGTTGGTTAAAATATTAATTAATACTAAGTAATCAACTCGTTGTTAAAAGTTCTCATTGGCAAGATGAACATGAAATGACATACGAGTATCCTTTTTGATAGGCACCTTTTTACGAGTACATACATTAAGGGCTGATTTTTCAACCATCGGATATCTTTTAACTGAAGAATAAGTTTGGCACATTGACAGTTTTAGTACGGGAAACATGTCAAAATGACAATGTTATTCTTCAGTTAAAAAATATCTGACGATTGAAAAATCAGCCCTAAATAGAATGATATTTTATAATAACAAGATTAAACAAGTTTTGTGTTTTTCTGTGTAACCGCTAAACGTAACTATGTTAGACTTTATTTTCACCATAAGCTTAGAATTTTTTCGAGAAAGGTGTTAAATTAGAGAGACAGTATCATAAACTACAGATTTTTAAATATTTAAAACAAAGATTGGCTTAGATAGAATATATTGAAATAAGGAGAAATAGAAGAAAAACTTTTGTGTCTAGATTGGTCTTTAAATTGCATAAAACGTAACAGTACTAAGATAATTAAAATTTTACAATACGGATACATGACTATGCACTTTTCCGATTGTAGCAAAATTTAATCATTTTTAAGTAGAGTCAACTAAAAAGAACAATAGAGAAAAACTTTACTCAGAATTTTGATTAACATGGTAATTCTATGGAGGACAGACACTATAGTGTACCTATTGTAACAAATGAATTTACAATTTATACTATTGAACTGTAATATTACATAATTATAATACTTAGTAGCATTGAGCTAGACAATGGGTTAGCGTATTGACCTTAAAACTTAATAGAAATAGTTTCAATAGTGAAAAATATGCAGGCAGCAGGTCATAGCACGCATAGTGACATTGTCCGGGCGTACCCACTTGATCGGCTGGTGACGTGTGACGGTCGAAATATCGAACTGTCTGACCTTAATGCTATTTCAATTTCATTTGATGATTGAACTAATTATATTTAATGTATTTATAAATTGAGACGGCTGAAGCTTTGAAAGATAATTTAACTCGCTTTGTAGTTCCGTCGGTTTACTGAAATCAGTGTTATGCTTGTTTGCCAAGTTTAAACAGAAAAAAGTAAAGAGTAGGTAGCCAATTTCTGTTTCTACCTGTGTGTGACTGTGATTCATTGGGAATTTTAGTGGGATCAAATAATATTGTGTAGTAGCATCAAAAATGGCGGTGTTGATCAGATCGCGCAGCCGCGGTTTCACGCCCGCGCAGAAGCCGCTGCGTCATCGCCGCGGTTCGACACTCATTATAAAGACTAGGTTTCCTGCTATGGAGGTCGGACCAAATCAAATTCATTTTACTTTTTACCTACAAACTGCTGCGTAATCTATTAATGAACAGACATTTTTTAACTTTGTAAGCTTGCGGTTGGTTCCAAATTACCCAGATTAGGAAATATGAATAAAAGATAGTAATCTTTAGAAATGTTCAAAACAGTGAAAGCTCATTGTTTAAAAATCATTAAGTTTATCAGCGCAATCAATTTCTAAAAGCAATAGTGAAATAGATCATGGGATGGTGTCTACGACGCAAGGCAATTACTTTTCACTGATAGTAGAAGCACTTTCATGCTTATGTTCAGGCTGCACCGCGCGGGCGCTGTGTAAACAATGTGAGCCGAGACCATGTACTCTATATAAGTGCTGGACCCGAACAAAGAAAGGCCAATTTGTTAGACGAGAAAGGGAGCACAATTTTAAAGACCATGATTGAACTACCACTTGTATTTCTAATTTATAGCAATCTGGGAGCAATCAGGCTATCTTGGTACCTATGAGGCGAAAGATGTAATATTGGCAATGAGAAACCGCTCACCGGGTTTTCCGATATGGATGGTCGAATAATCGTCCTCGACTTCAAATGGGCTATTTCGAAGAGGCGAATTAAAATAATAGCACGGTGTTATTCGTATCTTAAAATAGATATTATGGAGAAATACTCTCCTCTTAAACGGATATTATGTAAGATCGGCGATTAGCGTGCCAGTAGGTACCGCGCCGTCTAAAATGATAGTGCCATTCATGTGCTGAGTATGAGGAAAAAATAACACCGTGAACAGATCTGCGAACACCGCTCCGCCTTATAGATATTTAAGCGGTGAAAGATGGTAGGTAGTGAATACTCGTTCTTTTACTCTGTTTTTTTTTATTTTTTAGAAAGTTTAGTCGGTCGCACAGCGGGAGAAATTACGGCGGCGGCGAGCAGTAATCCCAGCACTGCTCATCATTGTCGGAGGCGGTTATCTGATGGCTGTTTCATTTAGTTATCGATCGATAGGATTACACAGAACGGACAAAATCGAAAATATGGGATCGTCTGGCTCTGCGTAAGTGGTACGCGAGCGAACAGACATGAATTCAGGACATTTCAGGAATCAAATTACTCGTACACCTACACGAAATGCATGAAAATACGTATGACTTTATTGTAAACTAACATTATTATGACTAATAAATATGATATATCATAATCTCGTAATTAAACACTTAATAGTACCTGTTCTTAGCTAAAGCTAAAAAGTATTCGGTAACGGGCGGAATTACATACGAATTAACAATTAAGATAACGGCCAAGAACCTTCAAATCTCACCTTCGCGACTGCCTTATTGTTCTAAACTACTAAATTAATTAGCACCTTACCAAATTCATCTGTGATACTTCAGCCTTTAGGTATACGTTTAAAGAGTACATTTTGTTTATCACCGAGACAAAGTTCAATTGACTATCAATGTGAAGCGGGGAGGACGAGGCGGCGCGGTTACCTCTTGTTGGGCTTGACCGCACCGTTGGCGGCGGCGGTCTTCTGCGCGATGTGCGTCTGGTAGTGCTTGGCGAGGTGCGCCTTCTGCCGGAAGCTTTTCCCGCACAGCGAGCACGAGAACGGCTTCTCCCCCGTGTGTGTCCGCACGTGCACGTTCACCGAGTACTTATCCTTAAATCCCTTCGAACAAATTGAGCAGTAATGGAGAGATCTTTCTTTTCTTACGCCGTTCGACGTGGACGTCGCCGCCTGGATTGCGGTGCCCGACTGCGCCTGGGCGGCAGGCGGTGAATTTTTATTCTGTAGCCTTTTGTGTTTTTTGCTAAGGGTTTTTGTGCTGGTCACAGTCGGCGAGGCTGTCACTATTTGTAAATGCTGGGGTAACTGGACATCACTGGCAGGGATCATTGTCACTAGCTCACCGTTTACATGATGTATGTTGTAGACGCTTCTGGTAGGATCCAGCGTTTCCACCGTGCAAAAAGTTTGCATAGACTCTCCCAGCTCCGTCGCTATTCGTTTTAACTTTTCGTAGTCCTCAGGGTAATTGGCATCTAGGTTCGATAGCAGAATGTCATCAACGCTTTGAGTTGATGACGGGTTCTCACCATTTGTTATAACAGTTGTATTAGGATCTTCTAACAAAATTGATATGTTTACATTACCGTTGGGTGGCCCTATCGCCATTAAGAGTTCCTGATCTGTTTCCTTATTATCTTGATACATAGAGGGTACATCTGCTTTGTTGTTGTTGTTAATGATAACTCTCTTGAGTTCCGTACTTCCATCTAATTTAATTGTATTTTTTTGTATAGTGCTATATCTAATGAATGCTTTTCCTTGTAACGCACTCCTTAATAACGATTCATTTGTTTCGTTTTGATCTGTTAATTTCCAATCATTATTGTTATTATTGAATTCAACTTGGCTTTCTAAAATGGTTGGTGTTCCGACGATAGGACTGTGAGGGTCATCAGTCTTATCATTACTCGCAAACTCAGTTTCATCGTAGTTGTAAGGTTCAACCTTTACTAAATTACTCGTATTCATATCATTACTTTGATTTTCTGAATCAGCGTCTTCATAGTTGAAGCCGTCTACTTTTGGTAAATCTTGGTTGAAATCGTTGGGGAACCCATTCATGTTCAGTATCGATTCCAAGTCTAAAGATGGCGGTTGTTCAATGTCCGTTGGACTCGACATTGATACTTCTTCGTCTTTTCCCCAGTACCGATTTGTACTCGTTTCATTTATATCTTGGTTGAGTACGGTTAATGTGTATATTTGCCCATCAGTATTACTGATTAGTTTATTTGAAATAGCTGTATCAGAGATAGGATGTGAGCCATTGATTTCACTTTCTGGTGGGTTCCAGTAATACTTGTTAAGATCTTCTAACATGGCTGTATCTATTCGATCGCGGTCGCGATCCACGTTCCAGATAGAGTCAAAACTTTGTAAGGTGGTGGAAGTGGTCGCCGTGGCCATACCTGCGGTGGCGGTCGCCTGCGGACCCGCGATACTCAAGAGGTTGTTGTTGTTCTGTTCCTTGGGCTCTTCCGAGAGCAAGGGATTCGATCTGGAGTCTGGAGATTCCATGAACACATTCACAGATCGCATTTGTTGTTTATATTGGGCATCAGTAACTTCATGCGACGTCACGAAATCAAAGAAATCCGACTTTGACAGTTCTGGGGCAGTGGCCGTCATGTCTGCCGTTTCAATTATTCAACCGAGGACGTCTACTCGGTTCGGTCTTCTACATCAATCGGTTTTGCTACATAAAGCAAACTTTCACTGTTTGCGTTCGCTTTGTCTTTGTACTACAGTAAATACATCTAATTTTAAATAAGTGATTTATAACCCGGTATGACTTGTACTTTATTGGCAGTCGCTAGAGCGTCGGTAACTGAAGTGCAGGTGTGCGCGCGTGGGCTGGGGTGCTACTCGCGCGGGCCCGGCGTGCTGGGCTCGGCCGGCGGACCAATGGAATGTGCGAACTTGATCCGTCCGTTCCTTTTTCCCATTATTCACCCCAACCCTGGTCACTGTCGTCAAGAACTCAGTGTATGAAGCTCTCAGCGGCGGAGGCGTGGTACTTGAATATGCTTTCCATGATGTCGTCGTTGTGGGAGTCGATCTGAAATTAAAAGAAAAGAAACTGTTCAATGACTACAACTTTAAATATTTTTATCGGGACAATTACGGGAATGGCTTGTTCATTTAAGTGTAGACGGCGAACATGAAACGAGATAAAATCGTATCATGTTTTAAAGTGTATCGTCTTAAAATTGGAATATAGCTGTTACTGAATGTTTAATTAACAAGCTCGCGTTGTTGTTCGTGTCTGTCTTTAGATCCTGTACGAAACCAGGGCGAACGAGTCACGCGTCGTGCCTATCAGGCATCACGTAGCCTGCGCCCGCGCCGCACACCGCGCCGCCCGCGCTCGCGACCGCGTAACTGATGCAAGTCTGGCCAAAACTTTAAGCATCACTAATAATAAATGTGAAAATTAGTGACACAACAATTTTTTTTTTTATATTCTTGGACATATTAATACTACGCTTCTAGTCCCAAACTAAGCAAAGCATGTATACCTACTATGGATTAGACAACGGATATAAACATAGTTAAATACTTTTTTTTTTTGTAAATACATAAGGGAGAGTCCGGCAATTTGGACCAGTTTTTTTCAATCCCATTTTACACATAGTTTTCTTTTGTTTTTGCTAATGTTCATGGTATATAATTAAAGAGAAATTATTCAACTTACTATTTCATAGGTATTAATCAACATAATTGTTGTATATTTAGCACAAATCAACAAAATACGAGGTCAGAGCTTCGGTCCAATTTAGCCAACCGGTTCGATAATTTGTACCACATGGTTACTAAATTGGATTTCAATAAATTTCAAGCCTTTAAAAAAACTATTTCAAAATATTATACCATACATTCTTAACAAATTAGGTAACGAAAAGGAGCAGTAGTTAATAACATAGACAATCGATATTGTTTTACACGTTATCACGATTTTGAGTAAAAGTTTTGTAATTTCAATTATCGAGACGCACACTTGCACCTAATATACTTTGCTAGTCTTTTGCTTTCATTTATTGTTAGTCAAACATAACTACGCTATTATAACTTCAAAATATGATTAACTAAAAAAAAATTCAAAATCCTTTGGTAAAGTTCCATACAACTTGATGTGGTACAATTTAGCCGACTAGGTGATAGTGCTTTTAAAAAATCGGTAAAAAATATAGCTTATAAATACCGAAAAATGTTTCAAATAATTGTAATCCACACTAATTTACGCTTCTAAATAATATATTAGAAACATCCTGTGATTAAATTTAACAAAATTACAAAGTAAACATGCATTGTCAAAAGTTACTTGAAAACAATGAAAAAATAATTTTCAAAATAAAACACACGTGTTCGTTGTCACGGCAAAAACCAATTGGCTGATATTAATTGAATTTAGTTGTGTATCGCTAAGTGTTGCAATTACAGACATTCAATAAATACTTTACGAAATATAAGGGTGGTACAATTTACCCGGCGGTACAATATACCAAACTCTCCCCTACATATTATACCTACATAGTAACACACACACACCGTCACAGAAATTAAAATTCAACATTTCAATTTCTGCCCGGCCGGGAATCGAACTTGGGACCTCTCCGTTTCGAACCACTATTAATCAGATTAAGGGAAATATTCAGTCTGAAAAATAATTAGACTAAGATTTGCAGCATGAATTATGATATTTAAGTATCATGAAATAATATCTTTCTGCATCTGAAAAGTCCGTACGTAGTTTGAAGGCGTAAAATGAGAAAGGTCTGTCAAGAACCGACACGATGAATTGGAGCGAGCTCGCGGGACCGAAACACAGTGTTGTGTTTCAGTGTTAGTTGATACAATGTTGATATTTGACCAAACTTGTAGCACACATTTACTACAAACTTACTACTTAAATGACATTATTTGAGACAGCTCAAATGATATCATGTTTAACTATTAAAATACTTAAATATATTTTTAGTTACGTAGAATAAACAAGACTGTGCAATGCGATCAAAACTCCTGCTGGAGGTTCAATCTTAAAATCTTTTAGTTCATAAAAAAGAATACAGCGATGAGTGAATAAACTCCGACTTTTATTTTAGTAAAATGACTTCATTCATCTGACGAGGAACAAAAAACTTTCTCCTCAAATTGAATCTTCATTACCGGTACACAATAGCTATTATTTGTTGGGCCCATTACTATGTTTTATAAGAACGATGGACCCTGCTGTCAAAATATGATTTACAGCAATAAAAATATTGGAACGAATGTTTAATTCACATTTCAGCGTACAGTATAATCTTGGAGGTTTATTAGGCACCATTCACAATTAATATTATTTCGACGTCCGAGAACGTTATTTACTAGTGTACATTTCATGTGAGTTGCTTCACAATTGCAAATCCTGACACACTATAATTATAAGATTTATAGCTAGGTCATAATCTTGAAATGGGAGTTTGAAAATATGGTAATTTGGGTAAAAATATTATAATAAAGATGTTTAGAGTGAAAGACAATGGAAGCATCAAGAGATCAAGAAAAGGTAGCATCGAGAGCCCCAAAAACGAATAAAATCGAAATAAGTAGTACCTCGTATCAAAATGGGCAAAGAATAAGATTCAAAATTGTAAACCCTAAACATAAAACTCATTTACTTAATAGTGAATCTTATAACTTTTTATACATATATGTGTGTAGTGTAATTTGAACTTTTAAGCAACAACTCAGGCTTTTAATTTAGTTTGTACACCGTTCAGCTAACAATGTTGAGTCTAGCAAGTCAAGCTGAGCAGTGACGACCATAAATACGTTTAACTACTTATTGCGACTGACTTTAGGCTGACTGGAGCTCATAAAGTTCTAAACTTAATCAGTAATATACGTCGCTGCATTACAAAGATAATTTAAGTGTACTAAATTTGTCTTCTCTGAGAAAAATTACAACGAAATGACTCAGATTGCAAAATTTATTAACAATACTCAGTAATATTTCGTAAAAGAGTTCAATAACATGAAATATGGATGATTTTAAATCATGTCTGTCTAGTCTATGATACCTAGGTATTATGATTGCATTCCTAATTAGAATTGTCTTTTGGCAATAAACATAGCGTAAACAAATATGTAGGTATGAGAAAATCGTATTAAAAAGCTTTGGTTTAATTTGACGAAAATGTGATTTTAAGTGAATATAAATCGTATAGGCAATTCCGTGTTTCAAAGAAGCTTAATTAATAGGCCGGATATGTCTACATTTCAAGATTTCAGCTACTGAACATATATTTGTTTTATTTTATAGTTAATTATTGCGAATATAATAAACAATAGTATTTATTTTGTAGTTCATTATTTGATAAAATACTGGAAAATGTATAAGTGTATGAGTAACGTACTCAGTTATAAAAATAAATACTAACATTTCCTGCTCTTGATATCTTCATCAAAAGAAAAAAAGTAGAATCAAAAGTCATGTATAAAAATCGGTTTGATTAGGAATCATAATGATATGTGCACTTTCGTAACATACACAATTTAAGTGTCAAGTGTATTTGATTAGTCTGTTACTCGATGTCTCTTTGTGGCTTTAATTTCATCGCAATTTCCCTTGAATGCAGTGAGCGGCGCTTTAGGCTACACAGATGGACTTTAATAGGAATGTGGGCAGAAATCGGATGAGAAAGGCAGAAGCAGGCGAATCCTGAGTCTGTTATTCAGACGCCAAAGCTCTAGGCGATGCAAATGATATTACACTTTGTTGAGAACTTATTGCATGTCATTTAGTCGTAGTATTTAGGCACTGTTAACTCAAGTGTGTTGTTAGAACCTTCACCTTTTATCATTTGTAAACAAAGTTATAACAAGACACTTGAGTTTACAAACTTAAATCTCATGATTACCTAAATAAAAAGCAAACATTATTTATGTCAATAATAAAGGCGACCTTATTCAAATATGAGTCAATACCTATTATACACTGCAGACCGATAAATTCAATAAATTATGTGTAGTAAAATTGTTTATACTTAAGAAATTAATGGACTGATCTTATAGCGGCTGTCATTTTTAACTACGCAATACGTAACAGTCGCGGTTTTCAACGAATCGGGGTCCGCGGCTGCTATAAAATTAACCGATAGCCGCTGATTAACATAATGGGTTTATGTCCTGGTCGCGGCCGGTCGGATATTAAGACAATTCAGAAAACAATAACGGGCTACTAATGACACAATAAAGGTACAAGTCCACCACAAAGCCTTGTATATAAATATGGAGTCGCATGATGCTGGTCCCTGAAAATGTACATTCTTAAAGAGCTGCTATTTTGTTGAAGAATAAGAAAAACTAAAGCTGACAAAATGATAAGACTAAGTGCATAAATATGTATGAAACCACTTCGACAAGTGCACATATTGGTATTGTTTATTTCTGAACAAGTTAATTAAAAGATGTGTGAGGTATACGATGCGTGTTGCGTACATCGGTGGAGTCTCACCTTAATAAATGAGTAATGGCTCAATTTATTTCATGTCGTTATTTTAAAATTTATTAACTTCAATTTAAGCTTGAGAGGTGCTAAAATTAAGAAAAGCATAATTGATGAATCTGTAGATTTAATTTACAAAATAACAAATATCAACATTCATTTTACATGTAAGGAACTCGACCGAAGTGATATTAAAAGATGGAATCATGAAAATTCAATTTATTAATATAAAATCTGACGAATCTACGTACGATTTCACACATTTTAAACTTTATATTCTTAATAAATAAGATGAAATCTATGATTTCATATTTCTAATAGAAGAAATTTATATTAAAAACCGCCAAACACTTTAAGATAAAGAGTGATTAAAAAGGAGATTGCATGCATACCCACAGTATAGACAATTCTTTACAGTAGGTATTCAGTTTCATAAAAAGTTGGTATTTTGTGGGTTTGTTATAAGTAGGTACTTTTGAAGCACCACACAAGGACACGAGCAGAATAAAATTAAAAAGCCAGCATTTATCGTTAGGTACATGTTTTTAGCAGATTCAAATAATGAGAAAATATTTGTAAATGTCAATTTTGATAAAGTACTCAAACTGTAATGACATTTGTGATACAAAGCGAGCGTTAGAATGTTAATACAAAAAATAACCTTTCACCTTTTAGTGGAATATAATTGGGCACCTCTGAAAGTCAACTTTATTGGGACATTATAGTTATAGACCAACAATTCTCCGCCATTAACTTAAATGCTAGAAACCACGAATTACTGTTATGCAGTTGCAAATAACAAATCAGCAGCACAAAAGAGCAGCCCAACTCAAAAGTCGACTTATTATCATTATAAATAAAAAGCTTACACACTTTTTAAAACTTAAAAGTTACGACAAACGTGCTACATACTACGAGTATGTATGATATCTAGGTAAGTAGATAGATGTAACTTTCAGTTTAATAAAATTTGACTTACGACAATTTTATTACTAAAGATTGAAGTTGCAGCTTTGAACAACTCTACCTCTACTTTTGTTGTAAGAATTAAGTGTTTAGCATGTAAAGTTGCCATGTACACCTTAATGTTGTGTAAGTTGTATGAACAATATCAGACCCCTGATGAGTTAACACGGTCATTATCATAATGAAGCAATCGTTATAGTGCAGCGTAAGTCGTCGGGATTTATAGAATTTCTACGGATAATTGTAAGAATTACAAATCACAATAATTCCTATCCGTTTAAGTCCATCTGACGTAATTGACTGGTTTACAGTCGGTATCTATCGACAAAAGATCATACACATTTGCAATGATAAGTTGTGCGCATTACATAATACGCCTAATGATTAATCTAAACTTTGGATGTTAAATATTTATGTATTTAATCATGTTAGTTTAGCGAAGACGCATTCATGTTTATAAGAATAAACATCAACGTGTTAGTAACGCTGTCATGTTGAGTACATTAATGAAGATATTACTGGTTTTACATAATCAATATGCATGGTTTTTATTGCATGCTGGGTTAAGTTCAAATTCCAACAAATTGTTGTTTAAATAATTAACTTGTGTGTATGCAGACGGAAACCCATTTCAAGCTGAAATCGCCGGCACCAAAATGTAATTATATTTTATTTGCAAATGACAGTTTCAATCCGGCTATTCCGATTAAGAGTGAGTATTTTTGCGCAAGTCTGCCATCTTCCTGTGTCGCCGGTAGTCGCGTCCGTTACAAGCTTGCTCGATTGGGATATGAATTTGATAAGTTCGCTTCGCAGCCGAGCCGCATGTGGGTTAACGAGTGTTGCGCCATCCCGCGTGCGCTCGGCTGGCCCACACCGCTCTACAAAACACCGATAAATTATACAAATATTTGATTCATCGATCGACTCGCTGCGGACAAGACAATATTTAACAAGCTACAGACGTTAAATATGTATGCGAATGAGTTACGGATCAAATAGAGAATGTGCATGATATGGTTTGCTTCAGTTTGCAGTTGGCTTTCAGTAAAATAGAGAGAAAACGACTTTCTCAAGCGTTCTAAAAGTGACAGTAAGAAGTTTAAAGGCTTTTTAAACCGAAAATCATGAAAACTACAGGATTTAAATTAAAGGATTTTTAATAATATTTGATTATTTGCTAAGAAAGAGAATTTCATGTTTTAAGTTGCACGTTATTTACGCCAGATGAAAAATAAGGTAGATAAATACTCTTTTTGTTTCTAGAAGTTTTGCAGTAAAATCCCTATACAACGTAACTCTGACGTTTCGATTAACCCTAGCCTGGTTCCCGGCGGTGGACCCTATTAACCCGAGTGATGGCTGAATGCCGCGGGGGACGCCGTCGCTGCCAGATGAACACGTTAAAGAGCTGTTAACTTGCACACGCTGCTGTGATATGTACTTATGACACCCAGGTTATACAGGGTGGCCAGGGAGTTGACGTTCAAAGCTATAGATTCCTTACATCGCTGCTCGCCAGAGTGAGAAAAAAAATTAAAACCAACCATAGGTGATAGTTAAGGATATTCACAAAAAAATCTCCTAAATAAACTAAGCAAAATCGTAGAACATACATGGTGGTGATTTAGATACACCTTGATGTATGGAATCTAAATTTTAGCTTTGAACGTCAACTCCCCCTGGCCACCCTGTAGATAGATGTGTGGCCGTCCGTGCATAGGTAAATAATAAAGAATCCAACAGGTTATTCATGTCATGTTCATGTTCAACCATAATATCAAAGTTTATCTTTATAGTATAAACATAACTATTTCGTACATTGTAAAACTGTACAGAGGACCGTTACCTAAGTACTACACGATAACGCGGCCAATATCGACAAAGCTGGCTTGTTATCTTTAATTAACACGGTATAAACCGACCTCGATATCGCAACCACAATGCGCGACTTTATCTGCGAGAGCCATCTCTGTGCTTACAAATTGAGTTGGGTTTATTTGCGACAAAAATAAGCGAACAATTATCGCTAAAGCCTTGCTCGAGATTGTCTCTGGAAATAGGGCTGACAGAATCTTTAGAATTTACTAATGCTCTATTTGTAGCTATTATTGATATGATCTACTTTATCTATCTTTAATCTTAGGAAATATATTAGAGCAAATCTGAAATCGTGTATTTCCTTAAATACTTAGTAACTTAATCTGTTGATGATTGGAATCAGTTTTTTAGAGGAAAATCCAATCGCTGAAAAATAGCAAAACAGCAATGCAATAGTGTTAACAGCATGTTTAACAGGTGTTGATAAAATATTATTCCTATAATTTTACTTTCATTTAATAGTTAAACTACAAATTGAGATACGAAAAGATAAAAACTACAACAACGCAAAAGCCAAAAAAGTGTCCTTTCAGACGTATTGCAATCCTTGCAGACCGACAGGTAGCCCTTATACATGTAGGCACTGCTGCGGCCAGGCGGTCTACGATCCGCGCCTGATACGCAGCGACAATGAGGCCGCTTAATTGGCAGCCGGCTCGTCGCCCGAGTGGCAGCCACGGCACAGGTGCGCCTGCGCAACTCTAGATCCCCTAAATATCAATTAACTACGTCTCTTAAAGGAATGACAGGTTTATGGGTAACAATTCAGCTGCGACGAACGTCTTAAATTTCGTTTCTATTACTTACGCTGCTGAACTGGACGACTTGAATCAATGATTTTATTTCTACGTTTGATTCGAACTCACGAATATCATGAAGTCCTCACCAAGCTTCACTGCGCACACGGAAGCATAAATCGTATTATATTAATTAAAACGTTATTGTTATAATAAAAATATATCATTGAATAACATTAAAGTTAACAACAATGGCTAATTGGCGATGTATTAAAATTCACTTCACGATGTTTTGATGCAAGAATTTGCGCTGCTATCTAGTCATAAAGAACAATTACTTGACAGGCGCTGACTCTGCGATTTATCAGTTACATCGTATCCCGCGGCTGAATACGAAACGAAAGCTATTCATCGTATTTGCTGAGTAATTAGCTACCGATCTACTCGCGAGATCGATAAATACTAGTCGCTGGCCATAAAAGGGAGCGGTGGTGCATACCAGAGCGCCCGCGATGTCATCCGAGCGCCCGGCATTTGTGCGGGCTAGTGTTGACCTGTCCTCGAACTATGAACATCAAATTATGGTGATTCTTTTTATATTCAGGCCATGAAACATAAACCAATGAAATAGCTTTTACTATTAGACACGTGAAAATCTCATTTTTTCGCAAAGAAGGCATAACAACAAATAATTGGGCTGGGCTTGGGCTTTCTAAAGCTTATTAGGACTCGTTAATTTTCATTTATAATCGATAAAGAACTGCTTTACAAAACTGAATCCATTAAAAAAGTAAAGTCAGAATTGAGTTAATTCTCAAGTCAAGCAATCCCAGTAACGTCGGTATTCCATGCGTTCTGACCCTTGGCATTTAGACGAAGATGACCGTTTGCTTGCACAGCCTTTGATCTCTCTCGTCTATCTAGCTGTTGCAATTTTATGCCAGATTATTATGTATTCAAGTCGGATAGCAGATGAAGTGAAATTATCATTGCGCAGATTACTCCGCGTAACCGTGGACCTCGAGTGACACGCGGTTAATGCAATTAACGACCTCACATCAAATAAAATTTACAAACGCGAAGCTCCTCCTGACAGGTTCCTACTAACGCACACCTATTAGCTACGTTAGAGAACTTGAGTTCGCAATTTCGGGCTCACATGCAATTGCATTTTAGAACCTCCTATTTCAAGTTAAACTATACGCGATGTACCAAATAGTTTCAAACTACGGATGCGGTATCTTTATAACCGGCCATCAGATATGGTAGCTTAATATTACGAGAAATTGATGCAATAAGATTTGCAATTCAATTAACCCAGTAATTATTTTCGTAGTTCGCCCGATATAATTAAGTGTATATAGATAGTAAACGTGCATCGTGGATAGTGGAACACGCGGCCATTATAAATGCCAATACAGGTCTATTGCGGTTTACGTTCTGATTTATAGCGGCCGGGATGGCCGGTGCGTTCGCAAGGATGCACAATCTACTCGTGACATTAACGGGAGTACTTCACTCGCTGCGCTTACGCCGAATTGCTAGAACCTACGCTGTAAAATATGGTCCAGTGTATCAAATACGGTCCAGTTTAACAATTTTCCCACGCAGATTTAACTCTATTTCGATGACCATTTACATTTTAGAATTGCGCTGTACGAGTTATAATGTGTTACGTAATCAAGTTCAAGTTACAAGAAATGATAGGTTTAATAAATCAATAAAATTAAGAAATATGATAAATTAAGTAATTTACTGTGTCCTGTCCATGAGTAAATAACTTAAAAGTATATGAATATGGTTGTTAAAAATTAGATCAATTGAATTAACAATTCGTAAAGATATAATCTGTATGTGTAACCCGTGCTTAGGTGATAAATCATAGATGATTTTATTTGTCAGATTTATATTTAAGTAAAATCTCTGAGCTTTCATTTACATTTGTTAATAGTCTGATGACATCGAAGTTTTATATCTATATAATTTCGAGACCGCTTCATCCATTCACGTTTTACTTACCTATTTGTCGTCATTCTATAGCACGTGTGCCTAGAATAGACGTGTAATCTTGTCAATCTGGTTTAGCTTATATGGCACATCTGAACCAAAATTATACAGCGATGACCAATTCGCCCTATTCTAATATTCCTTTACGATTATCTAATTAGATTGGTTACTAAGATTACGAAATGTGTCTATTTACAAGACTGATGATACCAATTAGCCTTTTCAGTACAGCAAAAACACTGCCGACCTTTTGAATTAAACATTAGAACTGCAAGTGGAGTGTTACAGGCCAACCAGAGCATATTTTAATTAAAACTGATGCTAAGTAATTGATACAATGGGGCACATATTTTTGCAATATTCTGCGTGACATGTAAATGATAATGATTTCCAATAAATAGTAGCATCACTACAATTGGCAATATTGCAACCGCGCGAATTGCGTAGGCAAAGTCTGTTGAGAGTTCGAGACATATGATTTGTATCGATAAGCGTCAATCACTGCATTTCGAAATAAGCCAAGATTGCCCTACATCGCAGGTGCGTTCACAAAAAAGAGAAACGCAGTCGGGGCTCCAAAGAAAATCTTATTATCGACGTAAGGGGCGATATTCGAGCCGACCCGCGGCTGTCTGCTCCAGTTACAGAAAAGCGGAGGGAGCGCCCTCCAATTCGTATCCGGTTTACTCTGGTTTCGTGCGAAACACCTACGTTCACTCTCTTATGGGGTTTTAATCAATGTTATTCGCAGAATGTCCCTTAACCGGCATTGTCGAGATGAAAACCGATACTGTTTCGTGTACTGCCTAAATAGGTGACTGAACACTGAACGCAATTACGAGTAAATATCGACCAAACAAGTTTTTTGCTTCATCGGCGCTGTGTATAAAAACGGTCCATACCTACAGTTTTTGGATACATTCATGCTTATTTACATTTTAATATGGCTAGAAATAGCATACAGCAGAGATAACTGTAGAAATTCATGGCTGCAGACAAATCTTATAATTTAATGCGATATTTCTGAAATGAAATTTCAAATACGTAATCCTGCTTTTGCTTTTGCAAAATATGAGGTAGTTAGATAGGTATTATTAAATATAGTAAAATTATACAATCAATCAAAAGTACCTAGGTAATGAGGATATGTTATTCATCTCGGATCAATCGAAATGACTTTCGAAAATAACCAATGTGCAAAAAGTGCCACCTCAATAAATTCGAAAAGCAAAATCAATCAGCATTTCACGAAAGTGAATTGTAAGGCAAGTTTTAATAGACATTGTGACGTTTGGTCCATCACTGTACAAATAAAAGATCAAATGAGATAATGTTTTGACAGCGGCTCGACGGAAATAAATGAAGATGCTAATTGGTAGTTAACACTCGGCTCCGATTGTAGAGTAATAAAGCACAGCAGTAGACGCATCAAATGCTTGACAGGTGAGTGACTAGCTTTACAATATGATGCGTAATTGTGGGCTTCCAATACGGTCGGCCTAAATGAAAGTGCCTATTTATGGGATGTCGATTTCTTGCTTAATTAATTTTGACACTTATATCTCCATCATGACTAGAAGCATTACTGCAGATGCTCTGTCTCTGATGACGCGCTGACTCTACGCATTGGGTGATACGGTTTATGATTGTAATCCTAAAAAGGAGAACTATCAGAGTATCCAATACCTACATTTAATTAGCACATTAAGGCTGGGTTGCACCATCTTATTTTAACTTTGACAAACGTCAAATATCTGTCAAACTCCATACAAAAAGCACCGGTTATCGTCATAGTTATCGTTAAAGTTAGGTGGTGCAACTCAGCCTAAATTATTTTAAAAAATGATGACAACGGTAAATACTCATATTGCGATAACCGATAACCTTTTTTTTATTACAATAAAATATGCAAAATAATCCTAAATGTGTATGAACACAGGTAGCCGCCGAAATAGCTTTCGTTTTACGAGCATATTATGAATACGGAAATGATAAAAACACTCGGATAACATAGCAAAAACGACCTTGTTTTTGGAGAGTGGAATGTCTGCATTTTTCAAATTGGAATCAAGTGTAGGTATTTAATATTATTTTTATAAAATATAAGGATTTATTTACAATTATTCACGCGGATATAATTAACTTTTGAACTTTTTTAAATACATGTTTTTGGATTAGATGTTAAGGAAAAGTAACCAGAAAATTATTATTTACTTTGTAGAGGTTCACTTTAACAAACAGAAAATACACAAATTTTTGCACCTTATTTAGTCATGACATACAATACACATAGCGCACAAGTCAAAGTAGTAAATTAACAAGTCAATAACATTGTACAGCCGCGGGCACCCAGGAAGCCAAGCGCACGTTACACTGCGCGCTAGTATCAGGCGTGAAATGCTATTTTAATTAAGTACCTACTTTAGATTATTTTTTTCTTTTTAGTGCATTTATATAAAAACTTATAAGTTCAGGAACAGATAGCTTATAGACAATTACCGCATGGAAAAGTTTATTATTTACTAATATCTACTCATAATCTATCACTGTAAGAGTTAAAAAATTGTATTCGGGTCATTCCACAAAAATATGTCAACTCTTAGTCCGCGCCACATTTCACATGGAATATTTGTTAATATTTTATTCCAAAATTGTTAAATAACAGCTCGCAATGTGTTTTATTCATCACCCATTTATATTTTTTTAAACTATTTTTAAAACATCTTAAATTCCTTTTAAATAACCCATAACGTCATTCCCTAGTCATGTCCGTACTCCAAAAGTTTGTGTTTTGGAACCCATATTTATAGAAACATCAACTTGATCCTTTGTTTTAATTAACAAATAATCTATTTAAACGTATATTACACCAAATCCTATTAATATTTTGCGGTTTCAATAAACAATAATTTGATTTTCTTAAGTTGAAAAAGAGTCCACAGCTTTTAACGTCATTCCCTCGCCACGCACTGATTTTATAATTTTGCGCTTTAATAAGTATTTAGAGTGAATGACATTTAGTTGAGTTTAAAGTACGATACGAAGTTATCTTTAGACCATACGGACTTTGCGGCTACCGTTCTTTGAATTAGTGCAAACGTGCCAATTGTTGCGGAAACATGGTGTTGATCCAGTCGCTTCGTCAGTCCCTAGTTGAGTAGCTTTATTGATTACAATAGGAAATTGTATATAATTTAATAGTATTTACGTGTAGTTTTTTGGCTTTTTTCGGCACATCGTTTTAAGCATCTTATAATATAAAATTAATCTGCATTTGTGTTAAGTTTTACTCCAAATCGTCAGTCCCTAGACCGTCAGGCCCTAGCTTTTAATGGCGCTAGGGACTAAGTTACTAGTTATGGAATGACGTTTTTTATAAAGTGAAAATTACAAAACAACTACAGTAAGTATATTAACTTATCTATAAATGTTATGGTTATAAATTTTATACTTTATAAAAAGTCATTTGAGTAATGTAGTATGAAAAAATTTAAAGTTATAATTTCTCCTAAAATAAAGCATAAAGTGACTGGCCCTTTTAGACATAACATAATTAATATATAAACTATTATTTACACTAATAAAGTATTCAAAAGCACCTTAAAAAAGTTTAGGACAAAATGATGTCGAAAATATACACATTTTCATGGAATGACCCATTCAGTGTTTTAGTTTTAGCACCTTAAGCTTAGTATGTGAGCTTTTTTCTTTGCGCAAAAACTACTTGATTGATTTATAATAAACCAGTAGTGCTAATGTTTCTCAATAAACACTAAGTTATATGAATTCTAGACGTCTCAGTGGTGCGATGTACATTCTATAAATCACTGTTATTTTGGTAGGTAATTTAACGAAAACTACTTTCAAAAGTATTTGATAATTGCTTAGTTATTTTTTTGTAATTAAAATCATCGTCAAGCCAATTTACAACTAACATTGGAACACTTTCTAGTGTGTTAATAAAATAAGAAGATGGCCAATAAAGTAACTTGTATGACAACTATGTTTTTTGGTGTTTGAAGTATAAAACAATTAAATAGTTTCTACACTGTAGTTAGGTATATTAAATGTAAGATATATTAAAGCTACAAGGAAAAGTAAATACTACTGTTTAATAGCAAGTAACATAACTTATTACGGTTTCTGCTAAATCGTTTTAGATATCTCCTTCGTACTGGACTAGTATTATATTATCTGTGGTACTGGTTACATTGTTTGGCGACTTGGGCACATATTTTGAAATATGCCTGCAATATATCGGAGATGCTATCGCAACATCTCCAGCAATAAAGCGTATAACTGATCTGCGCTTACGCATGTAATGATAAATATTAAGCTGTTACATCTGTTTAATTAGTACGGCCTCTGAACGGAATCTAAATTATAATTACTTTGGATTAAATTAGCACGAATCTGATAAGGTTAGTTGGGTAAATTCAAATGGTTAAGTATGCAGAAGATAACTGTGAACATTACATTTGAAATAGTTTCATAATTCTGTTAATATAAAAAATGTTTCATCATCTTTGATTAATAAATACTCGTAAATGGCAATTCTATCGCCAGTTTCTCAAGGTAATTTAAAATAAACATTATATGGAAGTAATATGTGATACACAGCGGTGGTACCACAGTGTAAACAGATAAAATGTGATAGTATTATGTTTAGTACTCTGTAATGTAGGTAGTACTCGTAATATTAGCAAACTTAACCTCTTTTAACGCCGTAAACTGGTGTAGATGGCTTCAGTAATAACTCGCGAGTCGTGATCTCACTTGCATCAATTTATTTCGCCATTATTAGTTGGTACTTATTTACAGATATTATCTCGTCCATCGGCCGCTAGGATTTCGCAATGCAGTTTACATCGTTTGCATAGTCTGTGGTGTTGACGTGGAGATTCGTAACTCGCTACATTGAATTGGTTACAAATTATCTATTGATATAACTTCGAAGTGCAGGCTGGTATATGATAATTTATACTAGCTATCAGTTTTTCTGTCATCAGTTAGTATATCAATGCAAGCGTGCTCTACGATCTCAAAGGAGTTGATTATGTCCTACATGGTTTCAATTCTAATAAGTAGCCTTTATCCAAATGTAGAGTTAAGATTTGAAATGAAACGACACAATAATGTATTTTATGCACTCACTTTAAAATATGCTCGTAGACAATGGAATTTTAATCACGAAGTCGAATCTAATGTTCATAGGCTAAAGTATAACAAAAACGTCGGCAAATAAAACAGCTTTAAGCTCAGTCTATTAGTAGCATTTATAATTTTCAATTGCCAATACTGAATTGCAATTTTAAGGCAATCTACAAATGAATTTAAAACAGGTGAATTAATAATCATGATATTTAATTTAACAAGGTAAACCAGATACAACAATGATTAATTATATTTTGTTACAAATCGAATGAGTTTAGGAAATGATTACTTATGTATGTATGCATCTTCAATATATTTAAAGTATTTGAAAAAGGGATTTGTAAAGATTTGTTTAGTTTTTAATTGGATTTGAAAATGTATTTCGTATCTTGTTTTAAATAAGACTTTCATAATACCTAGTTTAAATTGATAAAAATATTACAGTAGTGTAATAATAACAAATAAAAATGCGTTAAATGCAAGTTTTAAGCAACCTGTGAATTGTTTATTAAGTTTCCTTTATACTTAGTCACATGAGCTTTAGAAAAAAGGCAAGAGTTTGTTGAAGCCTTTGATTATTGTGTGTATGTGCCATTTAGGTATTGTGGACTATAGGAATTTACTATCAATTGGATGAACCAGTTTATCTGGCTAGAATTTAAAATATAGGCACAGAACTGTCTCCGGGTAAAAACTCCCACAATCTGTTTTTTTTTCAGACCGCGTGTGAGTTATTTTTATTGAATTATCCGCTGTAATCAATGATTTATTATGGTCAGGTTTTAACTTGCCAAATTAATGAAACTTTTCGTGAACACTAACCACGTTTTTATTTGCCTGTAATATTTATAAACTAAAGAATATTACACAACGATTTATAACTCATAGCATTTATCATAAGATTGATTGGACTTGTGTTAAGCAATGTCACTTTAATTTTTCATAGCTCATAAATATCAATTTTGTTTTTTATATAAATCACACATACGTGTAATATTGTCAAAATAACATATAAAATTAGTTGATATTTTAGCTAGATTCATATTTTGATGTGAACAAATAACGACATTCAACGTGAGCCATTTAGTTAGCCACGAAGCTAATACACGCCACCGTTCAGCGAATATCTTCCATTTGAGGTAATTTATTGGATGTCGTCGCAGCATCTGAGCCACTACGTTCTCGAGAGCATGCGATCGGTTTACGTCAGGACGACGCACGCAAACGACAATTTCCGATTTGTATCCGAAGGCTGCACATTTGCAGCTCAAATAGCTTGTGTAGATTCGCTCCGGCATTTACCAGTGGGCCTGGGATGATCCAGATTCACGTCCTTTCACCGCGCAGCCTTGAGCGCCGGAGCCTCGTCCAGGACTGACCATTACCGACACACCGTTGTTAATGTCCTATCGATTAACATAGATCCGTACTAAGAGATTTACTGCGCGCGGACCACCAGCGCTTTAGAAACTGCACGAATACCTAAGGCCTATTGTGTTACGTTCGCTCGCCATTTACAATCTGCACTGTTTCTATACGACGTTGAGATAAATGACAATATTGGAGACAACATTCAACATTAACGAATGCCTACATTTGTATCAAGGTTTATTGGTATCAAAGTCTCAACATTTGGTTTAAGAAATATAGGCACCTAAATCTAACGATAGCATTTTAAGTAGGTGAGGAAGAATGTGGGATCATTATCCGTTGAATTACATATAATTTAATGGATGATTTTGCAAATAACTAGCGACTTAATAAAAAAATCTAGATATAATTATAGAGTTGGTCCGAAACTTACCATTAGCGGTACACTCTAATATCCGGCACCAATATACATAGATGTACATGTGTAAAATTAACAATGTACAGGGTACAATAATCACGTGTTAAAGTTACTCACGACGGAACCGCCCGACCGCCGGACATGAGCGAGCCGGTGCCAATTAACAAGAAATAACGACGACGCCAAATCTGGCAAACGTGTGACGCTCGTTTGCAATTTAAATCGATAAACGTAATGGTTATTTTTATCGATAATGGCGTTTTTAATCGATCCGCTTCTTTATCGAATTTGTGTGCCCGAAGACTCATAGAATAGACATCAATTACACCGTATCTACAAATGAAATTCGGGCTAAACGAAGATATAAATTGCACGTCATAAATTGGCTGATGCGTGTTGAATACTACGTGCCATCTAAATATAGATTTTATTGTCGATGAAGCTGAATTCAAACGAAAAACGCTTTCAATACTTTGAAATAAATCGCCAAGACGCTCGATAGTTACTAAGTTAGTGTAGACTTGTTTAATTTATTTAAATAAATCTACCTTTCTCTGTTAATTCGGGCTAATGGACGTGTGTCGAATTGCTTAAAGGCTTAAAAGGTAGACCAATCGGAAGTTCCCGAAAATCTCCATGAAATTTTTATTTCATAAGATTCTGAAAGAGTTTTAATGTCCAGCTAACCAAATTAAATATGCACTTTTTAAAATGGTCTTGATATATTTAATATCAGCAAGTTTTTCTGTAGTTGCTCATCACAAAGACATAAAATTGGCATGACAATTGTTCTTCAGCACTCTACAGAGTCAGTTTCGTAATGAATATGGCCAAATTATAATTCCTGAGAGAAGGCAAGTAAGTACACTTTGTGAAACCGGAATACTGAGTTTTAATTGAAGGGTTCATGCAGTACGACTGTTTATCAAGGTAATTGCCGCAAGTTTTAAGTGAAAACATAATTTTATTTAATAACTTTCCTTTAAATTGCTCCAGTTATTGACATTTACTTCGCAAGCACGTACACTCGGATACGTATTCCCTTTACAACAATGTACCGAATCGATACATTTTCAGGTTAGCGCAATTATGCGAATAAGTTTTTCGTCCCACCATTTCGATTCGCGGTCAGCAATCAAGACTGTTTAATGTCATGGTAGATAAAAGTTTTAAATTCAATGGTTATTTTGCATTAGGTATACCTAGTTGTGTAAATAAAAAATATTTTGTATTTTGTAAATTCATCTCTTCTATCTTGTGTCAAGTAGATAACTATGTCGTAGTTTATCGTAGTATCGTGTATCGCTCGTAGTTACTACGAGTACTACACGATACTTTTTTTAAACTTTAATTTATTAAATAATAGGGATATTTTATGTATAATTTAATTTCCATTGTACAGTTGTTGCTGTTAAAATGAATGTTTACGAATAATTGAAATAATCTTGACTTTTCTACTAAAGTGAACGACTTCATGTACAGCCGCTGTATATAGGATCTCTATTAATTACATCCTGTATTCTTGTAATATTATCGGTGAAACTATGAACAAAATAATCAGTTTAATCATATGAGTTCTCTTCAAAATCATAGTTATTCCGTAAACAAGGATATTGACGGCACGGTCTGCCTTGAAGGCAATATCCTGCATACTAATATGGCAGGCCGTTTAATGGAAATGGAGCATTTTAGTGGTTAAACATTCAATAAAATATGACACAACTTAATTTTAAATTAATTTAGCAAAAAATACTAATGGTGACGCATATTTAACGTTTTATTTTTTCTGTATGTACGATTATTATTTTTAATATTTTTATTTATTTATCAATTTGATATGATAAGATGTAAATCTTACACACAATTTATTGTGTTCTTATAATTTAGATAGCAAGGGCATTTTTTTACATTTGCTTCACGAGACAAGTAGATATTTTGCAATATTTTTCGCTACTATATTTTGTAGTCGACTAATTTCGGTAATTAGCATTTTCGGGCTAATCTCAAAAATTAAAAACAGTAAAACTCGTGCGAAGCGGGGTCGGATTGCTAATCAAGTATGTATTTTGTGTTATGTAAGTCCTCAACATAGAAACCCCGGTAATTAATCTAACTTAGCACTAATATCTTTTTTGGTATCTCGATTAGCTTAAATATCATATTTGTAAGTCATTAACATACTTAAATGGAACAAGACGTGCCTTAAATTCATCCTTAGAATATAAAGTGCTGTTTTATTTATTGATTTAAATGTACAACTTGAAGATCGACTAAAAATTGCCTACATATTTTTTCTGAACTGGTTATGTAAACATTGGCTAAGAATACTTAGTGATCTTAGTTAGTCACTAATTTTAATTTATAATTTCGACACGACCAATGGTATAGCGATAGCATTATCTCATACCTACGAGTAGATCGGTAAGACTAATCCGTTCAAATCTAAATGATTTGATATTATCATAATATTGATATATTGAAATAGGGGTTAACTCGCGAGGCGATCTTACGTGTATTTACAAACTAGTAAACGTTGTTAGGATATATGCGTAATGGCTAATAACATATCGTGGCAATATTTACTGTTATATGTATGTACTCTCACTAAACATACCCGCTTCGTGCCAAATTGCAAGCGCGTCTTTACGCCTCCCATGACTTATAGGCCTAGGCATTGCGTTCAGCTGATAGATTTCAAAAGTTATTACCTGAAAAAAAAAACAAAAATATTATAAATAAAGCACTTTAAAATAATTGTGTGATGCTGTCAGAATCATAGTTTGAATTTCTAATTGGCCCCTAGGCCAGTAAGCAAATCATGAATGAATAATTAATATACATAAATCACTATCCCGATTCTAAAAGTTAATTTTCAGTGTCAACGCCGTTTTAAATGGGATTGTTAAAACAGATTTTACATTTAAAATTTCGGATTTCGAATAAATCTATACTTTTCGCAATCCTATCAGTCGGTAGGTTCCTTATGAATGAACAAAATAAAATCTTATTTAATGCTTAGTTATGTAAGGTTTCTAATGTCTTTTATAACATGCCTATTTCATCCATATTCATTTAAGCATTAGCGATGTAGATACGAGTATTACAATGTAAAGCTCCGAGAAAGACTTCCTACAATTCCGAGTGAATATGACAGTATAATTTTCCGGAATGGCCGTCTCCTAAGCTATAATGTATGCGCGCGATTGACACCTGCAACCCGAGTGCGTCGCAAACGCAGCGATTCGCACGCCGCGCTCTCGCATTGGTTGTTACACTGATGCGCACTTGTGATAAATTAGATACGGTACACACGAGAACCAATCTCGAACCTCCGCAATCAGCTTTGCGAAACGCGCCTCGTTTTCCCGTAAATCGTTAGTGGATTAGATGTCTGCCAAATGTACGTAATACTTATAAACCTAATCCCCAGTACACCTTATCACGACGAGCTTAAAGATCAGAATGGAACGAAGTCATCGCAACGTTAAACATCGTAGCTCTTCGGACGACTAATGTGAAACTTTATAATCTGCCTAGCTTTGGCAGTTATATGAGTTTATGAGACGTAATAAAATGCAGTGGTTAGTGTATTAGTTTCGTTCGCGGTATCTATAAGCTTGTTTGTTCCGTGTTAGAGAGCAACAATTAGTCGATTTCTACAGTACATTTAGTTGTGCAAACGTATAGAGTTATTGTACGAATGAAAGTGGATGTTGAGTGTTTTTCCATGGAAACGTTTAATTGCTGTGAAGTCGAATCAAATGTTCGTTATAAGATTTCAAAAAGACACCCGCTTTGCCAGTGTTCGCTTTTCTTGTAAGTTCATAGATAGCCCGACCGAGTCCCACTATTGTTACGTTCTTGTAAAAATAAACAAAGAACTAGAAGGTTCGGCGTCCCTCAGTGAATAACAAATTGCTTCTACTTTCCAAAGTGCTTTCGCATCGAAAAAACATTAAAAAATGTTCGGTAGCCGTCCATTACGAAAATAAACTAGAGTGAACAATCAGTTTCACTTATGATTAATTTGCTACAACAATGATAAAGATTGAACGTCGCTTGAGCAGGCTGCTCTCGTTTTTTGTGATGTCGATATGGAGTTTAACTTTTTTTGTGGACAACGCACTATCTGATTTCCATCTATTACAATACAATGTATCAAGCAGCCGATGTGTAAGCAAATGTCAGGAAATAGGCTAATGCAGTCACGACTCACGAACCTCTTCGGCCATTATCGCAAATGTTGTATGATACTTAAATCTGAATTGGCTCTCTACCTATAATAATATTAACTTATAACAAAGCTTGGTACTTTTTTCAGAAAAACCATGATTGATGGGTTTATTCTCCGTATCTCCTCTTCTAATGGTGTTCGATCTTCATGGAAAATAAATTCATTGTTTTAAATTCTGCAAAACTATTTTTAAGACAGATTCCTTTCAGAATATTTTTCTAGTAAAAGTAAAAGAATCGGCATTCATAATGAAAAACAATATCTCTAATAATTCAGAATAGCAATTTGTTAAGATGAAACTTTCTTCCCAAAGTGTTTCTCAGGCGGTCACAAAAACGGTTATTCAGTATACACGTAGTCCAATAGAATTGGATAGTACAAGTGCGATTGTAGCACGCATATAATTTGATGGATGACCGCTTGAGTGGAAAATCAATCTCACTTGTTAAAAACGCTGTAATTGTGTGAAATAAAAAGGTAACGGTTAAGGTCAAAGGCAGTCGAGAGAAGCACTCGCGCTCTACTTCAAGTGCTTGATTCAGAAACTCGAGCATTTTGCACTTTGACGGAAGAAAGAAATTATTGAATAATTAGATTTGCAATGTGGGAATTGTATTATGTTTTTTTTTATATGAATGAAGAAACTTTAACAAAATAGGTTTACTTATTTTGAGGTTTATTTACAAAACCGGTGTTGTATAATCGTCATTGTTTACCTAAATCAATACCGATCAGATAACGTAGTGTGCGTAACAAACAATTACAGCGCGCAAAAACTACAGACCACAAAAGAAATGGTTTGCAAACGATTAAATAGATAGCAAAAAACGTAGGTACGTAGGTATCTGGCGATAAAAACATAAACAGGATTTGTAGTGAAATCCGCGTCGTGATTAATGCGGAAAACAGCAGTGACATGGACCTCTGTCAAGTTCACGCGGCAAAAAATATCGCTCAGATCGATCCACGTGCAAACCAATTAACGTGTGGCGTGAAAACAGACAATGCACCAACATCGCAGCCAGCAAAGCACCTTGAGTTATAAATGATTTTGTTAAATGAATTAATTGTGATTTAATAAACAGATACTTAATTTTTCTAAAATAGATACTGCGTTTAAGGAAGTTAATGCTTTTGAAGCTACAATATAAAACTAAAAACCTAAGTATAATACTTATAGAGTATTAAAAGAGATTAACATGAAGACTTCAGACGATCCGTTTCTCAGTAATCTAAAAATAAATTGAAATCTGATACACCATTAATCACTCATTTTAACCTGTAATCACGTACAATCAATCATAGATTTAGTCAATCGATAAAAATGCCGAGAAAAAATCTTACATAAAATTGGTTTGAAACTTGTTCGCAACAGTGATGGCTGAAAGTATTCTGTTTTATCATTGTAAACAAAAGCACGTGTTATACGGTTTATAGTACATAACAATAAATTAATAACCTTCACGCTTATGTATATTTTGGTTCAATTTATAATTTAAAAATACCACAAAGTTATTTCAATGTAACTGTAGATAATAATAAAGATTTCAATCGGAATGAGGAAGTAGAATTAGTGCACTGAGTCGTCATTAAATTGTTCCTGATTTACATTAGGCATACCAAGATAATATGAGTAAAGTAGTAATTAAACAAAAGCTTTGTAATATTATTGAATTGTACATGAATAATACATCCTATTTTTTGATAAAAGATTTAATTTATATTTTTATTATTAGTTTATATAATATGTATATTACAATAAAGCGTTTTCAGCAAAATAATGTATAAAAGAAACTTTAAAACATTTAAATGTTCGCATGCTAACGCGTTGATGTCTTTTGTACCGGATTAGCAATGCTGATGCTATTTACTTATGCACTGTACGTACAGTCAGTACAGTATAGTAGAGACTTCTTGTTTACATTCGAGGTAAAACTTATTTATTCAACGTTTGAAAACAAAAATCTATTAGCACATTATTTTTTAGAAATTATAATAATATAGGTACTCTCACCTAGTCGTCCTATTAATTTCTATCTAAGTTGTTTGATCGTTAAGTTTTTATGATAATACCTGGAGACACGCATGAGCCTGAAGGTAGTTCCGTGTCAGCTACGTCCGGCAAACCTTCGACATTTCCGAACACAGTTGAATCACCCGCGCAGCCTGCGCGGGGCCCGCGGAGGCTGCGCCGGCACCGTGCGAACACGCCACGAGGTCGGCATCTTTTTACTCGCATTACCTCCTGACATTCGAACTTAATGGAGCTGCCTTATTGAAATTTAAACAGAACGACTACCGACGTAATGCAACAAAATTGGGTTATCGTAACAAGAAAACGGTCCTCGAGTGGCCATCTTTAAAGCTCTCCGCGGCCCAATAAGAATCCAAAACATTTAGCGTAGGTCGTGAATTTCGGAACGCTAGCCGTCTCTTTCTGACGCTCCCGCGCTGCGCCCGCGAGCAAAGAATAGATATACGAACGCAGTCCTATCGACAAATAGTCATTGTTCTTGGCCGTAATGGAACAAAATAAAGACAGAGCAGCGGTATTCGTGACTGTGAGACGAAACTACTGCACTTCAGGTGATAGAGCGAGATGAAATATAAGGTTTTTAGGGTCGATGGCCGGGCGAAGGAACTTAAAATTGGATTTTCTGAAGAATTATGCTTCATTTAGGACACGTCGATCATGATCTCATAGGTCGAGAGTCTAGCTGTTTAATCATGCAAACAAAGTCGCTCGGCATTTTCGTTTTCAAATAAAACTTGGTAACCTTTGACATTTGTAGGACACAAATTAACTTCTCGTTGTTATCTTATAATAATTGCCCGCCTGATAGATAACGTGAAGTAAGGTGTATAATTTTAGTTGTTAGAATTTAAATGATTTTGAATACAATTCAAGGAATTTCCTTGTACACTTAATTTATCTCGGTGATTGTTCTAATCGATTTGAATATTCTCGTGTATTTTAACTAATTTGTACCAGCTAGAGCCACCAATGATTTTGATTTGCAGCGAATGTTCCACTCATGCGTACGGTAATGAGTCAATTGGCAACATTAATGAGCATGCAACACTTATTATGCTAATAACTCGGAATAATGTTAACGCCGACAGTTTGTACACATAAATTGGAATTATCAATTAAAATTTCCTGAATACAAGTTAAAATTAAATGTTAAATTTAAAATTCTTTTTTTAGTTTCTAAATATCCTCAATAAATACAGCAAGAGGTGAAGGCGTAAAGCATTTCCCATTCTCATTAATTAGTGATAATGGAAAATCGTCAAAAAAATGTTGTTTAAAGATTGCATCCGTGACGTAAGTGGTGACATAACTGGATAGATTACGGGGTCCAGACAGTGTGCAGCCAGACACCAGGGATGTTATGGATATCCGTAACCGTAACCGAAACTATCGGATATCCGAAATAAAAAAATATCCGTAACCGAAACCGAAACCGATTCAAAAGTTTCGGATAGTTTCGGATAAAGGTGGAATCGAAATCTTAATATTTTCAATATTAGTTACTTGTCTGGCACCATTCTGATAACCCGCCTGTTTTACCTTTATCATAAGTACCGTCATAGTACATAAAGTGGCTATGGGTCGCGCAGCATCTTGCTATTTGAATTTTACTTTAATAAAATTCTAATATCCGTAACCTAAATTATTTTATTTTTATTTATTTTATTTATCTTTATTAAAGAAACATACAGCCTTATTTGACACATGCAGCTTAAAATTAAGTGGGTTATACATTGGCCTTTAAAGTTTCTAAAGCTAGGTTGTACAGTCAAAGTTGAAAAGGAGACAGATGTGTATAATAGTGTTAATATTTTCTTTTGCATGCATAATCTATGCATGCAAAAGAAAATATTAACATTAAAACATTATAAAAAATTAACATGGATACACTAAAAATCAAGTAGATTGAAGGAGACGGCGAAACTTCACAATGCGTTCATGAAAGATGTCTAAATGACAAAATGCTGTATTATATTTGTTAGTGGCTCTAATGATGAAACTATTTTTACGATAATTTGATCTACAAATGGGTATACTAAAAGTGTTTCTGTGTCTGACTCGAGGTTTAATACATTTAAAGGCTAATTTACTTAATAAATAAGGACTATCAACCACATTATTTATGATCTTATATAAAAATCTTATCCAAAACATTCGGATAATCCGAAATGATTTTCTATCCGTAACCGTAACCGAAACCGGTATAATATTTTTCTAATGCCCGTTTTCACCACCAATCCCTAATTTTTAAGTGACCCCTATGGTAAAACATCAGGCATTTGTTTTCATAGGGATTACTAAAATTAGGGATTGATGGTGAAAACGGGCATAGTATCCGTAACCGTATCCATAACCGAAAGTTCGTATCCATAACCCATAACATCCCTGCCAGACAGCTAGCTAAGCGGGGTGAGTTTCCCGAAGGCAGTACAGCGGGGACGCGGGGCACCGTTACGCCGGCGTCCTTGGCTGAGTTCTTTCTTGCGCGCAGGTCGGCCGAACTTGTTCCGCGCCGCTGCCTCCTGCGCACGTGTGCGTGCTACGTTAGTGTGAGTGCGCCCGAGTGCCCCGCCATGTGTGCCTGCATTGAATTAGTCCTAACGGATATTACGGAATTGTTAGATAAATGCCTCAAATTCAAACTACCGAGAAATTCTTACAAGCAATGGCATTCGAAAAATATGAACATAAAAATATTAGTACACTATTAATTATTATGCCATGGACTAACCTTTTGCTTTGCTTGTGTTGATCAAGGTTTTTCACTGAAAGACAGATAAGTTTGCGTTGCATCTTTCAGGAAGTGTATATGTATGTTTATTTTATTATTGTAAAACATTCGATGTCCCAAAGAAACTATAAATCTCGTATCCACGTGAATTACGGTATTTTAATTGATTCTGTTAACCTTTTCAAATGTATGAGTTTTATTTATTTATGAGTGCTATTTTGTATTATTTTATACCGTATTATAATAATTTTGACAGACTGGTAGAAGACAATGGCAGCGACTAGTTTTATCCGGCGTCAGACCACTTTTTTTTATCTATCATCAAATATTTCATAGGCCATAAATCTCATTCATTAATCATGCATGAGCGAAGAGCTTATTTAAATGAATCTTAATTAAGCAAAGACTATGGACATTTAGGAGTGGTAGTTGAGTAAACTCGTGTGGCGTGTCAAGTCCTTGGGCGTGACCTTGTATTGAAGTCAGGTGTCACCATCTTCATAGCACATATTGTTTCAAACATAAATTGTGTCTAAACTAGCCCTCAATAGTGCGATAGATACATCTATACTAATATTATAAAGCTGAAGAGTTTGTTTGTTTGTTTGTTTACTTGAACGCGCTAATCTCCGGAACTACTGGTCCGATTTGAAAAATTCTTTCAGTGTTAGATAGCCCATTTATTGAGGAACGAATATACAACATCACGCTACGATCAATAGGAGCAGAGCAATCATGAAAAATGTTGCGAAAACGGGTTTTCACGCGTACGACGTCGCGGGCACAGCTAGTAGAATGATAAAACCGAACATGCATCAGAAGATTATATGTGTATTGTAATGATAAACATCATATACAGATGCTTAGTAATAACAATAAACATAATTAGCTTTGCTTTTATTAAAACAATACAAAATTAACCTTTGCGGTCCAGGTCTCCCAGGAAATGACATGCCCAAACGTGACCCACGGCCAATTCGAGTGTTCCAATGAAATAGATTAGTATCGGCTTTTATCACGTCAGTAATGACATTTATCTATAAATTGCATTGTGGCTTACGCAACGTAAGTTGTTAACAATAACGTTAGGTTACGTGTTCTGTTCGTACAGTCGGTGAGATATAGACTGTAAATAATTCAATAAGTTTAACTTGACTGAAAGGTTTTGTAATACAATTGAATAATGCTTCTCTTGGAGAGTACTTAACATTTATAATCGCCGTCAATTATGTTGTAAATGTAATATAATTAAAAGAAATATGTAATGATGGTATTATTAATACAATTACAATGAAAAAGCACAATATAATCAGTTCACGTGACTTGATTTTATACTCGTAAGATGCGACTTAATTATATGAAACTTTCACTTGTATTATGTAAAAAAAAGCTCTTTGAAGCTCGTTTCATCGTAAATTAATCTAAGTAATTTTTTAATACGTAAAATAATAATGCTAATATCATAAAGATGTGTTTCAAATATTGTAGAGCAGTGTACCGATCGTGTCGAAACAAACAAAGGTCGGCAATCACAAATAGATTCAGCATCGACCCGTCGCATAACACTTAAAACAATTACGACCGATTTAATTACTTGTTGTTCTTATTGCTGGTATTTTGCGCGGAAAGCTTTTAGTGCGATGCGGCTAACGCGAGCACTTATGTTGGGCAAGAGGCAAGGACGCTTGCGGCAACTTCTCGCGCGGGCCTCAGGCTCGGTTATTGCCGTTTTAATTTTAACCAATTAATTAACAAAATTGTTGGATATTTTCGTGTTGTTGAGAGCTCGTGATTTCGAAATTGGTGCGATCTTAAAATGTTTTTTATTAAATTAAGGTTTATTTCAGGATACCGTTCCATAGCATGAAACATTATTCAATTTTTATATCTGAAAACTAAATTATTGAATTCCACTAGTCATAAGTAAAAAACTCTTGTAAAAAAACAATAATTTTTATTTCATTGGGCGTCGTTAATGAGTTACTTGTTTATGTTTTATAACGATTTTGGATGTAACAGTTAGTAACAACAGAAGCAGATCAATTTATTGATCGATATTAAATAATAATTTGAAGATTTTAAAAGTTTACTAGGTGCACTAAAAGTTCAGGAAGTACCAAAAGAAAAGATTTGAATTCTTTTGAAATCAGCGCAATAATAAATCAACCAAATGCGTCATCATATCGTTCTACAAATACAAAACGCTACATTATGTTTATTACATTATAAATTCTATCAATTATAAAATGGAAATTATCACAATAACGACATTTCACTGTGCATTTATATTTACATAAATGCATTAATGTTCACGCTGTCATGAATTCATAGGTGTGTCGAGATAGAGCGATACTGCAAAACATATAGCCGTGCAAAAACTAAAGAAAGTGCCGGCTGAAGCACTTTATTACGTAAATTTCGTCTGCTATTTTTAAATAATGCCCAGACGTTTCCTATTTTACCATATTATTAACTTACTTTCATTGTGTATGATTAATACAACAAATCGGCTTCAAAGAAGCGTGGGTTCTTCGAAACTGACAGTCAGTCGTGTGTACAAAGTACAAACAGGTATTCATTAATTCAACCTGCTGTTTTATTAGTGGTTGAAAATCGGAATTATCATTACATTTTGGTGTTGATTAACCTTTTCATTGGGCTATCATGAATTTGCTCATTCATAGACGTAAATGGAAAGAATTTACGACCAAAGTTAACAAGTCAATTGATGTTGAATCAAAGATGTTTAAAGTGGATTTTCTTTATAGACTAAGACAGCAATTTACATGTATGAGTGTAATTTACTCTACATAACATTATCGGTAGAGCAATACAGTAAAGAATCCGTAATTTACATCTATGACCTAAATTTCGATAGGTTCTAGAAGAAACTACCAAAACATTTAATAAGGCAATGCTGCCTAAGACATCACGCGGCCGTACCTACGTATCACGAGTTCGAGTGCCATGAATCAGATTAATACACGTACACGCGTGTTAGACGCACACAAGCGCGCGCCGCGTGCGCACACCGCGTGCGTACACGCGGCGGAGTGTGCGCGCACTCACACAACTACAGGGGGGTTCAACGTACCAATCGCCAACTACGCGAGTTCCTTGTTCCACTTTACCACTGACACTATATTATTATCGTTCCATTGGAGTTTCCGACTTGGGCAATGCTTTTTTACAAAAAATAATCCTTATTTTTTACATTAATAGCCACAAAAACTAGTCACGGCTCCGTTCGATTTGAGATTGATGTAAAAGATTTAGAGTTTTTGATACTGTACAATCTTAAATAGAATTTGGCTTTATAATTACCAATTGCCTACTTAAAGCTAAAGAACTCAAAAATAGGTACCTCTAAATTAGGTTTATGATTAATATTATTAGCATACAAGTAAGACTTCTTATATTATAAAATCCTGAAAATCTTACTGCGGAACAAAAGGAACGAAGTAAAATGGAGAAACATAATTCAGTAATTTTTATTCACCCTTATAAACGAAACAAAGCATTTGGCGATTAAAATGTTTCTAAATTAATTCTATATTATTATGATAATTACATGTAAATTAAACTTATTTACGAAATTAATAAAATCATTCAGTAGCTTAACAACAGCACTGCGGAAACCGAAAATGGCGTAATGATAAGTTACTTTAACGTTTCGTAAATACTTAGCTCATGTATCAAGTCTTGCTTAAAGTTAAAAGTAAGTGACACACTAAAATTAAGAACCAGATCAGTAATCTCGCACACAATTGGGTTCAATTCGAGATCGAAATCTTGTCGAGTATTTCATTTTTGTTCCAATAACCTGTTTGGGTTTACTTAACAAATGACGTATGTTATAAAGGAAATCGATAACAAGCGAAATGACAGGTGTCATTGAAATTTTAAATGTAAAATATTAACAAAGACAATGATATTAACTACGACTTGCTATTTATAACACGTAAGTATAACTCTAAAAAGCTATGTAATTTTAAGCTTAAACGCTGCCTGTGATTATGTACCCAACGCATAAATGAGATGTCATTTGTTGGTGGCACTAAACAAGCGTCGTGGAAATAAGCTCGCAAACAACAACTGTTATTAAAATAAAAGTCAGTTAACAAGGCACAAAGGCGTAAATGACGCGTCTAAAGCCAAATGTCAAACCCCAAGATTTATGGTGAGTAAACTTGAATACCACCGGCGAAAACCCTTTATTTTAACCATTATGCTGATGGACATAAGAGCGTACAGGAGGGGCACGGCGCTTGGCCCATACAAAAGACATCAACGCGTGGGTTTCGATTCACTATGAGTAGCTCCCTCCGTATAGGTAAGTAGACTGCTAGGAAATCATTCTATGGTGTGTACGGTGTGTATCAAACTCAAAGTTACGTCAATTCCTTTAATGCGATTAATTTACATAAAAATTTTAATTACCACAGGGAAATAGGTAGAGCATGGTGTGGACAGGTTTTAAGAAACATCTTTGCAGGAAAACTAAATTGTAAATTATGGAAATAAGATTGAGTTGAATCAACTATATTTGAGATCGGTGACACGTGATTTTGACTCGCGAATCATAAATGTGTTTAGATCTCTTCCACAAAACGTGATGATGTTCGTCAAGCTGTGACTAAATAGGCTTCCTTTATTCTTACTGCACTGATCGTTACATCGTTATCCAACATTTGTTATTAGAAAAAAATTACAATAAAACATTCCCAGTCATTGCCGTAAAATTATTCTACCAAGCTTCTTCACTCAGAAACATTTCGTGGTGGGCACATATTTGCTTTGTGACTGAACAAATAATAATATTATTTTCCAATATAATCCAGTCATGGGCGTGCTCATTCAACAGAGCTCCGGCGGCTAACACTCGCACATTACACAAACAGGTTCCGCTGCATGCCACGCCAATAAAAACACCTAACCTAACCAATGTGATTTTGACAAAGTTTTTTTTCTCTTTTTATCAGACGTCTATTTAAAGTTTCAAGCGCATACAGGTTTTGTGTTAGCATAATTAACATTTTTGAAAACCAGTTGACCTCTTTAATGTGGATAGATTAAATGGTTTTTCCTATTGTTCCGTGTATCTTAATGGAAATAAATTATGTTTAGTAAACTGAACATTAGAATTAAATATTTTATATCAAATGTATTAAACTGTGACACACGTGCGTATCATGCTTGAGCAGAAATAAAAAATCCCCTGCACATACATATTAAATTAAGATTAAATGGATTGAGAGCGGTTTGTTGGTCTGTTTTTGAGTCACACGAAGAAAGTGACAAGCATGTGTGAATTAATTCGCTAAATGGCCAACTTATAAAATATCACGCTACACACTTTATTGATTATTTATTCAAAATTAATCGATTCAAAACATATAATTTAATGTGCCATTTTTAATTATATCAAAATAAATGGAAAAGATAATGAAACCTAAAGACCGGGTTGCACAAAAAATCATGAGTAAGAATGTAGGTACTTATTTATGTGATATTTCTCAACACACAGCTTTTTTGTCATTTAGAAAGAAGCATTTCATCTTTCAGGTTCTCGTTTTGTACAAAATTGAATGTATCAGCGGGGTTGCTATTGTAAAGTGACACGGAAAATATTAACAAAATAACAGAACTGCAATTTCGGTATTTGTCGAGTAAAATGGGTGATAACTTCCGTTTTACATGTATTTTACCATTTTTACCAATCGGCTGCGACGTCGATATACCATCAACATTTACTTTGCATCGCATTTATCCAAGGCTCTCTGTAATGATATACAATTACACTGCAACTGAAGGAGCTAGTTAAATTTACATATGACAGCTTATTTTTATGTCGTGCCATGCATGCCAGCTTCGACATGCCACTCAAAATTTTAATTCAAGCTTGTGCGGAAACATGACAACTAGGTACTTGTTTCACTGATGGCTTATTTTAAGTGTAAATTGCTAAAAGGAGCCTTTGCAACACACATCATTTTAAATGTATGACACATATTTGTAAATTCAATCCAAATATGATTCAGGTTCAGGATGTTTTAAAATTTATGAAATGCCACCACTATTTTTCAATTAATCGATACTTTTTTTTATTTTGTGCAGCTCTTATTTAAATTATAAGAGCCAACAAGTATAATTAATTTCCTAGCGTCGGAAAAAAATAAGTTTTTGCTGTACTTTTGTGTCGTGAACTTATAAAAGGGAAATATAGTCACTAATGTCACAGAAGTAGGCACTGTATTCGAATGAACTGCAGAAACTCAATACACGTGGAGTGAGGCAGGTTAGTGCGCCGGCGCCGACGCGGAAACAGACGGAGGCCGAACTTTAGGGTTGCTCTACAATCAAGATTTTTAAAAATTTAATCCATAAATTCAGTCGTAACTGATCAGTCATTATTTATTTATTGAGCAATACTATCGATATATATATATACTTGCTGTACGTCGATTGATTACTTATTTGAATAATGAATATTAAAAAATCTTATTTAATTAAAATTGCAAAGAGATCTTCTTAAGAAATATTGAAAAAGTCTCTCATAAGATAATTTTTAATCATAAGTCTTTGCTTCCTACTTTGGTATTTCAATTTCCAATATGTATGTATGTACACAGTTGGTTTACCGTTTACCCATATTGGTTTTAATTTCTGTATTGAAAGCTACTGCAGTAGAGCAATATCGCAACCGTATGACAACCCTACCGACCTGCATGTGGTATGTGTTACCTTCAAGCAAATATAAACTCGAGCAAACGATAAGCGTTTACCGTCGCTGTATGAACTTATTGACAAATAAATTGCATTACGCATGCATGGATAAAACTGTTTCAAAAATTTTAACTATACTTCCTCATATTTTGAGAAAGGTCTATGCCCTGACTGAAGTACATTGGGGAGGTTAAAAGGATTTGAAAGCATTATTTAGTAAGATTTGTATAAAATATTGTGAAGAGTCTAAAACAACACTGCGACTACAAACTAAGGTACACCAGGCTCTCTTGAAACGAAGAAGTTCTATTACTAAATCAAGTTTGGGAAGTTATTTTTAACTACATTATTTTAAAGGTTAAAATGAATTCTTTTTTTTATCCACGGGAAACAATTTGTTAACCTGATTCTGCTACACAATTCTAATATATAATTTAGATGCTTTGTTGAGACAATAGCGATCGATCAATGTTATCATTTTTCATCGCTGCCTCACATTAAAGTTCGCGCGGCACCCTTGACTTTTGCCTGGCGTTTACATGAATTCATGGCCGGCGTTATCTTCATAATCTGCGATATTATGACAGAGGTTGCGGTCTATCTCATCCGCAAAAGGCTTCGACTCAGACGCAGCGTGCGTGAGTTGTCCGTCACCACAACTGTGTTGCCAGTGATTGACAACTAAATCATCCCGAATAGACAATCGAGCATGCTGCCATTGCATAACGTCTAATAAGATATTTCCATCGGATATTCCACATCCTTCATATGTTTCTTAGAAACACGTTTAATTGTGTGACACATTACATTGTACAATCGATTGCATATTTTACTTAATTGGACGCATGTAGTATCCATGCTTACATCACGACCATGGTTTCTTTTATGTCTATAAAATATTTATAACAAATAAATACCTATCTATGATAATGTTAATTTAAGACAATTAAGATATTAAAATCAGCCGGAAGCCGTACGAAATAATAACTGAGAAAAAAACGAATGCAAAATAATTTCGCGGTAGGTTCAGTTATACAATAATGGGTGATTGCGGGTCGGCCGCGGGCCAGTGGGCTGTAAACCGCGAAGCCCCACGGTAACTGGTCCTTGCTCACCAGCTTACACCACCCTGCTACCACAAAATGGACTGACATAGTTCTCATATGTTTTATTTTGGTCACTAAAAATAACAGCTACAAATAGTAGAGGATTTCTATAACTTAATAAAAAAAAAGTAATCACCAGAAAAGTGCGTGTTTATGCAAATTTTTTATGTTGATTTTTATAACGTAACTTGATCTTACCCTTTATCTCGCGTCACGCCCAAAGCACCAAACCGGACGTCTATCTGCAACGAATACATTTAAATAATTAGCCAAATGAAACCATTAAAATGTCGTAAACCACTTGGTAACATATTGGCATTGACGGACCATAGATGAACACTGACGAAAATATTAAATGTTTATTTTATTTGCCTACTGTTATCACGTGTGCTGTGTGTGTGATGTTGGGCGGGCTTATTTTAGATGACTTTGACATTAAAGATACAAAACATATCGTAAAAGAAACCGACCATAATTCCAATGCACTTATTAGTAAAATACTCGTAACTAAACGAGTATTTTAGTATTATAAAAGGAGTTTCCAAGTACAATTTTGGGATGCGAGGCGTTGATCCGATGCGGGATCGAGAGCAAATTGGTTTTTATTATCGAAAACATCAGTATCGAGAATTTCAGTGGAAGTAAACGAGGGCCGCTTTCTACTCGTGGTTATTGGCCATAATCGGACCTCGAGATGACTTGCCCGATTTTTAAGGAGACTAATAACGAGTATGGCCAGAGAGCATCAGAAACCGATGTCGCGACGCAAGACTTTACTGCAAAAGGGCACCTATTTGGTGAAACTTTGGAAATCTTACTCTTTTCACATAATTTTACATAAAAAATATAAAACTTCATATGTCTTAAAGTTCCAAATTCCAATACAACTTTGGTCTCTGTACAGGCCACAAAGAGGAAAGTGAACAACTGTAAAACACTATTTGTAACCAATTGTGTTGAGATCACAATGACTAAAGATATTTGAAAGATTAGAGAGTACTCGTAATAATGCTCTAACCAATGATGACTTGCGTTTTGCAAATTAGTGGCACACAATCGCTTTAATATCTTTCCGAAGTGTAAAATTAATTTGCTTTAGTAATAACATCTAAGTCCGTGTACTTTAAGTGTTATTATAGTATATTACGAACATAGGTGCAGTTGCTCGATAATAAGGCGGTTGTGTAATGATAATGAACAAATAAAGTGTCTCAACAAAACAGCAAATAAATAGTCCGGATGCAGTGTTGTATGAGATTTTATCATCCATCTCTTAAATTGAAACCTGCAATAGATTAATTTAAGACAGAATATTTCAACATACCTTGATGTAATAAAGCCTACTTAAGGCTTTATATACAGTTTAACAGATACAACTTACATCATTATTGTAAATGTACTCGTAAGTATGTAATCTAGCTTGGTTAATGAACTGCAAATGTATATTGCGGAGAAATCTATAATAAGTGTACTTAAGTTTCACGACTACACTGAGATGGACAAGAGATCGTACGCGGTAACGCGATCTCTACACTGTGTGAACAGACCGAAAAATAAAAAACAGCTAAAATTGCACCCGCAACACCAATATTCTTTTTACAAGACATATTTGAACTTGGGAAGCTAAACACAATCGTTTTGATTTCCAATTGAATTAGAAGTACACAGAGAAAGCAGTAGTTGTAACTGTATTAACATAGTGCTCTCTGGACAATATACCACAACGCTACCGTGACTTTATGTAAACTATTTTAACATTTTCACCGCGAGGTTCACGAACAAGACATTAAAATAATTTTCTAGTTTCTACTTGACAGCAACACCGATTTTATACTTGTATATTATTATTATTCTATTATACTGTTTGCTAAATACATGTCATGTTGTTTGAATGTACTTTGCATATACACAATCTAATATGCTCCATATACCTACATACATGTTTGGAGTGCTAATTAAACATGCATTGCAAACTAGACATAACTTATTTTTCTGAGACTAATAATTTACCATAGTTTTATATTATAAACTAGCTGACCCGGCGAACTTTGTTCCGCCTTAATGGCAATAAATAAGCAGATTTTTTTATTATTTCGAACGGGATAAAAAGTATCCTATGTCCTTCTCCTGGCTCTAAACTACCTCCCTGACAATTTTCAGCTAAATCGGTTCAGCCGTTCTTGAGTTATAAGTGGAGTAACTAACACTACTTTCTTTTATATACAGTGTGTCCGGGCATGTAGTGATCAAACTTTAAGGGCGTAATTNAAGCGTATAAATTTTGACGTATTTTAGGCAATTCGCATTTCAGGATTAGTTTGGTTCTTTTAGTTCTTTTTTGCCACCTTAAACCCCTCCAGCTACGCTAAATATAAATGCTTGTATGTATGCGGGCAGAAATTGAAATGATGAATTTTAATTTCTGTGACGGGTCTGGGTGTGACTATGTATAATATTTATGTATTAAAAAAAAGTATATAAGTAGTATATCCGTTAAGCTAGCACCCATAACACAAGCATTAAGTTGCTTACTTTGGGGCTAGCTGGTGCTGTGTGAAATTGTCCAAAGATTTATTTATTTATTTATTTATTATTATGAATGAGTTTACCACAATATCCAGCAGACGAAGGAGTTCGCATTCTTCGAATCTCGAATTGACCAGTCTGACACTGTCACCTTTGGGATATTGTAGCTGTATAGTTTTAATGGGCTATATTATGCATGATATATGGTTCTCTTTCTACTCCAATCATTCCAAGTCACCCCAAACGCGAGCAGCCTTTTTTACCCAGGAAAATCCTATCCATACCTACCGCTGGGGGACGGTAGGTTATGTCGGGCTCGAACCCACTAAAAAAAGTTGGGGTGTTCCCTCTGCCGCATATTGGTCGCCACCTTGGGTACTAGAAACTACCAAGGCGCCTTCCGCGAACGACGCGGACGTCCTGCCCTACACGGCCACTTAATGGGGGGTCGACAGTCCAGAGTGCTGCAGGCTGCTAACAGCGATTTTGGAGATTGGTGGATTCAGGCTCGTCACCTCGCACCTACATTCCATAATATGCACATGCAGTGGTATTTTGAGGACAAAACTGGGGATTTTGAACAAAACTTTCAGCCAAACTGTTATCAAAACGGCTATTCTTTTATTCAAATTTCATACCATGTTCCAGGACTGCACGTAATGCATACGAATGTAACAATAAATCAACTGCTCCAAGATCTAGGGTCGTGTTGCTTTGGATCCGCGAATCTTGTCAAGTCGCCATGATTTAGAGCGCAGATCTGATCTCCATATTGCCAATATTTGTATGAAATATTTAGCAACAATGTTTTATCGATGAATCGTTTTCCAAATTTATTGGACAGCAAATTTTGTATTTCAGTGCTCTTATCATTTTGCATAGATCTAGGTAAATTTAAAACAAAGCAATAGAAGACAGAATCACTGTATGTAGTTTATTGAAGTAAAATTTGTGCAAAAACAACCTTTTTAACTAACGCACGAATTACCTATCGAAGCAGAGCTTATTTATCACAAATACCTACCTATAACGAATAAACATACGCCCGTATTCACAAACATTACTATGAGGTCTCCCAGTGCGCGTGGACGCACAGGGTGACACACTAACCAATCACAGAGCTCCATTCAACGCTATGCGTTCGATTTGCTGATTCACTTAAGCAAGCATTGTTTGTGAATACTGGCGATAATATTCACAGTTGCTACGGGTATTCTTCCATGCCTAATTTTCCTTAATTGATTGAAAACCATTAGTGCAAATTAACATAACTTTTCTTAAGCTCAAGAAATCTGAGTCAACCAGATGTCCCTCGCTAATGTAATTACCAACATTTAAACTTGGACCGTAAGATTGTATCTAAGATGGTCAGCAATTACCTGCCTACCTTCGTATGTGTGAGAGACCCCTTTTAATCTAATATAGGGCTCCCTATCGGCCAATACCATCGCCCTACCTTTGACTACCGAAGGCGTCCATTTCGCTTCATTTTGGCCCTGAATTATCGGGGCCATTCGTAGGTCTTTATTGGGTTGACCTCGGCGTTCGTATGTTTCAATTCGTGGGAATATTTTCCCAACAACTGGCAAACTTTTCCCAATCCCCGCCGTCTTCGCTGCGTAATATTTTAATGCTTACATTGCCTGGTTTGTCGCCGCCCGCGAGTAGCAATTTTGCTCTCCACAATTCACAAAACTGACGTTTTGAATATTGGCACAGTAGAAATAGTTAAGAATATTTCAATTTGTATGTATTATATTGTTGTTTAACTCAGGACGATCGAGTACAATCATGATTCTCAGTAAACTTAGAAACAACGACTGTATTATTGAAGTCGTTGATCCTTTTTAGCAGATGGCTGACTTTCTCTACGTTTGCCAAGACTTGATTTCCTAAGAACTCGTTTTGCTGGCTATACCTCAAGTATGCTTACCCAGCATGCATAGACGGATTAAACCTTTAATTACTGTCATCATCATCATTAACACATCATTTAGTATCCATTGTAAAGGCTCATGCCTTTATTATTTCCTACCAGATAGAAGGTAATGGAGGATTTGGCCCATCCCCATACTGCTGGCCTGATAGGTACTGGTTTTCTGATCCTTCCTTTTTTTTCGTCAGGATAAGCATAAAATTGCATACCCACTGACCCGGGGGGACCAGCCGGTTATGTGAGGCTCTCCCTGCCAGATGGGCAGGGCCTACTCACTAAAACCTGACGGTGTCCTCCCAAAGTCTTTGGGACGGAACTGCGAGTTATTGTCCGAGCTAGTCGGCCTAGACATTCTTTCGCAGCTCCGCCCCAGACTGTGGCTCGCTCTGTTTGAGCAAGCGACGACTGGCTTTCTGAACCTTCCTACCTTATGTCACTATTCCCAATAAGCACACGTGGGATTACCTGTACCTTATTGAATGCCTTTTGGGCGCCGTTGGGAGTACGCGATATTACTCGTAGTCTATTCGAAGAGAACAAATAACGGGTAATGTAATGTAAAATGTATTGACTGAAAACTTGCTTCATAAAAGGTATTCTTAAAACAGATTTCTATATTTTGAATGATAAATTGCTTATTCACGTACGAGTATGTAGAGACGAATTTGACAAAATTGAAAGTTGAAAAGAAGAGGTGGTCATTATCATCATCATCTCAGCCACAGGACGTCCACTGCTGAAAATGGGCCTCCCCCAATGCTTTCCATGTTGCCCGGTTGGTAGCGGCCTGCGTCCAGCGCCTTCTTGAAGAAAAAGAAGAGGTTGTAATAACTAGTAATTATTGCAAACATAAGTCTTATTAAACACTCCGTAGACTACAGATTTTTATCGGCCGATAATTTGGTCAGACTTTTATTCAGGATGAACATGAATAGAGAAGTACGCACGCACATTACACCAATTTGGAATCGGCCGATTCCTCTAACATATTGCAAGCCGACCAAAAGTCTTTAATCAGTGGGGAGTCTTACGCCCGTATTCACAAACATTACAATGAGGTGTTACATTGCGCGTGGACGCAAAGCGTGACACACGAACCAGTTATAGAGCTCTATTCAACGCTGTGCGTTCGATTTGCTGCTTCACTTGAGCAAGCATCGTTTGTGAATACGGGCGAAAGGTATGTGAGTGAGTAAAGCGTAAAAAGTATAGGCAGAAGACTTGCGAATTTCTCAAAATATAACCGACTGAGGGAGGATTACATTTTTTCACTTCTTGCAGCCTTACATAGGCTGTTTTCATTTTGCTTCCAAAAACTTTACGACTAATCATTTCACAAAGAACTTGCAGGCTTATATCTTCAACTTCCGATCTCAGATCCGGATAAACCCATCCCACATTGACATTAATTTAATATTCCCGTCTTAGGTTTAATCTGGAGTAAATTACGCCATTTCATGAGGCCTGACTCTTATTAACTTCAAAGTCTAGGGAGGTTAATTTACAGGAAACCACGCTTTTATTACGAAGGTATTGTAAGCCTGCTAGCTTTTAATTGAGCGATCATTTCTATGCGTATATTTTATGTAGGTCTGATTAAATAAAATCTAATTAATTTATACAGGTTGTTTCCTGTAAGGTATCAAGCTGAAACCAGGTAATAGGTTTAACCAAGTAGGTTAGATTAATCACCAAATTCGTAACTTTTGATAATGGCCGCGGGTGTCGTAAGAGGCGTCTTTGGGCCTACACATCAAACAGAGAACGGGCAGCAGCGCTCTCTGAAAAACCTCTATCTTTTAAACTGCGCTCTCCCACCCGCCTGCCAAGCGTGGGGATTATGGCAAAACCCTCCACTTCAGTGGAGGAGGCTCATAGTCCAGCAGTGGACTGTAAAGGGCTGTTGATGATGATGATGATAATGGCGAAACATTATCGAAAAATTAAAAAAAATAATTATAAAATAAGGAGCTGCCATGGCCTCTCCAAACGTGAAGAGTGTACCTAGGCTAAACTATTTGCCTCTGGTAAATTAGACACATCCGTGCTCCTGCAGTGGAGACTTAAATAATGACCCGATGATGATGATTAAAATAAGGAGTGAGTATTGATTTAGTGAAAAAGTATAGGCACTAACTATCTATACTAGTCTATACTTCTATTATAAATGCGAAAGTTAACTCTGTCTGCCTGTCTGTCACGCTTTCACGCCTAAACCACTGAAGTGATTTTGATGAAAGGCATAGAGATAGTTTGAGTCCCGAGAAAGGACATAGGATATTTTTTATCCCGGTTTTTGAAATAGGGACGCGCGCGATAAAATTTTTCTGTGACAGACAAAATTCCACGCGGGCGAAGCCGCGGGCGGAAAGCTAGTACTGTATCCTTTAAAGTGGTAATAATATGTTGAAATTACTATACTCGTATTTGTTTAAAACTACACCTACGTCCTACACCTATCTCTTTCAATTACAGCGTCATCAATATCATTATAACACCCATTTATCATTCATAATGATGATTGTCGTGTCCGATCATTTTGCAATGAGTCAAGCCACACCGGACAACAATTGATGTTTTACCGTTAAATATTTAATCCGTGGTTCCGTCAGTCAGCATCAGCAAACCAAATGTGCAATGTGCATTGTGTGATTAATCAATTTAAATGTATCCGAGAAAACTGATATGTAGGATTTACTATTTCTTTGCCAATACAAATTTAAGATTTAGAAAATAATTTTAAACATTGATCTACAGTTTCGCCAAAATAAGTACCTATTACATTAGATTAATTCATTTTAAAATTTCATTCTATGATAAGTATAGTTCTGGCAGAGTATATTAATAAAATAAAGATTCCCTTAAGTTGGTACCTTCTTATTTTTTGCACAGAAATAACAAATCAGACGTATTATGTTTTCCGCACATACTTAGGCATCGGCAGAACGGCCATATGGAAAATTAAGCAATCGCGTAAAACCTGTTCGGCCTTACAGGCACCCAGACGTTGCGATCGAAAAAACACACCCGTATGTGTTTTCAGCAGTGTTCGTGAAAAACACCACTCCCAATCTAAGGGACTAAGGGACAAAGAACAGCGTGCAAACACCCCTGCTTACTTACTTAGGCCAAATCCACCATTATAATTTGCTGGTAAATTATTGAATAATTCACTAGAAGTCGAATGAACTTTAAAGATAAACGAGTCCTACAAATTGTTTGTATAGTGCAGCTAGGGTTGCCAGGTCCAAAAACACAAAAGCCGGACTCTGTGTTTCATTTGGCCAAACATTTTAGCCTAAAAGCCGGACATGTGACGGGGGGGGGGGTGTCATAGCTCACGAGTATCCATCTCTTTCTATTATATTATGGTGCCTTGCTTTTCTGTCTGGAGTTTTCATACCTTGTCTACTACTTAGTTTTATATCTGGCACTTAGTCAGAAGGGTATCTTGGACTTGTCATGCTCACTAAAATGTCTTTGGGGTAGTGGCGTGTGAGGCGGGTCGCTACATTCCCTACAATATGGTCGAGTGAAGCGATGGCTGGTTCACAACTTCACACGTNGCTGGGAAGGGGTATCTTTGTTCAATAATTACGTCGAAACTAATAGACGTAGACTAATAAATTTACATTCGTTTTGTAGAATAGCTCAAATACTAATAATACAATGCAAATAAAACATACCTTAACGACCTGGTTTTTCATGTGTTGGAAAATAACTGAAAAAGAAGTGAAAAAAGTAATGTATTTTTCTAATTAAATCCATTCTTACTCCCATAAAATGTATGAAACTTGTGTCTGCTCTCTTCTTCAACTAATAGATAATTTTATTGGCTATTGCATGATATAAAATATTTGCCTATTAATGTTAAGCTACCCACGCTTTCATTGTTTTTTAAAGAAGAGGTGTAAACTAAAAATTAAAAACTTAAATCGATGTAATTTTTCGAGAAATGGGTCAGGCCCCAAATTTGAAGTATTTTCATCGATAAAATTGTCCATAGATTACGCCCTTAAAGTTTGATCACTACATGCCCGGACACACTGTATATACTAGCTGACCCGGCGAACTTTGTTCCGCCTTAATGGCAATAAATAAGCAGACTTTTTTTTTTTTAATTTCGAACGGGATAAAAAGTATCCTATGTCCTTCTCCTGGCTCTAAACTTCCTCCCTGACAATTTTCAGCTAAATCGGTTCAGCCGTTCTTGAGTTATAAGTGGAGTAACTAACACGACTTTCTTTTATATATATAGATAGATTTTCAATTACAAGTACGTGTGTAGAGAAACAGAGGAATTAAAATGATACTAACAAAAACAATTGAAATATGTTTTATCTGCCATTATTTCATGCTACGAAATACGTGCTACGAAAGCTCACGCCATAATGGGTGTTAACCACCATTGTTGTCCATAATCTGTATTATAGTACTTGTATGAAATCTGAAGTCAAGTGATCGAGTAAAAGGGCAAGTAATAAAATGATCTCACGTTTATGGGAGAGCGTTTCAAGATAAATAGTTTAAAACTGAACAACAAAGAATTGTATGGAAACTTTTCTCTAAAAGTTTCCTTTGGTTACTAGAATAAAATGTCCGTAATAAAAGTTTAGTCATGAAATAAACCCTAATATACGTAATATGTATGTATTATTGTAATGTAGACTTAACAAAGGTTATCATTGTTATCGAAACCAATTATAAATGCATTAAGATCTTTTATTAAAACGCGCCTAAGTGTTAAGAGGTCGTTTGCGCTGCACTGGAAACTGGTGCAAAGCGAAGTGGTGCAAACCGCAGAACCAGTCCTGCGACAGGAAGCGGCCTCGAGCCCTCCCCCCTCCCCCCTACCCCACCTGCGCACGACCACCTGATCCAGACAAAGCGTGTCCTTCACGTTGTGACGCATACAAGTGCATTGCACTAATAACAAGTCCTTTCCATGTCCGGTAGGTAACATAGTGCTCCACTACTCGACTGCCACAACGCGATAGTTCTTTTTTCTGACCTTTTAACCGAGTGTTGAGTTGGCGCTTGCGTGTGGGGAAGCCCGTCCGTCGTTATGGGGTCTCTCCGAGAGTAAAAAACCAGCGAAAGTACAGTTAGTAAAAAACAACGGAAGCCCAATATGTCTGTCAAATTACGGACATCCAATATACAATTTGATCATTACACTATGGTTAAAATATTATATTAGCATGTAATAGATATGCATTATTTTCGGTGAACGTTGATTGCAAATGTATTTCTATTTTGTGATTGATATTCTCTTTCATCGACTAAAATAATTCATAAGAATATTTTCCCTATATATCATAGCTGCCAACTGCATTACATATTATGAAGGTACTAATTATCTACTATATAAAAATAAGTCGGGTTTTCCTTCCTGACGCTATAACTCCAGAACGCACGAACCACGGTGCCACGGTTTTGCATTCGTTGGAAAGGTCTCGGGCTCCGTGAGGTTTCTAGCAAAGAAAATTCAGGAAAAATTTCACAGAAAAGCGGGAAGGTGGTAAAACGGGATCCACGCGTACGAAGTCGCGGGCGGCCGCTAGTGCTTTAATAATAAAATACATATAGTTAGCAGTCTGAAACTGAAAAGCATATTTGAGTCAATGACTAAAACAAAAAACTAGCGATCATAATTATAATTAATATGTTACTAAGAAATATATTTGTCTATGCCACAAAAGATTTCGTTCCCACTATCAGCGTTATGGTCAGTTTCGTAAAGGTTTGCAGTTTAATATGATTAAGTACCATTTGACCTCCAAACGGAAATTTGAAGATTTCATCGGTTGATGATGATGAGCATATAAGGTGCTCAGTTAATTTCATCCGATAATCTGTCAATGTCCGTCTTTAGCCGGTTTACGTCGGCAACAGTGACGGAGATGATCTGCTGTAATGAAACCAGCAAGTCAGCAGATTTTAAACTCTATCTTCATATATTTAAGAATAACATACACTATCTTCTCTACAACAACCGAGCCCGGGCGGATACAAGTAAACGCTAAGAAAACGCATTAATTTTAACTAAGCGCACCAACGGATTGTAAATGATTTTCATTTTAAGACAAGAGTGAATTTAGAGAAGTATAGTCCGTAATTTGAACGGTGTGTCAAAACTAAATTTATGAATGCGTAATTCGGCAAGCAGTTGTGTGCTATTGTGAGATTTGAATAAACGAAATGATTAATAGCATAATATAGTAGAAAACTATAACATAAGTATGATGATATTTCATCGATAAAATAGAACGGATTGCGAAATTATCGATGGCTTCACATTTAAAGCATAATGTAAACAATTTTAACATGATGGTATTTTCTAGGGAAGAATCAATTGGAGTTTTCAAAGCTTCGAATTTCTGTAACATAAATCGTGACTGAAATGTATCTTTAGATAGAACAGAATATTGTTATTGTGTAGAGAGTAAAAGAACAATGTTGTCGGCGCACGCGGCGCGCGCACGAAGCGGCGCACAAAGCCTGCGTCATCGCGGCCGAGACCGCGTCTCATCGAACCGCCCAAAGAAACGATCTCATAGAAAGTAGAGCAACTCATTTATTTATTCAGTGCACCGGCGGGTGCGAGCGAGAAGTAGCCGCGAAACTGGCTCATTAAAATAAAAATCCGATTTCCGAGTGCAACTCGAGCGAAGTGAAATAAAAGTTTCCGACGAAATTTGCTCGAGTTATTCCAAAAAAGGCGCGCGGAACGCCTCCGCAAGATGCCGCGACACAAGTGCGAGGAGAAACCGACCGCGGTAGCCTCCGAAACAAGCGCGGTGCCGCGGCTGCACTCGCCTCTCGGTCGCGGATGCATATTTTGTGCATGACCATCGCGATAAACTTCACTCTGACGTGCAATGCAACTAAACAGTCGGTTTGTTGAAGTGGGATTTTCTATTTTAAAAACACAAAAGTTACTTCCCAATTGATTGTGTTATTTTTCGTAAATATATTTTGTGTTGCATCCCTTTACAAAGGGTCCTAATTTTATGATAAGATACGTGAAAATAAGGGAGCACAACGATACCTAAACTTTATTTGGTGTCGTTTAATTACTTTTCCGCATTTATGCCACCGTTTTCACTATAAGCGCGGCGCTATTGTCTAAGCATTACGCAGCTTAGCGTTGCATTAAGCGCACGATACAATGCAGCGCTATAATCATCGTCACGAGCATGCGCACGCGCATTTGCTATGTAAATAACACAATGCACGACATTCCGCCGCCACGCTCCGGCTAAATGTAAATCGATTTAATAAATTTGCATCGTTCGACGCAAGAACTCTCGGCTTAATTATCAAAAATGCATTTATTCGATTGCAAAAACGTTACGGTCATTACAAGGCGAGTGCTCTGGTTTGCATGCCGGGCCTCGCCGGGCGCGGCGGACGGCTTCTGTCATTACTAAATGAGTTCTCCTGGCCGTTGTTCTTCATTAGCTGTTAATGGCAGCCTGACTGATATTTCCAGGGCAGTGCACGTCAATTATTACGCACGCGAAATCGAGCAAAATCAAAAATCGCCGCCTTTCACTTCCGAGTCCTTTCTAGCGATTATTTACGTCTGAACATGTTTCATGATTCCAAGCGCGTATTAAAACGTTACTGCTCATAAAAAAATCATTCACGGTTTATTATTTATTGAAGGAAACTTTTTATTTTGTGATTTTATTATTTCTTGGAGGTGATAAACATAAAGGGGTCAATAATGTTGATTGCTTAATTCCATGACCTACAAAAAGGTTTACTTCATTTATTACAATAATTACAGTTGTTAAAAAAACCTAAATCAACATTTTTCAGTCAGTTACTTACTTTACTTTTCTTGACACGAACGACAAAATAATTTATTCAATAACTTTAGTACCTAGTAATAAACACTTCAAATATTTACAAATGTTTACCTCACTTGAATTATTTATATCATATTGTGCAGGTAAGTTATGCCTCATAATACCTGTAAGCAAACAGTAACAGCAATTATACACCAAGTGTATTTAGCCATTAACATGTCCACTTCCTGCAGTATCTACTTGTACAACAGATTAGTTGCTGCATGTCGTTGCAACGTTGCACACTAATCCAAACTGATATTGTAAATGCGAAAGTAACTTTGACTGTCTGTCACCCTTTTACGCTTAACCACTGAAATATTTAGAATATATTATTAGGTATGAAAATAGTTGAGACTCAAGGGAAAATATAGATTAAATTAATATTTCAATTTTATAAAGGACACGCAAAGTAACGGACTGAAAATTATGCGGGTGAAACCGCGGGCAAACACTAGTACTGAATAACTTCATAATCTATCAAGGAACATTTACATACACAATATTATTGAACTGACCATTGCATTCAATTTCTTTGTTGAGTCTGTGAATAACAAGGTGCAACTTTTTTATCAGCTCGACAATTTTGCTTATCTCTCGGGGATATCGCTTCCACTTAGCTTAACATGGCGCTAAGAATGTAGTTCTAAAACAACTATAAAACTGTTTTAAGATTTCTCCACATACCTAATGTACTTGACACTCCCTAGTTTATTTTGTGTTCATATTCGATCAGACTCCTATGAATTCAGAAGTAATAAGACAAAAATATATAAAGTTTAGTTCTTGAAGAATTGTGGCAGCTCATTCAAGGCACACACCACGCATTCTACGTCGTGACTAACACGAATTTTCAAAGATTAATAAACTATAGAACATGGGCAAATATGTATAAAATAAAATATGTATGAAATGTATCTGGGTTTTGGGATGTATATGCATTACTCTAATTCGCATAATCTGAAACCGTTTTACCGTACAAATCGTATTTGAATCAGTTTGGTGTACGTAGAGTCGCATACAAAATGGAATTCGAATACTTAAAAACTCGACTCCCGTATGTGTTGATCAGTTTTATCTCGCAGCATCGAGGCAGTCGGTGCCGATAAAGGAAGTAGATAACACGATTCATGTTTGTATAAAAAGGAATACGTTATTTCCATTTAACATGTTATTGGTAATGCTACCTACATTAGAACCTATTAGCAAGCAGAAATAATTTATTACCATTTCAGATAGTCATGTATCGGTAACTTATGCATATAGATCCTGACTAAGTAGGTGCCATGGTGAGAGTTAAGCCTTCGCGTACTTAACTAACATAAACGTTTCTTATAAAAAACACTATGTAATAAAAGGGTCTAAACGAAAAAGAAAAAGTATTTTTACACTTTGATATTTTTTACATTGACTTCTGTGACAATATAACTTTCACAAGTAACTTTATACGTAAGTAAACATGACATATAAATGGCATCTGAGGTACAAAGGCGAGCGGCTCAGATAGATCAAGTTATAACGTCAATCACCGAAAGAAATGGACACACAATCCACTTACTTTATATTATTTTCAAAGGCACATACCTACCGACACGATCTTGATGCTTATCGGATACATACACATTCATTATGCAACCATTAAACGCCATCACAAAATCTCGGAGTTTAATGTTAACATCTTGTGTTTTGCAAATACGATGTTGATAGAGTAAATATGTGTTGTCAGCAACATCTCGTCGCCACCCACCTGCGACTACCGTTTTTGTTCAAATACAAACTCAGTAGCGAAGTTGCACAACGAAACGCAATCTAGAAATGTTTTCACAGATCGCAGAAGCCGCACTCGAAAGTTTATTACATGCGGAAACATGTCCAGATATCAAAACATCGACATGTTTGATAGGTGGCTATTCACACGACCGCGCAAATAGTCGAGTTGTGGTCGATTAACATAGAGCTTGAAAGCTAAAGTTAAATAAAGCCATACAAGTGTGTAGAGCTTGTAAACATACAGATTATACATATCGTTATCGACAAATATCTGCCTGCGACACTTTATTTTTGATTTAAAATCTTTTATCTGCTCCAATTTTTGCGAGATTAATTGGAGTTACCGTCGTGGTATTATGGCACTGTTACTCAAGCGAGAAATCACACGACCGGTGCTGTCGTTTTCGACGATTTACCTCTTTTTTATTAATAAGTATTTTTAAATTGATAATAAAAAGCATACAGTAACCAGTCGTAAAGCGAAAAGCTTAAATTAAGCTCAATGAAAAGATTTAGTGAATTACGAAATCACAGCCTTAAATTCATAATTGAGTTTGAATCTAGTTCTGAGCTTCGTTCATAATACGGACCACACACTGCGGGTAAATACGGTATCCGGGTGATAAAAAGACTCACAAGTATAAACGAGTTCAGTAAAACAGTTTAGTTCAACCGCGACCTTGCGCACCCTGCTATTTATACTATACGCAGAATATGAGTTGGCTCAGCTATTTCACGACGTCGGACTGCTGGCACATCCGCGATCAGGTTGCCCCAGGACCAGTCACGGAGCCGCCCGCGATATAAACGCTCTGGTCAATAATGCATAATATTGTTCTATGTCCGCTTTATTGCATAATTGGTACCGGCATGTCTGCCAACAGCTCGTCGCTTTGCTACCGCCATAGTTCAAACTATAATTACTATACTACTTAATTGCACAGGTATTAATCACGCCGTGATTGCAGTCCTTGTTGGCAGCGGCATATATTCAGCGAAAAGTTCGATCAAAGCTTTTGTGTTGAGCTGCCGACTTCTTTTAGCCCGCTTTCTAGCAATCAGCCTAATAAAGGGACCTTAATATTTAAATCACATAAAGTAATAAAGGTAATTGTCTTTGAAATTAGTTGTGGTAATGTAAATTGCAATAATTAAGAAGCATATTATTAGGTTCAGTTTAATAGACACGTTGTAATTAGTTTATTGCTTTTGTGCAAATACAACAAAGCCTTAAAATAGGTTAATCGATTATCGTGTATTTGTGAGACATTATTTGAAGTGTTTTATGATAAATTAAGTTTAAAGTTTCATTTACGGATATTTATGTTTCATCAAAAAACCTGTATAAAATGTATACTCAAATGTGTTATTGACTATACGAATTCATGTTTTTAATAGAGAGAGAGAGAGAGAGAAGAGAGGGCATAAATAGTTGGGGTTATCGATACACATATCTTATTAAGCTACACTCCCATTCATACACCTGAGTCTAGAGATAATCTTTAACGAAATAGGTATTTGTGTCATACATACTCCGCTGGCACAATAGAAATGTCGTCTAATATACATCGGATCGCGGTCAACCGTAGAGAGTTTGGTTGGCATTTCAGATGCTTAAATATTATAAATTCCTGCCATTAAAATATTTCTACCTAAACATTGTCGAGATTGTCAACCTACTATTAAGGCCGGGTAGCAGAGAAAATGGCGAAAATGAGGTTTTCATTTTTCATTTTTGAGGTACTAAACAGTAAAATTAAAGGCTAAGATTTTTATTGGGCATAGTTGAGGATATTTTCTAGGGCTATTAACGGATGGAAACACGATTTGATGAAGTTGACTCGATAGAATATATTCCCAAATTTACCTCTATTCGTTTTCTATTTATGGTTTTATTTTTAAAATAAGCGATTTGAGATTCTAAATCTTTTACTAAACTAAAGTTCAGAAATAACTTGAGGGCTTTTAACGGATGAAATCGATACAGAGCCCCGTACATACGTTATACATAAATTATGGAAAGAAAACACCCAGACCAATACAAACAAATATGTATGCAATTTTAGTATGATATTTTTATTTATTAATAAACAAAAAGACTGAACAAAATTGATGCGTGTACTGATTAATGTAATTAACCACATGCAAAGCTTTGTGAATTGCAACAACTATAATTTATTATCCAAGCTCTAAATAATCGCTACTACGAGTAACTGATCATAAAATGTTTTTCCAATCGCTCAAGCTCCCGAGGATCTACCGATAGGTCGGGTGACGTAATCTTGAAATTCTTTTAGCCGGCGTGGAACTTCCGGAAGGTCGGGTGACGCCACGCCTCTTTGAACCGTGTTTACTTTGGCAGTTATATTCTATATTTATTCGATTCTAAAATATATTCCCAAAAATTTTGAAAGTTGTTTTAATTTGTATCACTTGGATATGATTTGTATTAGAAAGTGCTGTGAGTGTGACGCTTGAACTGAAGGAAATCAACCTAACCTAACTAACCAACTGCGTATTTCTAAACTGCGTATTTCTATACTGTGTAGCCGCGAGAGCTCTTTGGCGCGTTGTCTTCGGCGAAATATTGCGCGCGCAGATTTTGACAGCGCGAAATACCTACTTTAGCAGAAATACCAAGCCTTAAATTGTGCACGGCGAATTTTTAAGTGTTCATGGATGACTAAATCCTAGATGGATTGAATTGTATACTATTTAGATATACATGCACGTATGTACTCGTATAAATAAATGTTATATATCTAGCAAATTTTATTTTCTGAAATTATCTAAAAGCTTACAAAGGTTGAACATCAGATTATAACCAAAAAAATAGTTTTCCGAAATTTTTTACCAATTTTAAATTAACTCTACTTATACTACATTTAGTACCTATCATAAACCCTATATTATGGGTTATCCTCTCCTCTTTACTAGATTTCGTCCAATATTAATTTATGACACTGGCATTATAAATGAGAGGCTGCATATCTAAATAAAAGTAGAGGTAGGAGTCTATTATAGTGAAACGCTTATAAAACGATAAAATGTAACAAGATGTAGTCATAAAAATGTTGACAAATGCAAACCGCGAATTTACAGCTATTTAAATAATGTCTTGTTTATCTTTTATAATAGAAACTATTAGAAGTTTTATTACATGTGGCATGCGCGTGGGCAAGCCGGCCACTCAACTAACCCGTTTTTTACATTATTGTAATGAAACGACAGACCCCAATGCAAGTGAGAGTGATCGAGTTTTTTTAGAAATCCATATAAATAAGCTATCCTTTAATGGATAGTATGTACACTTCTATAAAAAATATATTCTAGGAATGTGTATGTATCAAGGCGTGGGAAACAATAATGTCATGTATTATCTTCTAAAAATAGGAAACACTTCGTTATATTAGAACAAATATACGATGCAACCTACCTTGGTTTTTAAAAGTAGTTGTGAGGCAAGCTGTGGAAAATTTATGAATTTTTCGGTACAAAAATATCCAACGCTGCATAGACAACTCGTTAACGGAACCGGCTACAGCCGCGCACTAGCGCCACAACCGGATGTTGTCCGCCAAATGCACAATCACACTAACACAAACTCTCACGAATTTTTCTCCCAACGCTTTCACGTCTTCCACTAATTATTATCCACTTTATCGGGCATCTTCAATTTGATTTACGTCTAGCTCTTGCACAGCTCAATTGGTACACTTTTTCTTTTCGGCGAGGTAATTTAAGTGTACGTTAGTGTACCGGCGACGCCCGCGACCTCCTTCGACCGCGCGCGTATTGCACCGACCGAACCTATCGGTTAATTAGGAACCGCACGCGGCCATTACCACCACGCTATTACAGGTTACCACTAATGAGATTTTTGGACTTAATTACAAAGTTCGAAGCCCTATTATTACAAATCATTATTTTAACGAAATCTAGTGTTTTACATTTAGTTTAGAAAGTTTACAAATACCACGTAAACTTTATAGTGAGTCATTAAATGCTTGCTTCGGTTGCATTTTATCGACTCTCCGCGCTTAACACCAGACATAAACGTCTAGAATGGATATAAATCGACTAGAAATCTTGTCAAAGGTCTTCCGCATTGATTAAAGTGCAACGGTCATTAAAAACTTAATGAAAGTCAACTTAGAAACATATTTCTACTCAACATAATAAAGAACATGTCAGCGTTAGATAAGTTTATGAAATGGTCGTCAAAGGTGAGCCTGGTGCTCACCTAATAAATTAAGATCATAAATCGCAGCGTACATTGTGTGCAACAAATGAAAATATCTTTGCACAAACTGGTATGTATTTGTTCGTAGTATTGGCCGGCTACGCCGCGGCTGCATCGAGTTACGTAGCGCACACAAATAGAAAACGTTTCTGGTGCATTATTTTGCTGAGCATTTTAATTTCAAATTAGAGATGGCAGACATGGCTGTGACCGATGCGCCGGCGCAGCGATGAAAGTGGCTGCATCTGCCGGCCGCTGCCACCAGACAGTTGCACACGTGTGACCTTCACTTTTGTTTTCAAACCGCAACCAACACCACGCTAACCGATCGTCTTTCCCGATAATTAGACTATTATTATACTAACTAACGCATAACCCTCTTGATCCTACTCACTGCTACTATTTTCTCGGTAGATTGCGAGAGCTACCTACTCAATGTAGTTGAATATATTATTTTTATAAAAGTAATTTGGAGTGCTATCTGTTTGTGTTTAGTACCCTCTTCATTAATCAAAGTTTCAATGGTGTTGGATGCCAATTCATTTTTCTATAAAGATGGAGAGTCTCGAGGTACTTTTAAGAATGACTGATTAAAATCTGAATAATTATTAATTATTTTAAGTGCCCACTTAGCAATTAGATTAATATAATTATAAATAGATAGAAAATTCAATATGTTAGCAGGTGTAACAGCTATTTATTACTGCTGTCACGGTACAGAAAGCAAACAAATAGGATAACGCTCGAGGTCAATTGGTCAATCAATAATGATGATGCATTGACTGACAAGCGCGACGGGTGGCGAAGAAAGTGCTCATCAGCATTGGCGAGCAGCGCTGATTGATGTCTCGACCGCAAAAAATTGGTCTAACCTGGGAGAGAAATATTAGTGGCAACACTTGGGATGGCGTGAATCATTCGGTTAGAGATGTAAATGCAAAAATGTCAAGTGGTCTGTGGTGTAAGGCGTCATGACTTTCCTCCGTTGTCTCTTTCGGCGTCATCGGCGGGGCGGCGTGATGCAAGCGACATTAACCGTAACACGCCGCAGCGGTCGTCTGCGCATCTCGCCACGTAGCGCTGAATCACTATGAGCCCGACAATACCGGGGGCCTCTTGCCGCATTCGTGATATGTCATTGTAATTGTAATGTCGATTTATTCACAAGGTTTCAGGTTTTTATACGGCCATCATTGAAGAATGCACACGAACAAAACATCACAACATACTATGGTTAATTCGTTTGGAAATCATCTGCTGTTATCAAAGTCTCCCATAACTAAACGAGGGTTTTTACATCATAAAATGGAAATATCCATAATTGTTCAGCTATTAGAAATTTTTATGGTGCTCAGTCGAGCTCTGGACCGCCTTGCAACAATGGGTACACAGCGGACTCATCGATGAATTGACTCACGAACCACTCAATACAATTAAATGAGCGTAACTCTAGGTATCGACTGGCATTGATATTAGTCCTGAAAGCTGATCTACTTTTCGATAATAGATAATAATTAGAGAGATGTATCATATACAATTTATAAATCTTTGCAGAACGTTAAGTAGGTATTACGAGTTTATGTTTTGTAGGTACTGGCATCAAGAACAAAGCTTCAAGTGCGCTGTCAAAAGAAGCAAAGTACGGCATTACAACACTAGGCAGGCGAGGCCTGGCGTGACGGTATGTCGCGGGCCGCGTGAGCGCCACGCACGCCTCCGCGCTCATATCGCAGATTCTATCGTAACACAATATTTACTACAACACACATTTCCCCGTTCTGGAGCTGAGCATTTGCGAAACTCAATAAACTGCAATTTTCAACTTGGGCAGCGAAGTCGTCAATTATCCGCCATTATTAGTCATTCCTAATTTACAGCCGCGCAGTTATTGTGAGTCGTACGTAAATAATGCGATAATGTTCTTGTTTTATGGCGAAAAAGTACGAAAGCTCAGCGGCGGCGGACAAAGAGAAGCGAATAATGGCTCAGTGTGTCGAGTGATCATTTCGGCGCGATAATAGCGCAGAAGGCGTGGGTGCAGTTGGTGTTCTACCTAGGGCTGTCTCTTGTAACATGCAGTTCAATATTTTTATTCTAGTTAATAAACCTAAGTTATTTCCCAGCATAATGTTGATATCAGAGATTTCTTTACATTATAGAATGTCTTCCGAGTTAACGTATGGAAAAGATTTTGTTATTCACAAATTCGACAGGGACTTTCCCAGGCAGCCTACTTTTTCATAAAAGTAACAATTAAAAATATTATTATAAATATTAAATTGAAGTTATCACACAAAATAAAATCTGTTTAGTATTTATAAGAACTTCAGCCCTAGCTGTTCTAAACCCTGCGCTAACCGGATCTAGGCGCATTATAAATCATGCGCCAAGGCAGAGTTAGACCACTCCTCCTCCCGCGGCCCAGCGTCTACTGAACTAAACTAAACCGATTTTTACTGTGGACATCCAATACAGGTTCAGTAAGAAATACAATTGTTTGGCTGTGTGCTAAACATTATCATGCAACTCATTTAATAAAAAAAATTTGGGCATTTCTTGAAATTTTCAGGGACTAGAACTTTTTTCCTTACTACCCACATAAAACACCTATATTCAATAAACAATTTTATACAAAATTGTCTTAAAACCTGCTTAATATGTCGAGTTCTGATTTTAAAATACATATTATACCAGTCGACTAAGTCGCGTTCAAATACAGATATTTACAATTCCACTAAAACCATTTGTATGCAATACGTGTGCATGCAGTTTCATTCAACAGTGAATAATATATTGTCCAAACGGTTGGTAGAAACATGAATACAGATGAATTTTAGTGGTTGTTGTAGTGATAATAAAAACTAGTCTATAGCTAAAAACCAAAACTTGTTCTTTGACATAATTTTACAACTAACTAAATGAATTTTCTTGTGTGTTAAAACTATAACTTTTTATAGTGCGCAAGTCACTAGACTAGAAGTCGCAAGCAACTAGAGTTAATAGTAAAATCTTAGACACTCTAAAAAGCCCTCAGGCTTCTTTATGATCATAAAATGAAATAGAGTTAATTTAAACCGACAATTTCCTTGAAAATATAGGACTATCAATGCTCAATAGCAATATCTTTCAAAGATAGGGTAAGTTTAGAATATGATTTTTATGTGTGATAAGTTGGTAGTGTACATATACATAATCTTACGCTAACATAATCAATAACTACTCAATACCTACTAATTAAAGGCATGTAAGCACATGGCATGTAATGTATAACAGTTTAATTAATTACAGCATGAAGTATACCGAACTACATATTGCCGACTGACCGAAATTACCACCGATGTATGTAGGTCAATGGTAAGAGTTTTGAAATGCTCACATGAAACGAACTAAAGATTACGTTTGCGTGATTCTATGTGTGTTTTGTGTTAACTTTTATTTTTTAATATTACAAAATGTGCGTTAACATAATACTAAGACGTCAACATAAAATTGTAGCGTAAAAGCTTCAACTGTAATATTTTATTTCACTTTTAAATTCATTGCCATCGTTACAACTATCTGGCTACTCATAGATTAGCGTCCATACCGAAACAAAGCGTGAAATCGCTATTATAAATAATTTAATAGCCACCAATGAATATCCGACCGGTTTCATCAGTTTGGCTGTAGACGACATAAAAACTGCACTCGTTAAGTTGATTCGGAATTGATTTCACTTAACCTCTCCACCTTAGTTATTATTAGAATTAAAATATTTAAGACACTCATAGTCGCATGCATTAGGTATTAAAGAAAACCAAAAGTTATCTTGTTCCATTCTTCTGCTTATATCTTTGAGTTAGCTTTTATAACTTAAACTACTTAAAGATTTTGTAAATGTCTTTTCTATTAGTAAAGTAGTAGTCATATTTACTGGATTACTTAGTAAGTAATTTTATAAGTAACAACATACGGTTTCCACGTATAAATAATACTAGGGTTACTCTAGTGCAGATTAAAGTGCAAAACCTTAATGTTAATTTGTCCTCATGTAGATAGCGCTGCCGTGCAATTATTTCTCATGATAATAAATAGAGACGAGGTAGTAAAGAGTAATAACGTTAAATTATCTAAAGCTCTCACACGGCTACTGGTTTTAAACTTGCACAATGTTAAATGAAAAGCAATCCTGCACGATAGTGACTATTCAATTTACGCTGCACGCCAGACTGACATCACAATCGCACGCAAACTATGGATGCCCCCATTTCACATGTGCTTGATGGCTGGATGCTGAAACCTTACCGCCTTCATTCCAACAGCAGGACTTGTTAGCCTCATTATAATGCGCTGCTCGATGAAAAGCCATTTCTATGACAGTCCACAGTCCTCATAAAACACATTTCCATTTAAGGGAGAACGTAATTGTGCCGAAACAAACAGCAACAGTCTGAACACTCCGTCACTAAATTAATGTAGTTTTTTTCCATTATACCTATTAACAAGATATGTTTTATTCAAATACCACACCACGTGTTTCAGCTACTGGTATAACTCTTAATCAATCTAATATCAATTATTTTTAGACTAATTAATCAAACGTCTTCGTTGCAGACTAGAATGATTTGAATAAAACTTTCTCACATTCTTAAAGCGTTAAAAGTGATTTAATCTGCATTTACGACCAGTAGCTATGCGCACTTAAGCCAGTCAGATCATTTATTCATCCGATGTTTTCCAAATATAGATGTTTATTTCTTCTGACCCAAGTATTAATAGTGTCATTCTCGTGAGTTCTGTAATAACGAATTCTAAAAATAACTTACCCAGCAGAAAACCATTCTTAATCTTAAGTATCTATTTTCAAAAGTATGTCAGCAATAGACTACAGACTGCCAAAAAGATTCACAGTTATTTGCTTAGTTAATATAAATTGTAAGTCAGTTTCAGAGACAAATAAATAATGATATATTAGTAGCGAGCGTCCGCGCAGCGTCGCCGCGTCGGTCGCAGCCGCGGCGCGGGCACTGCACTCGCTTCGATTTCACTTTTATTAGCAATCCACTTAATTGGATACCACTGTTGCGGTTTTATTCATTTCGCAGATTCATCTGAGAAGCATTTTTAGGTATTATGGAACGGAAACCTAATGGATGACTTCCGACGTCTCGCTGTTATACCGCAGAATATTACTATTAAAATAGTGAGAGCTATTGTCAAAGCGTAGACTAATAAGTTTGAGCTGCAAATTATTTGATTACGGGCTTCTTTTGTGGTAATGAGGTAGTCACGATGCAACATAACAAGGATCCAATTTAAATAATTTCCTAATAGTAAATTACAGTATGTGAAACGAACAAGTTGGAAACGGTTTAATAAAGAAAAGTGTTTTTTATAAAAATCTCGATAGCTCTAGGCCATGTATGTATACCTGTTTGTAACATGATTGAAATGACATTTTGCCATCGTTACACAACCTAGTCTTACAAAGGCATTCTAATTTACATAAAATATAAAGCGATTTTATCCATATAACGTGTCATGACAATGTAAAAAGTATCCATTGAATCGTTGCTGAATAAAGCTCATGTATAGAATAGGTACTCAAATTGAACTGACTAACTCAAGTGTTACTCTACATTGTTATTTAGTTAAAACTAAATTAAAAAGAAATGCAGAGCGATAGACACATGTCTATCTGATCATTGTTCATTTTGTCTGGAGCTATCTTTCTAGACTGTTTAATTATGTCTTCTCGAACGAACCTCACTAGTATCTAACAATACACACAAGTTGTTGTGAGTAGTGAAAGTCAGGATATACTTGAAGCCTGTCGTTATTCATTGTTCATCAACATTCAGTTTTAATATTTAAGACTTCTTGTTGTGCCTATCTCATGACAACTTTAGCGATTTATAACGCGGAACACCGGCCAGTTACAAAAATGTTTGTTTTAAGCTCTACAAGACAAGATAAATGTTCCAACTTTATCGTTAAAAGCTGAAGGTCAGTCGAACTGCTGGAAAAGTACAAGACAAATTAAAACTTAATTCATACCTAAAACTGCTCGTAATCCCACGCTCGAGAGAACGATTAAATGACATTAATAGCGTTTTTGTTCCGTGGCGAAACCGCAGCCAGCTAGTGTACAATGAATTACTCGTACAACCTGAGGAATGCTAGACGCACTACGAATATATGTTATTGCGCTAACTGCGAGCCTAAAATATTCTATATTTATACTACGCATAATAAATAAACGGCTAGACAAGCTTCCTCAATTTTAACAAAAAAACTGCAAGGACGTCTCTCAAATAAGTCCTGTATTTAAACGAGACTTACCTACATAACCAAATCACGTAGATATAATCGCAGTCTTGTGAGGTCAGTAATCTTATTTGAACCGACAAAAAGTTATCAAAGCACAAATTGAATTTTTCTATTTATTTATTGTCCAATCAAATACCTGCTTACTGATTCGTTCATGCACCGAAATAAATTTAGACGCCTAGTAAGTAATTCAGTACGAGTCTTGTTTAATTTCCGCGTCCAAGTGACACTGAAGGACGTTTGAAAAGCTGTTATCTCAAATTGGAGTTAGTTGTTCGTAATAAAGTAATTATTTTTTTATTTTTAAACTGTTTTACTTTTGATTCAGAAAAAGTCAATTGAATTCAATCAATGCTAATGATGTCTAAACCTATTATTTTGATTTAGAAGATAAAATTTTAAAGGAAAATACAATTCAATAGCCCAAATAAACACACTTTTCAAACAGAACTAAATTATTTTCATAAAAATATATAGGTTGGTACGCGCAATAAATCTTTATATGTATATGATAAATAATTCGATATATTAAATACTAATAATACTAATAAACTTAATGCGCGCGGTTCAGGAATAACTTTAGTAAGACAAAATACACTGACTTTTACGTTTTACTACTAGAATTTCCCTCAATAAAATAACCAAACAACTAGTGACAAGCAGTTGTCGCTATTGATGTTTAACAAAAAAGTAAGACTTGCTATGCTAATTAACGATAAAAAAACTTAGATAAACCGGAACTGTTTATGTACGTTGATCATGACTTTCACTTGCACTCCATCTTCGAATATTCCGACAACAAACCAGTTATAATGAATACTTGTTAGGATTTTAGCTTTTAGCCACAGCTCTGACCAACATAGTGTTATTAATTTGATTATCATAAAATGATAAGTTAATGGCACTTCGTATCGAATTAATTACTTTAACTGACAACTTCGTAGGTAATTAATTACGAGATAGAAACAAAATATTTTTTGCATTGCAACATTTATTTAGATGAATGCACAACATGTAGTTTCCGATGCAAGAATTAAAATTAACTAAATAGTCTAAAGAATTATGTGTCAAACTAATTATTAGATTTAATTTGAGAGTCATCCATATAGTAAGAAAAAAAAACCTATGCTCTATCAGGTAAGTGTGTACTAAGCACAGCTGAAATAGGGCTAAACTTGGGCCAGAAGCCAGAAGTTCCTGCTAGGGTAGCAAAAATAACCAAAACAGGACTATTTATTAAGGGCGCAATTATTCATAGAAGCCAGCACCAGGCGAATAAAAGTCTAATTACAGAACTGGTGGCAACGCAATGTTGGAAAATCCAAACTGTGTAGTTATCAGGAAAAGACAAGGTCAAAGAATGCTTGTTTGTAGGTAAAATTACTGAACAAAAATATTAAAAGCACAGCCTAGGAAGTTTGTCTCACATTTATAATATTTCTTGTTTACAATATTTTAATAGTTATGTAAATAGATCCTGTTTAGTACTTGTACTTAAATACGTATGAAGCTTTCATAAACAATATTAATCGCGACGGTAGGTATTAGCTTTAAATAAATAAATAAATAATTAAGTGACTGAATTGCTAATGCACTTCGTTCATTTAACATTTTCTTTTAATTTAACGAACCGCCTACGCTGCCAGATCAGGTCTGCGTAGATATCATGCATATTAATATGAAACTAGTTGCAAGATAACAGGATCAGTGCCAATTAAATCTAAGAATGCACCAAAACGTGAAAACAACTTTATTGATAACATTTTTTATGAAACTGTGAATACGTTTTCATTTTCCGTTTCAGTTTCTTATAGAACATGGAATATGCAGTTATGTAGAATGTAGGTAGCTATAGTACATATTCTACACGGAAGACAAAAGCTAGTCGCGTTAAAATGCAAAACGGAATGACCTCGATCTCTCGTCTAGCCACAGCCTATTTGTTGACATACATACAAAAAACTACTAGCATGACTCAATTATTACTGATCGAGTTTTGTAATGAGTGTAACTAAGTAACAAACTCAATTAAGGTACGTAGAGAACATGGTTTTATACTGTAAGAAGCTCTTTTCATAGCTGTTAGGTCTGATAGAAATTTAACGTAAAATGACTAAGTATAAGATGTAGTCGTACTGAATACATGTTAATTTGTTGCGGAATCCGAGAGCAATAACCGACGGTAGTGCTAGCGGTATTCGGCGGTTTCTTCGGTTCTAATATTCGACAAAAACAACCGCCGCGCATATGTCTGTGTCTACATGCATACGCGGCACGAACACGTTAGCATTTATGTTTGGTTTGAGTGTATTTCCACATATTAAGCTTAATGCGAAGATTAGTCACGCCCGAGCCTTTTAAAGAAACAAGCACGCTTTGCTCAGACACAAATAAATGTAAAAAATTGAAGTCTAGATTGTTTATGAGAACATAAAATCTTCATCATTTGTACACGATACTCTTACTGCTCATTACCTACTTACATAATGTAGAAGAAAGTAATGTATCGAGTAGTATCAAATGTGGTGTTTTCTTTTTGTTAATACGTAACCAATTTGAGCTTCATTTTACTTTTTGTTTCAATCAAAAATCGTGTAATGATATTCATGAGATATTCATCAAGTATTAGAGATAAATGCAACAGCAATCAATCTATTCAATGTAGCCATCGTTTGGAACTTGCCAAATCTTACAAGAGGCCAGCTAGCAATAACGAGAACCCCACATCGCGAGGTGATCCAAGCATAATTGATAGCATTATCTTCTTATGTACACATGCAGATACGTTTGTAATCACGACTCTTTATTTTCTAGACTGGATCTATTGATATAATCAGCTGTATGTATCTTGTAAGTACGAGTAATGTCGTAACGAACAAATTGATTGATTGAATCTTTTGGACATCATGTGTTGTACTATCGCAAGTGTATCTAAAAATAATAATAATGCTAGATTGTAGATTTAATCTTCTGGCATAGATACAGTGTCCAATACACTAACTAGTTATTTTTTTTAGAAATCTAATCTGTTCCTATGTGAAGTGACTTACCAATACTATTTTTACTATACTATAAAATATTATTTTTATGGTGCAATATCCTATTAAACTATATGTATTTACCAATAGTGACATACGTCAACACTAATTAATTAAAATCGGACGCCAGTCATTAGGACTAATTTATAAGTTTTGTATCTAATCGTTTGGTACTCGTAAAATGTAGCACACCTTACCAATATTTATACATTTTATAAATCACTTGAAATGTTTTATGTATTTAGAAAGCTACACTTAGTTGTTAAGAAACGCAAATATCAAAATGTAAGTTGCAATAATGACTTGTGCAAGAAATGCAATTTAAAATTTCATGCGAGTTGGCCGTTTTCGTACATGTGAGGTACTTAAGTATTTTTAAGAGCTATTAAGAACTTGGTTATTCTCTTACATTAGGGCTATTGGGTAGAATAGGATATTGCACATTTTTATTTTGAATTTGTATGTAATTGTTGTTTTAATTGTTTATCCCACATGCCTGCTACATCCACATCACAAGGTATAGTTTCTTACAAGTATAGAGAGTTTCTTACAAGTGCATGTACGTACACCTTACGTCTATGTATACAATGTGTAATATGCATGCGTCTTTTTAACCTACACAAAGTACGAGTGCGAGACGAGAACAATGTGAGTATGTAGATGGTATAATGAGATCGTGTGGAACGAGCGCAGTTAGACCTAGCTCTATTGAGCGCTTGTTTTTGTTTCGGGGCAGAGGTTGTACTGTCGCAAGGACACACACTTTCTGCGCGGGAGTTGGTCGCGGTCGAGCGCCCAGCAGTCTTCCGCGTCGCCTAGCCATGCATCCGACACGACTCCATAGGGTCAAGGCTCTACGCGTTTGATCTCTTTTTATTTTCTATCACTATCCAATCAATGGCTAATCACCGTAACAATTTGATGGAAAATTTCCATTGTTTTGGGTCCAATTGTTATCTAAGCGGACATTTGGTACGGTCTTGAACTTGAAAATGTTAATTCAAGATCAAAATATGCATGCGAAATAACAAAATTAAGAATTTGAAGTGATGATAATTCAAAAAAGTAATTTGGACATCCTGGATATTTTACACTACACCTCTAGTCCCAAACTGAGCAAGCAAAGCTTGTACAATACCTACTGGACAATAAATAAACTACATAACAATACATATTCTGAATTCACGTATGCACAAATCACTACTTAAAATTCATAATAAATATCATATCAACTAACCCTTCTAGTAAACTTACATACTCGTAGCTACTACAAACAAACTATAAAAGTTCCTAAAAAACCTTACTTATTTTCTTTATCTGCAGGTTTAATATTATTCTATCCAATGTAGGTATAGTTTTAATTTGACTCAAGTAATCATTAACTTAATGAATTATTGTTAGCCTTCGAGCTATCGGAACCCTAATCCAGCCATTGTTTATCGAACAGTAATAATGCAGTGTGTCTCTTTTCTCGTAGCGCGTTGCGCGTACGCAAGGTTCTCTAATGAACCTATTAATATGTGCATGCTAAATGAATGATGAGAAACAACCATCGTAGTTATTAATGACTGCATCGAATTTTGTTATTAATCACAACCTAACCTAATGGTCGTAATAATTTGATTACACGTGTTATATTTTGTGGTAACTTTAAACGATTTTATTTTTAAATTAGTCAATGCTAAATGTTTTGTGCAGTGTCAACATATGGTCTTCAAATTCAAATTGAGTTGCTCGTCAATCGATAAATGAGTCTAAAAATGTGCGCGGGTGATCCAGAGCGGGTTAGTAAGTATGCAGTCACGACTCCATTTGGCAGTCAGAAGCTAGAATAACCATTTCCAGCTGCGAAACAATTTTGCCGAGGCGTATGAAATTGGGACGCGATCAAATGAGACAAAAAGGACAAGTCGTGATGTAGTCTATGGTATAGTTAAAATTAGCTATTGCAGTGTGACGGCTGTGTGGAGCATGCGGGTTACATAACGAGATCACGGCTCACCCGCCGCTTCGGCCGAGCGCTAGGGATGATCGATAAATCAGCGCTTTGAATAAAACATCGACTTCGTGATGGTATTACAGAAATAAGACTGATACCTAGCTGTGAACCTTGCAACAAAAAACTAAATGGTTATCTTCATAAAATGTACCGTAATAACTTCAGTACTTTAGATAAAGTAAAGAGTATTAAATAAAAAGCAAGGTTTTCAGGTCAATTAAAAAGCTTAGTGTGATGTTATTTTATTAAACGCATAGCTACTACGAAAATAATCTTCATTTGAAGCGCATACAAACGAGCATAACATAAAAATGTAAAAATAATCATCTAGTTTTCTAATTTTGGAGCAACTGAACCAGTTTACAGTAAATCTACATTTACATTTTCACTAGATTTCGTGAACTTTAGCTGCTTGTCAACATCGATGTTTCACCGCTCATCTCTACTCGTAGTACAGTCGCGGAATGAAAAGGTTCGTCACCTTAGTGTCGGTTTTCGCTTGCACTAGGTACTGTAAGAGTCAAACCTGCCAACATAACAGTGCAAGAAACAGTGCTGCTAACATTTAAATAAATATGACGTTTGCTAACGAATAAGGTTTTGCTTGTTTATTTTTCTATCCCATCAGTGCAATGCAATGATGACATTGACCAATTGACAATAGTTTTTTTTATTTAATAGAAATAATAATGGCAGGTTGAACCAACAAGAAGGTTTTAGTTTATCAATCATAATAATCTTCTTGACAAGTTAAATCGTCAAACAACTTTGATCTAAATAATTTTGAACTTTACTGACGAACAGTTAAAGATTATTTTCTCTAACTCGAGATTATTCTGTAACATAGTTTCAAAAGGTAATATGTGCTCGCGATTTGTTGAAGGAATCAATTTGAAAACTGACGAACCTTTTCATTCCGTGACTGTACATTTATCGCGAGCTTGCTACGAACAATGAATGCCGTAACGCCCCCTGCCGCACCCCCCGCCGACTACCTTAATGCCATCTTCATTGTATACACGGTGGATTCGAGCCACGAAGTTTATCCTTTGTCTAATTCAATACTACGCCCAAGGCAACGCCGGTGCAATTGGAAAAAGCATCAAAATGCCAATTTTAATACCCATGCACATTACGAATTCCGAAATCTGTTAATTTGGCACCATAAAAAATCACCTAAACAGCTTTATAGCCATGTTCCGGTCGTATGTTATGACCACTAAATATCTTTAACAGTTAACTGTAATTAATTGATTTGCGATAGGCACCGGCCACACTGTCCGAGGTACATCCGTTGCGGCGCGGCCCGATGCATTTAGTAACATTTGTTGTAAAGGCTTTATCACAAGATACATTTAGTTAGTAGTGGATTTAATTTTGATTTTTCAGGATATATTAATTAGGTACCTATTGTATTTTAATACACAGTATTTAATGTAATAATGGTCCATTTTGTAGGGTACAAGAATATTTTACATAGATAGATAGATAAAATCAGTAAAACAAATTCTAAAATTGAGTCTTATATCAATCAGCAAAAAAGACATCAACGCGTTCCTTCAACTTGTAAAAATATTGCGAATTAGAAACTTCAAAAAGCTTTAATAACTTTATTTAAATATTATTACCACATTAGATAAAAGTTTTGTGTCATGTAAAATATTAGTCTATACCTACTGCTATTTATTTATTGCGAGCTAGGTAATATTGTTAAATAAGAGTCAACGCTAGAGGGCTACAACCATCTTATGTGACCCGATGATACTTATATTCACTTTCGTAAAAATTGTTAACTTTTGTACTCGTACATAATTTACATTTGTACTCGTAATAACAGAATTATTTCATTTAATTTATCATAAAATTTTATCATGTTTTTCAGTTAATTTTACTTATTAACGTAGTCATCCCCGGTTGTCTTAAATGTTTTTTCCTTAGCTACAATGGATGGATAGTTTTATCTTGCTTTTCCCAAATAGTTGAATTTTTTTTTTTTCGTTTGAATTTTTCAGTTGAGTTCAATCTGTAATTCTGTAGAGCTTCAAACTGTTGGCTACTGGTGACTGTGTAGAAACTTTTCAACACTTTACTCATCAACTAATTTCATGTATCTCAAAGATGATGAAAAGTTGACCAAAGCAGAGTACTAAGTAGTTTTTCACAATTTAGGTTTGTTTGAATCAAGCCTAGATCCTGCTACATTTAGCAGCTATTTCCCAGCATTTCCGACATTTTATTGCAGTACCTATGTGCAGATGCAATCATCAACATTAAGAAGACATTACCTCTTCTACCGCGGCCAAAGGTTGTGTTGAGAAGCCATAATATCTTCCAGTAATATACTAATACACAAAGCAAAACGTGTTCATAAAGTAAAGGTATAAATATTATTTAGTAATATTCCATTTGTAATTTCAAATTATCATTATTAGGTACTGAAAAGTCTTCTTGGGAAAGTACGTGCGTTTAATATTCATGAACCCCCTCTAGGGTTCATTTCATAGCCCCCAAATTGGTATAACTGTATTAATTTACAATTAGTTACTGGCGTTTATAATCGAGTGCATCTTTCCTTTTATTATTTCAATTTTCCTCAATTATTAAAACTATAAAAGATTTACATAATTATCTAATTACCTCGCAAGAAGTAACAAACATCGTCAAAAGCTTAATTTTCATTGAAGTTTGACTAGTTTTAGTCTCCCTTTATCTTTTTTTTTTGTCTTTCTCTAAATGTTGAGAAAAGTATGATATTTCAATTTCCTCTCCGCATACATTCCGATTATCTTATTACAGAATTGTTCTTGGTGACGTTATGGTAGGGTAGGATACATGCTGCATGCAGTGGCGTAACTATAGGGTGGCAAGTCGGCAAAATGCCACGGGCCCCCAGCCCGAAGGGGCCCCCGGTCAGAGGAAATCTCAATTATCAACATTTATTATTACACATACTACTTAAGTAAAAAAAAGTTTTGTCTTTAATTTATTTGTTACCTTCTTAGTTGCATACACAACTAAAAAAAATATACCTATGTATTAAACTTTCAATGCATTGGTAAAAAAAAATTTAACCCAGTTTTAGAAAGAATGTTCAAAATCCAATTACTCGTAATAATTTTGGAAACATGNGTCTCTCTCTCGCCGGTGTTCACGTAGCGGGGTAGCGGGGAGGGGGTGTAGTGAAATAACAACCCCTTGTTTCTTGAGTGGGCTTGTACTGGCTGCTGTTGGCTTCTAGGGACTTCTTGTTTCTTAGTTGTTACTTCGTAGCTATCTTCAAGTGGACTGTGTTTTTGGCTCGGACCGCCGCTATATTTGGGCCCACCATGCCACTCTCCACTAGTGACGCCTACGCATTAATCTAACGCCGTATCGCGTGCCTCCGTGCGACAAGGACGGAGCGAGTGCGAGCGAGACGCAATACGGTGTGAGCGAGGGCCGCTAGTGGGAGCGAGACAACAAATGCTTGCTTTTTCTCTTGAAAAGGCAATACCGTAAAGCGATTACGGCTCTATTTCCGATATGTCTGTCTCTGTCCTCCGTCGGAGGGTGAGTACCTATTTTCCTATCTTTTCTAACTACCTATTTTTCCTACCTATTTGTCCCTTTCTAAATGAAGCCAACACCAACAACAAGTTAATTTATTTTCATATCTAAATACAATACAATTTACATGTTCAAATATCAAATAACGATTAATTATACACAATTAACAAATACAAAAAATAGACACAAACAATAAACACGATATAAAGACACAAATAAAAGACAATAGAACACAGTACAAATAAAATGACTTAACACAATCTTACAAGGATGTGAAGCTCAAGAAATTGATAGCGACATACAACAGAACACTATACAATTCAAAAAAAATGACAGATAAAGATAACAATTGCCTACTTTTCTGGCCTAGCTTATCTTTATTGCACAAATAACATACATCTCTGTGTCTATTTCTAACGCTATTTCTTTATACATTGCAGGGTCTATTACGAGCTACGAAACGAATACAAAATACACTTATTCATATTTACATCTATTACGAACGTTCTGTACAATACCTATGTCAAGAAATAAAGATTTTTACATTGGTTTCATTGAATTTGAGCAATTTTATATTTTTTGTTTATTTAGAAAGAGCGAGTCTGCCCACAGAGAGCGAGATAGTGATACTTAGTTTGTGCTTCAAGTAGGTATTCGGAGTGTGGCCTCCATTTTTATCTGTAGCTTCATGGTATACTGCCGGCATTAAAATCAGTGTTGCCGTTATAGTGCATTTCTCGCTAGATATCGCAATTCTAAACTCTTCAGCGCTTTTTTTCTCAATACAATGCGCTAAAAAATATTTTTTGGAATCTAGTAGAAAATTGTAAAAATTATTGACGATCGTAAATTTAAGCCAATAAGTTAATTGCCAGAGCCGTAAAACGTTACATAAATTACGATCTGGGAATTCCCCGAAGGATTTAGTATTCCCCGACCACAATGTTAATGATGCGTTTATTATTTTGTCTCTTTTTACATTAAAGTGTTATGTTATGACTGTCTCTGATTTTACTAACAGAGTTCAATTATAATGATACGTCATCAGTTGAAAGTTCTTAAGAAAATTTGCCACACTTTTATGTTGCCTGAACACGGTTTGAAGAAAATGACTAAAACTGTAAAAAAAGAAACGGCATCTGGTGAACACACTAACCGCACCCGAACGTAATGATGACCAGAAAAATATTTATTTATTTAATTCAGTTGATTTTGATAAATGTAATAATTTAAATTTTAGATAATGGTTAAATAAATTCTAAAAACAATGAATCCAACTAGATGGGCAGGACGCTTTGATGCCATGTTTGCTTTAAAGGTTCGATTTGTTGATGTTTAAAAAGCGCTAACAGAAACCATTTTATTAAATTCCAAATCAGATGAGAGAAATGAAGCTATCTAGCTAAAGAAGAAGGTAGAGAACTACAATTTTATTATGTTGAAGGTAGAGAACTACAATTTTATTATCTTTCAAATGCTTCAAAGCGTTTGCAAGTCTGTCTAGAAGAACTTGAAAAGTATCGACATGAATTTGAAGATTTAAAAACGGAAGCAAATAGTATTGCAGTTAAATGGTCTATAAACCCTGAATTTCCTAAAACTCGTCAGAGAAAAGTGAAACGTAATTTTGATGAAATTTGTGAGGATGAACGTCTCCAAGATCCTGAAAGCTTGTTTAAAGTGAACGTATTCTATCGTGTATTAGACATCATCATTAATCAACTTAGATCGCGTTTCCTTGGAATGAATGAAATTGTTTCCAATTTTAGTGTCTTGCAGCCTGCCACTTTGCAAAACTTGAATGATACTGATTTATTGGAANTATCTATGTCGTTTTCCAAAGAAATTCTCAGTTTTCGATCCTCTTTTAAACACGAAATAGAAAGGTCATCTTCTATAAGAGAACTTGCTGACTTATTAATAATAAAGAATCATTTTATATCTTCAAGCTTTCCTGAAGTGTGCACTGCATTTCTGCTATTTCTCACCATTCCTGTAACTACGGCTAGTGCCGAGCGATCATTTTCAAAACTGAAATTGATAAAAACTTATTTAAGAAATTCTATGGGACAAGAAAGGTTAAGCAATTTGGCTATTCTATCCATCGAAAATTCTATGGCCCGAAATTTGAACTTTGATGATGTCATTAACACTTTTGCTGAACAGAAAGTCCGAAGAAAGGAATTTTAATAATTAAAATTGTGTACCTACTTAAAATAAAATTGTGATTTCAGTTCAATAGGTACCTTTAATTAAAAGTGAATAATTATAAAATCAAGAAATTATAATTATAAAGTTTGTATGTACCTACTTCACGTAGTGATTTATTAGTTAACTTTTACAAATAAAAGTGTATAAATAAATATTATAAAATAAAAAATACTATTGTTGTTGGTTCAGCTTCTTTATATATTGGGAAAGTGGGAGGGCCCATTCGATGAATTTGCCACGGGCCTCGAACGGTATAGTTACGCCACTGGCTGCATGGTTTCAAATACTGCAATAGGTTTATGTTCACATTGGTTTCAGTGCCTTAGTGCCTGCAAATCCGAGTTATTATAGTGTTTTCTACCTACTCGAATTGAATCTCACGAATACCTACATCTGGGG